>NW_021940603.1:5482618-5888865 GCF_001715985.3 Manacus vitellinus | reverse complement strand
TGTCTACTTCCACTGAAGCCAATGACAGAATTTCCATTGCACTGGAGAAAGCCAGAGTGGGCCTCCAGCATGAATAATGCTTAAGCAATAGGTACATTACTTTATAGTCAGTTTTTTGACTGTGTTATAGTACAAATTCCTCATCAGACAATCCCACTTATTGTCACCTTGTTCACTTCTACTTTGAAAATAAGCAGCATAAGAAAGAGCTTGAAGTATCATATACACATAGAAAGGATGCTTCCTGAGAAAGCAGCCTGAAGTCTTATGGAGATGATTAAGCAGCAGTAGGGTTGAAAAGAAAAATCAATCTTATGATTTTGAGAGGTCCTAAGACATGTGATTTCTATTTTTTTGGTCATAGTCCTGGTTGGCAATGTTGCTAACTGGCGCAGGTCTATGTTCTTTTACAAAAGGTTTTATCTTAGAGTGCAGGATCAAGCTCCATACAATGATGGAGAATGTTACACTTTTGACTAATTTAAATATTAATAAATATGTTCACAGGTAGGAGTTGATGTGGGGGAGTATACAGTTTATATATGGCCATGGTCATTATGACTTAAAAGATCAGAGTAGAACAGCTTGCAGTAGCCAGTTACAGGGAAATTGTTAATACTTCTCTGCTTACCATATTGGGTTACATGAAGTGTTTTGTAGTGTAGACTCTGTTTAGGCCTCCTTACCCAGAATAATATTTTACTGAAATTAAATATTCTGTAGTTGATGTATATCTAACAGTAAATAATCACCAACAGCCTGAAGTATTTGCTGAGGTATAGCTGTGAAATGTCAACAAGATGTTTTAAGCACACTTGCCAGAAATTATGCATGGGAAGTGTCTTAAATCCTTACTTTGAAGACAGGATCTGATTAAAAAAAAACCACTAAACAAGCACAAGCAAAAAGCCCTCCCTACCTCTCATGTCTTTTACTTTTGTTTTCTCTGTGCTTTTTATATGTTCTCACATATGCTTCATAAATATTATGTTGAGGCTGTGCTTCCACTGTATCAGAGCTGGACACCTGAAGTGCTTCCTACTGGTCCCTGTTTCATAAACTCAGCGTATGTATGGCTGGAATCCACCACATTTTTGCTGAAGTGCCAAAAACTGTCCAGTCACAGCAGGACTGAGTTTAGCACTGGCTAATTTCCTGGCTTCCTGGCCACTCATTAATTTACTGTGGGCATGAACTCTGTGCTAAAGCCCAGACTGATGTACTTCTGCAGCCCTCCTTGATCATGCACAGTAAACCAGTGCTGTGGTAGCCTGCACTCCAATGATACCATTGTAAGGACATAAACATAAGAGTAGTTAGGCAGCTTCAAACTAATTGTTCACCTTGCCTACTTACTGTCTGCAGCAATGGCCAGAAGTGGATGCCTAAAGAGTTTCTGAACAGGGAAGGTACATGGGAATACTTTGTCCAAACTCTCTTGC
Source organism: Manacus vitellinus (assembly GCF_001715985.3). Lineage (NCBI taxonomy): Eukaryota > Metazoa > Chordata > Aves > Passeriformes > Pipridae > Manacus > Manacus vitellinus. Next base: position 5,887,423 of record NW_021940603.1, on the reverse strand, counting down.
TAGCTTTTTCTTGCAACTTGGAGACTGTCAAGATGAGATGGCTTCTGCTATTTAATTACCTTTGAGAGTTTCTGTTTCATTAACTTGTGCAGCCTCCCCTTAAACTTGCATAAACTTTGGTATCTGCAGCATCCTTTGTCAGGGATTTATCTGTACCACAGTTGAACTAGATGAACTAGTGACATGTCCCTGTTGTTGTTGTGTTTGTTTACAACGTAACTCTCCTTAGCTTCATTTGTCAGCCCTCAATTCTTGTACTTTGTGAACCCTTTCCACTGCTATCATACACTATTTGAGTGTGTGCATGTGGGTAAAATATGACATGGATATTTGAGATGTGGTTGCACTGTAGAATATTGGTGTTTTTTCTCCTGTAATCTGTTCCTGTCTAATAACACCTAACATTTGGTTTGTTGGAATTTGCTGAGTAGGGAAATCAAAACATGCAGTTAGGACTCTTGCATTGCAGACTGCAGTGTCTGGGGAGCATTGCCATCCTTGGTCCATGCAAATTTGCTGAAGTAGTCAGGCCACTCTTGCACTGAATATCTGATTGCAGAGTCACTTCAACTGGACCCTTTCTGGTACTCTGCTCTTTTATTTACCACTAGCTCTGGCATCCCTGTGCCAGCCTGCTGTCCACAGTGTAGACATAGTCTAATCATATCCTAGTCACAGTACTGAGCAGGAACTGAAGAGGGACTAATGTGCCTCTTTGCTTCTGTTTGGTTGGGATTTCTTTTTTTTTTTTTTTTTTTTTTTTTTTTTTTTTTTTTTTTTTTTTTTTTTTGTTGTTGTTGTTGTTCTGTTTTGGTTTGTTTTTGGGGGTTTTTTTGGGTTTTTTTTTTGGGTTTTTTTGTGTGTGTCATTGGCAGGAGACTACATTTCTGATTTGACATGGGGCACTCAGCAACTTCTAATGAAGGTACTGTGGTAAAATAGGTTCTACCTACAAGTGCTGCTTGTGGAAGCCACCACACTCTGGACTGTCAGGGACATTTTGGACCCTCATGACTTACATTTCTTTAAATGGAAGAAACCGTGTATGAAGGCAGATCATACATTTTTGGACTCCTCAACTATGATGTATTTTCATATTAATTGTAGTTATCAACTGTGTTCAAGTGCATTCTATACATTCAGAAGCTTGTGCTGGGTTTTTTCTTCCTGTTCAAGTACATCCTATTGGCCAATGACAGCACTGGAAAGCAATGAAATTAGATGGAAAATAAATGCAACTTAATTTGTCTAGGCATTATTTAGTCTCTTGATACATGGTAGCCAGACTCTTTTAACTTTTCTGTTCAGGAGGGAAATTATGGTTAATGTTTTAAATGACAATACAAAAAATTGAAAGACATAATTGCTGAGTGAAAGCATCTGAAGTTCTGTCTGGTTGTAGCTGGAATGATGTAATGGGAGAAAGGAGAGTTTGTGGCTAAGCACAGCTCAAATAAGCTTGAGCAAACTGATTTTTTTTTTTCTCTTGTCTGAAAGTGAGTGAGACTGTTATTCTGGTTGTAAATCATGGGAGAAAGCCAAGAAACCTATTGCTGCTGTCAAAACCAATTGTGTGTGTTATTGTGGCCACTGTATTGGCAAAATAAATATATTTACACATATAATGTAGAATATGATTGGGAGTATCAGCATCAGGAGAATTATGTCAAGAACTGCTCTCCACAACTTTTTATTCAGTGCTTTTGTGTTGCTGTTTGTGACAGTTTCTCATTAGTCTGACTCCAGTCTGTTTTTCTGCATGCCTACCATTTTGAATCTGGCTGTAATCAATGTGAAAAGTATCCAGTAATCATTAACCAAGTATCAGTTCTGTGCTTCTGATCAAAATGTCCACACACCAGTTTCTTTTTTTTTTTGTATTCTCATGGTTTAGTCCTGACTGTGCCCCTCAAAGCTGTTGAGGTGTCTGAGCACAGAATTCCACCTGCAAACGTGAAGCTGCCCTGCAGTGGCTCCATAACACACTTGACTGTGTGTGCTTCCCAAAGCTTGGCTGGGTGTATGGGCTTGAGCTATGAATCCTGTGGGGGAAATAAAGATCACCAAAAATGTTGTATATTGGGTGAAGAGCAAGGAGTAACTGACTTATCTTTCATATTGCAGCACTGAATATCTTAAATATCATCTGAATTAGTATTCTAATGTTGAGCATTATGAAACCTGAAGGTATGTGTTTCTACAATATCAGAAGTACAAAAGTCAGCTTGAGTGCACATCAACTTGAATGTGTAGTGAGTGGCACAACATGAGGTAAGCACTTAAATATGCAGATTTCCAACAATGAACTGGGTTTGATATGCTGTTTTCCAGGTGCAGTTCAGGTTGGCAGGATGTGTCCTTAGGTGGCTGTGAGACTGTGGTCAAGATTTATCTTCCATTTTGTTCCCTTTGGGCTCGGGAAAGGGCACGGGACATCAGCTAAGGGGCCACAGACACTTGAAGCCTGATTAGGGAAGGTTTCTTCCTAGTACTAGCAGTGTGAAATGACTATTTAAACATTCATAGGACAGCTGCATAGGAGATGTTGGAGCATTCACCTGAAAGATGTAGATTCAAATCTATTCAGGCAGTACAGGTCATTCCACAGATGGGTTCAAAATTCTGACTAATGTGCAACCCTATGAGAAAGATGGAAAAGTAACAATATCACTGTCAATATGGTCAGATTTTCCCAAAAACTTGCTGAAAAATAAATTCTCAAGAGTTTGTCCCTCTCTCTCTATATATGATATCTCTAAGACTAATTTCTATTTTAATTGCATATTGAATTTAATTTGCGACACTGAAATACTTTAAGTAAATGTATAAAAATTAAATTTTAAAAGAAAATCTTAAAATTTTCACCAGCCCCCTCTCCTTCTGCTGTGTATTTAATTGAACTGTGTCAAAGGAGGTCTCTTTTTGAAAGGTGAATAACTATCAGGGAGTAAAATAAATATTAGCTTCCCTTTCTGCTTTGAGTGCTGGAAGGAATTGTCTTCCAAACTGCAGCATATAAACATGGTAGAGATGACTGTTCCATGAGGATTCAATATAATGCAGAATATATGCAAACAGGTCTTATTGCATAATGTGCTCTGGTGGACGGGCTGGTTGTGCAGTTGTGGACTTTATGCCTTGCTAAATGATGGAAGAGGCCAAGAGTGCTCAGACTGCTGTGGTATTCACACAAGGTGCTTTTCCAAATTGGCTGCTACACTAGACTGGCAGACAGAGAATAAGATTTTTTTTTTTTTTTTAAATATAATGAGAACATCTATAATTGAGGCTTTTTGCCTGTCTGCATGCAACCACTATATCATAGTATCCTCTATGTAGGTCATTAAAAAAAGAAGTTGTATATACAAATATTGTTTAATAAATCCTTTGTTGACTCAAAGACATGGTGCCAAAACAGTTGCTGCAGATGTATTGGTTGACTGAAGGGGTAGTTCATTTACAGTATTATGTCCCTCTACTTCTCTGTGTGGCCCTGGAAACAAGCCCACTCCATTTCGAGGGGTGCCCTTGGTTAATTCTTCAGTTATTTTGTTTCTTCATATTCACTCAGATCTGTTATGAGAGAGAAGGATTGAAAGCAATGTAGACGTTTAAGAGATGAAACATAACATGGAATTTACTGATTAGGCCCCTGTAATTACAGTTTATGCAGGAAGAAGCACTCCCGGGAGATTCCTGCAGATAAACTGCAGGAATGATGGTGCCTTTCTGCTGCACTGCTGAAATGTGGCTTTTTCCAGATGCTTCTGGGTTTTAGATAAAGAGTCTGGAGGCTGCTTGTACTGCCTGCACTGGCTGCTGCAGTGCAGCTTCAAGGGGCACCCATCATCTAGGCTGTCCATTAGCAATTATTTCCATTGCTGCACTTCCCAAAGCTTCCTGCCTTAGGCAGGGGCCCTGTTCACATGGTAGGTAACAGGCATCAATTTGAGATTTACCAAGGGACTACTTGGTCCCATGACTTCAGATGTGGTTAGTCTTGGTTTTTACCACTTTGACATAAGAATGACTCAGATCAATTTAAAACAAGTGAATCAATGCACATGTGCAGACCAGCTAATGTACAACCTCAGTGAGAAATTACTGCCTTGGATTGTCCATTTCTTTCTGTGACTATGCATGACTGGTAAAGCTCTCTATTAAAAAAAAGGAAATTATTATTTTGACTCATTGCTGCAGCACTGTCCATTGCCTAGTGGTATAAGGATATGGGATTTTAAATAGTAAGATTTAAAAAGAAAGATAGCAGTATTTTTACTTGCTTTCTAGTCTTGGGGACTATGGTATGCTGGGGTCTGGTGACCAGGAATTTTCTAGCCCTGAGGGTCTGACTTAATTTAAAAGCAAAAGAAATAATAAAAATAAAAGAAATCTTCATTTCCATGCAGTCATACTGCTGGAAAAACTCAAGCAGTTAAAAATAAACTGAAAAAGAAATACACTATGAGACTTGGGGATAGAATTGAGAAGATTATCTGTTCTGAATATTTGTTTCAGTATGAAAAGTCTATGTCTATTTTCTGTAAAATGTGGGAATTTCACAGACTTAGATACAGTTGAAAGGAAACAGAGTGTATCATCTCAGTAGTCTGTGTCTTCCCAAGCGTGTGTCTGTGAGCTGGGATGACACTTGCCCTGTGCAGAAGGCCAGCAGACAGCAGATGTACCTCTCACAGCTCTTTTGAAGCTGCAGAGCTGCATGTCAGTGGAATTCAAGAGGTGCCTCGTTCTCTGAGTATCCTCTGAGTGACTGCATCTCACTTCTGTCACCTCACAGATCGCCTGCTGAGCCTGTGGGGAAAGGGGAGGCTTTCCTGGTGGGGGAACTGGGTTCTAAATAATGTCTAAAAAAAAAGGAAGGCAACTTGCAATAAAATGTTCTATAAACTGACAATGGGAAGAAGGCACTTTCATTCAGAGATAAGGAGGCATTTGGAGCTTTCCTCAGACAGCAGCTGTGTGGAGTTGCTCAGCCCTTGGACTGTGCATTAATAAAGAGAAAGCTGAAAAAACCCACCCTGGTTAAGTTCATCACACTAAAGTGTGTTGTATCAATCTCACCTGGAGAGAGTGTCTTTACTAATTTTTTTGTCTTTATTACTAACACTGAAATCTGTGTAAAATGGGAGGGTGAAGTGAAATTCTGCTTCTTTGTGTTAATATTTCCATTGGCACATCAGCTGTGAAACCGGTGGGGACTTACACTGTAACAGACCTGCCTACCACTGAGCAGGGACTTCTCACAGGGAGGAAGAGAGGAGGGAAATGGGCAATCCAAAGTTATCATACCTTCACAAAGGGTGTTAGAAAATGTCTTGTTTAATTATTTTTTTAAGATTTCCTTAATTAAATTGCCTGTGAGGTAGTCTGTTGTTGTGAAACATTTTGTTACTTACTGTGCTAAGGATGCTAAGGATCCAAAAGTGGGAAATATAAGATTATTCTAGAATCTTTTTTGTTTGTGCCTAAGCTGTAATTTTGATCTTTTTCTGACAAAGTTGTGATATTTGAAATGTATAATTTTGTTTGGGTGTATTATTAGATTCCTGTTAATCTTTTCCTGAATAATAATTCTCTCCAAGGATCCTTTTTCCCATCAGTTTTTGAGACTTCTCCTTAATTTGACAGAGACAGGAAACTCTAGTGCTACACTGTGCATGTTGTGGCTGGTTGCTAAATATTCCCTTCCACCCCTTACCTAAAGAACATTTTTCATATTCCGCCATCACAAAATCAGGCACACTTTGCTGTTGCTCTGCAAGAAAAAATTAATTTGTCAACTGATCTTCCACTGAACCAAAGGGAAAACAACTGGGCTTATTTTATTTGGAATGACCCGGCATATTTGGGCCAGTGGGCTTTAGCTTTTCACCTTTCAGTGCTATTTGGCTTGCAGTAGCTGGAAGCCTTGTCCAAAATCAGTGCTTGTGCAGCAGTAATTAGGTCGTCCAACTGTTCTGTAGTTGTGATTTATTTTTTTTTTTTCCCCTGCTTCCAGGAAATTGAGAATTCACTGTTGTCACGTCTTGAATTTGCAAGTTTTTGGGTTTTAACTGAAGTGGTTAAGAGTATATTTAATTATTGGTAAGAGCAATGCAGTGTTTTGCTCAAATTTTTTGGCTAATGAAGACAGTCAGTTTACTTGGCCATGTGCTTGTGTTAGGGCTTGAAGCTGAAGTAGGATTTTGTAACTTTGAGTGTTAGTTCCTTTCTTCATGATGTTCCCAGCAGTTTTTTTGATGAGGAAGGAAAGTATTGGCATATAGAACTTTTGTGTTGCTGCTAATGCCGGTCTCTGCCCAGTTGTTATTTGTGGAAAGTAAGAATAAAACTCCTCCTTAGCATGACTAGCATGTAAGAATGAGTTTTCAGTTGTCTGGAAAGAAGAATGAATTTATTAGGCTGTAAAGGAAGTTTCCAGTGATGTTCATAAAGATGGGCAGATTATATTTAACATCTTTATACATCCATTTAATTAAGCTAGATATGTGAGGAAGCAAGTGTCCCTCCTGACATCCATCTGTTCTCACCCTCTCACCTGTTTGGATTCTCTGCATGTGCTAATGGGAATGGAATCAATGAAAGTTTCATTGATTTGTGCCTTAGGTTGAAAATGGTAGATTTGTGGCAACAGTTGGTGAGGGAACTCTGCTTGCAACACTGTGCTGCACTGGAAATGAAGGGTTTTCTTTATGATGACTCCACTCTTCCAGAATCAGAAAATTAAAAGGAAATTTTCTGTTGTTTTCCTTTGTGCAGTTTTGTTCCAGGTATTTCTCTCCTGATATTTTTCTCTGATACCAGGCTGGTGTGGCTGTACCATAAAGAAATGCAATTTTGAAACATCTCTTTAGTGGCTGAAACGCCATTCTGTTTAACGCTGTTGCTGAAATGTAACATCAGTCTGCAACCTTTCCATTGCACACAGAGCAGAAGAGCGATCTATTTGCTTTTGTAATGGTTCCTGCCCCTCTTATTTGTTGCCAGAAAGAAATCAACAGTCAGCATTGGACCATGCGATGCTCACTGTGTATCACAGGCCATGTATCTTTTCTCTGAAACTGTCAGTCCAAAGTATTTGTTCTTCAGTGCTCATTACATGTTCTTCGTAGTTTACTCTTGGCTTTTTGATTAAATCACTTCAGTGAATTCTACTGCTGTGGTTGAGACTTTTGCTTTACTGCTCAGTTTGGTAAAGGTTCAAGAGGGGTGACGTAACTTACAGTGAGATGAAGTGGGACAATTAAATATGGTATTTCAGACTTCTTAAAATCATTCCTAGTGTGATTTATAATCAAAATCCCATGTCTCTTTTTTTTTGTTTTGTTTTTTTTGTTTTTTTGGGTTTTTTTGTTTGTTTGTTTTTGTTGTTGTTGTTGTTGTTGTTGTTGTTGTTGCTCCGAGAAAGTAATTTAAACAAGAGGATCTTATTTACTGATTGAAATTAAATTTTGGTAAACTTGTAACTTACTTTTGAGGGAATTTAAAACATGAATAAGGAAAGTCTGTGGAATACACACTTATAACTGAAGGGCAAGTTAAGGAATCTTCTATGCAAATTAAATTTAAGTAGAGGGACTCTTCAAAAATATAATGAAAATTTTAAGTGCATTGAAACAGTTTTATGGAAGAAAACTAACTAAAAAGTATTTTACATTTCAAAAGCCAATGAGATGAAAATTCTCTTTATAGCAGCCAAGAGAGCTCCAAGATAGGACTTAGATACCATGCAAGTCATACTATTAAAATTAAAACATTGATGATCACACATTGATCAAGTCATTTTAATACACCTGCAATAAAAATCTGAGTATTACTGGACTACAGGTAGGAGGGAGTGTGAAATTACCTCTGAAATATACAGTCCAGTGAACCCAAATTCTTGGTGTTCCTGTGGATGAAAAACTATTAGACATAAACACTGCAGTAACACTGCCTAGCGACTAAAATTCGATGTTATTCCTGGAAGGGGAGGTATTGGATTAGATCTGAATGCCAACAAACCAGCTATTCTGGCACTCAGATTTAATGCCTGGAAGTAGAGTTTTGGAACTTTCACTGGAATCTTTTCTCATACCCATGTTTTCTTCCCCATTCTGGTGGCAGTGCTGCAGCAACTGAAAGCTATCTCCTATGCGATTCCCAATAGTATTCCCTCTGGGGAATGAGGGGTGAATCCCAGTTCAATCATTTTACTTGATTCAGGTGAAATGGGTGGGATTTGCCTGGGGTTGGGTGGGATTTGTCTCTAGCTATAAGTGTCTCTGCTAACAGCTATGTTAGTTTTTAGTTATGTGTGGTGTCTGCAGTTCCTCAGTCAGACCCTTCGTTTATTTCTGTTGGTTACCCAAGAAATTAAACTCTATTCGAGTGGGAAAATGTCATCTTAGGTTTTGCATGTCCTTCTTGCAAGTCCTCTCTTTGGGTTTAGCTACAGTGCTGCTGACAGATGAGTGCAAGTAAATATCTTTATGTGCAGTGTGCTCCCCAGCTCCTTTGTTTTGTGTGTTGGGAACAGGCAGCAGCAGCTCTGGGACCGTGTGTCATGATAGACTCACTTATGTGCCTTTGGCATGAGCAGCTCCCCATGTGCCTGCCCAGCATGGACAATCCAGGTCTGGCTCTGGGGGCAAGGCAGCTGATACTGTTGTGGCTGCATGTGATACTTTTTCCCCATTCCATGGTGGAGAGTTTCTACCTGTGCTTCATTAGAATTCTGGAAGATGTCCTGACTGCCCTTTCTACTTGGGTTACAAGTTTACCCTTTCCTACCAAAAAGTTAATACAGACTACTTTTATTTGGAATGTAGTAGTTTGCCAGGTAGGCCTTTTGATCTTCTTTGAAAGGCTACTGTCTAGGATACTAGCAGACATATATTGTATGACCAGATCTTCGTACCTCGTGGGTTAATTTAAGAGCCTCAATATGTTGGGGTTTTTCTGTAAGGAATGGATGAAAATGCTTCAATTGCCTTTGAGTCACTCAGTCTGTCAGTAGAGCAGGATTTCCCTTCACTGTTCATTGTGACTAGATTGCTGCCTTGGGAGCCTTAATTCAGTGCACAGCATCTCTCTAGAGACCTTCAGAGGGGGAGAAATGCGGAGTTGTGGTGAACGTGGGTCACCTACCAGAGCGGACAATGAACTGGAAAACCCACCAAAGCATTGAGAGGGAGTGTGGTGTTCCTACTAGGAAACCTGTTAGGACTCGGGGAAAAAAGGATTTTTCTGCTGGGAAATGCAGCATTCTGTCAGGTATTTGAGAGATAAGGATATTTCTAGTGGATGAGCAACTAGGATTTAGATGATATCCCGTAGGGAGAGGTGTTTTATCTTGAGTCTTACAGCAACAAAATATAAGCTATTTGCTAGCAACAATAACTAAGGAAAGGAATAATATTTAGGCTTATCCTAATTTTTTCAAAAGCAGGTTTAGTGCCTCCTGGTGACCTCTTGTTCAAGGGACTGGATCTGGCTGCACTGCTCCCCCTCTATCTGACACTGGCCATGGAAGGGAGATGTTTATACATGGGGTTTTTAAAAATCTGGCACTGAATGGCTTTGAAATGTTGCCAATAATGACATTCCTAAATAATATCCTTGCTGCTTCAGAGAGAATAAGTGCTGCAGTGCCAGCAGACACCTTTTCATTTCTCTGTGACTGGCAGAAGCTGTTTAAATAGGTAGAATGTAGTCAGAAATGGCAGCGTGCTGCATCTGAAATGCTTTTTGACCTGAATAGCATTCTGTTGGTAAACAACAAAACATCATCTGTATATGGAGTTGCCTGTGGCATTTCAAGTAGCCATAATCTTGCTTCTGTTGGTATCTGTTGTGCATCCCCCAGGTCCTAGGAGTGCACTTCTCTTTGGGGGTGGTGGTGCAGTAGCAGTGGCATAATAATTTTTTTTCTTTTTAGTGAGTAGCTCTCCAGGCACAGTGGAGCAGGTGCAAATGAGATTTTTGTACCTAATACAGAGGGAGAGTGTCTTGTGTGAGGAAGTTTCTTGTATGCTCCCCTGCTCAGTCTCACTATCACAGTTGGTATGGTCCTAAAAACTCTTATCCATAGAAAAATCCTCCCTATGGTATTCCACTAATGTTGTTTTGAAGTTGTGCCCACCAGGTTTTATAGAATTACAGCTCTAGTTTCATATGGGATGATTTTTTTTTTTGGGCTTAATAATGTGTTCAGTAGAAAAATCAGAGTTGTTTCACGTGAAATTATCCTTAGACTGTTCTAATCCAGGAAGTGGTGTCAGTTGAAGGAAGAGCATGTCAGGACTGGAGTGCTGATTAGAGAGCCAGCCTGGATGGTGTGAGGTGCTGCTAATGTGTCCTTCCATCCTTATGATTTGTAGACTCCTGGATGCAGTACAGGAATATGATATAGGATACCTGGGCTCAGATTGCTTCTGTGTTTGCTCGAGCATGGGAACGTGAACTTGGATTTCCTGTGACAACTGTGATCCTTCCAACCAGTGGCAAATAGTTTGGTGATTTTAGTTCTTCAGCCTTTATTAAAAATCCCGAACTGCTGTAACTTCCATTCCTCCCTCCTCCCAATGCAACAAAGAACCCCAAATCCCAAATCAAACAAATTTATATGTAGGGAAAGGGGCAGGGGCCTCTTGAGCTGAAAGAAATGTTTTCATCTTGCATGCCGTTTATGATAAATTAAGTTTCGGGATTGATGTGAAATACTTCTGATTCTTCATCCGGTGAGCCATGACATCAATTATTCACACAGGGGTTTTTATTTTTGCTGTGTTAGAAAAGCAGGCATTTTATGGGAGGTTTTATGTTAACTTTTGGCTTCTGAGAACTGTGGACAAGAATGGAGTCTACCTAATCTCTCTTCCTAGAGACTAGGAGTAATTTATTAAAGGTAAAAAAACATAGAGATAAGTGCCTCTCTTTCACAATCTGTGTCTCTGCTGTACCTGCCTGCCTGTCAGGAGGTGAGGTTTGGAGGTGGAAGAGGCTCTTTGTTTGTGCTCAAGAGAGCAGAGAACAGCCCTGTACAGAGCTGGCACTTTAGTAGATGTAAATGGCTCCTAGGAATGGTATCTGTGCATCCATCAAATTCCCAGGGTAAGAGTAGGAAAGTAGGAGGAGACACTTGAAACTTGGCAGTTGCAGCAGTCAGAAGGCAGCTGAGCTTTATTCCTTGAAGTGTATTTAAATTGTTGCCAGGAAGCCCTTCCACTGCCCTGGTAGCCTTGAATACCTGGAGAAAATTTGCTAATGGTTTAATGTGACTCCAAACTCCCTTTTCTGTCCTTAGAAAGCTGATGTGCTGTTTCAAAGCTACTAAAAAACTAATAAAAAAAGAATTAATATTTTCTTTAATGTGTATGATGGATTAGTTATGTCTGTTTCAGGTTTTTCTCCAGATCTGAATATAAGTTTTCCAGAACTCAGTTTGTTCAGGTGGAAAGTCCTGTTGCTCATGCAGTTTTCCTTGCTGAATCCTATGATGTGACCTATGTCCTGTTACACGTACAGAGCAGGCAGGACCTCTGCCTCATGTTTTATAAACCTTTCTTGTTCAGCTCTTAAGGCTGGTTAGGAGAGTGCTTGTTAAAATGATCTGATTCCCGAGCTTCCTTACCTCAGTCCGTTTCCAGCAGCTCTTGCAGCAAGCAGGAAACTTTAGCTGTGTATAGCCTTCCTGTCCAGGGGCCACCAAGGGGGATTGCCAAAGACATTTTCTCTGCTTTCCATGTGAATGTGGGGTCTCTTGCTGAATTCCACAGCAGTCTCGTGTGTTATTCTCCATGAAATTGCTGAAATACAGGTCTGACAAAACAGATTTCCATCTGTGAATCTGTGCTGAGAAGCTGGATGACGTACTGGATACTGTAACATAGGAAACACTCACATAAATAGGCTTACTGATACGTTAAGAACATAGCAAACCCTGCCTTTTTTTGACTTTTGACACTAAGGTTTGCTATTCTAGATGCAGTTTTTATCTGATTCACAGAAGTTTGCTGGAAGACATTAAGCTGAATGTTCATGATAGCTTTCTCAGTGATCAACCTTGCTGAATTCTCAATGATACATATGATGGATTTTTATGCAATTCCTATCAGTAATTTCCCAGTTAACATGTATTTTTTTGTGTTTATCTGCACATATTTGGAAACTTATGCATAATTTATAATTGTTATACTAAGCGAAATGAGCTTAGTAGGCTTCGAAAAAGGCATTTATAAGTGTAATAAGATAACCTAGAGTTAAGTTAGAAAGGATTAAAAACATAAGATATAAATCCCTATGCCTCAGGGGGATAATTGATGGAGTTTAGAAAGGAATTTCCCTGATGGGTAAATTAGTCTATAATTGCCCCCATAGGGACTCCCTCCTTAAACATCTGATACTGGTGTCAGTCAATACCATGCTTGATGGACCTTCAAACTAATTCAGGATGGCAATTCTCATCACAGTAACTAACACAATACTGTGCTGCATATCATGTTCTTTTCTGGCAATGTAAAAAATATTTACTGTTTAACAATAGTATGTTATACTAATATATAACATCTTATTATGCTTATGTGATGTATCACAGTATGTAATAAATAGTAAATGTAATTGCTGGTACTATATAATGGCTCTTGGATTTGCACTTTACGAGAAGGGAAGGTCTCTCTCTTACAGTGGAATTACATGACTGATTTCAGACTTACACTCTATTTTAGAGTTTTGTGTAGTACCAACAGGACTCTGAGTCCAAGCTACTTGTGAAGACCATTAAAAGAAAAACCAAGGACAGCATTCCCATTTTTCCCACTCTAATTCATATGAAGCTTCCATGGGGTTTGCAACAGAAAGGCCCTCATGGAGAAAAACAAGTTAAATATGTAGGTAGGCAGGAACTGAAAGCCTCACTCACCTCTGAGGCGTTTTGGATGTGTTGGAGAAGGGGATCATTGGTCTGAGACTCCATGGATTAGACCTGAGCCACTTGTATAACTCCACAAGAGTGACAGGGGCAGCTGAGGAAAATATTTAAAGAAGAGATGTTTTTTCCTTTGTGTTCAATGATCTAACATGTCATCTGCTAGAAGCTCCTCATGCTGCTTTTGAGAAATGACTCAGTGTGGACAAACTGTTGCTGTTTGAATATGTGGTATTCTTAATGAGAATTAGGGTACGGCGTCAGGGCTGCTCAGAAGTAATAAATCCTCAGATTTGATATGCATTAATGACAAACCAGCACCACCATAAAAAACCAAAACCAAGCAAACACACCAACAAAAAAAATCACTAAAACTTTCCCTGCCTACCTATTACAGATTCACTTCCCCATACAGTATGTGGAGTCTTCTCTCACAGAGGGAGTTAAGAAATATTGTAACATCAGAAATGCTTGATCACAGAGCTATTTGTACAGTCACCTCAGACTTCTGTAAGGCTCACTGGTTGCTACTCTCTTGCTGGAGTTTTGACTCATTCTCATGTTACTTATGTATTGCTCACTTGGAAGTGAAATTCTCTCTGTGGTCTGAGAACCCTCTTGAATCCCACACTCAACCTGTGTGAGTGGTGTGTTAGCCCCCTGCTTCATGGCCTCTGCTGTGTAGAGGCAATAGAGACCATGCTTTATAACATCTGCTCCCTTTTGTGAGTGACCTCAGGTCCATACCTTATGAGATTTTTTTTTAAACTTTTAATTTACCTACGTCTAATTTTTTTAAGGAGCAGACTTAATTTCCATGTACATGATCACTTACTTGGCAGTCAGCTAGAACTGTGTGCTACTGCCTTTAATTACAGGCTAGGTGGTATTTTGGGCAGCTGGACTAAAATATTTTCATGCCCAGATTCAGCAATGATGTAAAAACTGGCAGAAGATGATGGACTGGAGTAAAAGTCTGGGCTGAGACAAAGGAATACAAACACTGCTCCTAAGAATGTTCTGACCTCTTATTAAATAGTTCTCTTCTTTGCTCTCAGGGAGTAATTCAAGACAGCTTTGAATTCATTCCTCAGAATAGATTAATTATAAAAAGATAAGCATTATACTGTAATTAAAAAATACTTATGAACCAGCACTGACCACTGTTTGAACCATGTCAGTGTGTGGTGATAAGACACCCACCTTTGCCTGGCTGAGCAAATCCAAGTGGGGCAAATGGGAGAATGTCACTGCCTTTGAAGATGGAACCCTAGCCCAGTGGTACAAGAAGCTTGAAGGTAAAAGGAGTCAAAGGGAATGAGCAATAGACACCTGGGGAGAGGTGAGGAGCTTGGCTGGAGTGTGAAAGAACCCTGGAGACAGGGATATCTCAGAACATAATGAGAAGTAATTTCAGACTTTTTGGTACAACCCTACTTAAAACAAAATATGTACATACCTGTAAAAACAGTGGCTTTTGTGTCCTCTTATTTTCAGTATTCATGATTTCCTGTTTCATTTAATATTTACATAACGTTTGCTTTAGCATTCACTTAGTAAGGGGAATTTTCTAGATGAATTTTCTTTTTTCAATTCATGAACCACACAACAGATTTGTTCCTCAAGTTTTTAGGTGAAAATATTGTGATAGAAAAATCTCTGGAAGTTCTCACAAGTGCATTTGCTCACTTACATGTGAATTCATGCAAGTGTCAAATGTGTGTCACTGGCTTTTTGCTCCAGACGTGAGATATAGAAGCCAGGTTTGAGTGGTTGGTAAGGGTTCATGAACTTTGTTTATACTGTGAGTTGCTTTGGTCAGCCAACAGTCTGCACAGGGACCATCATCAGGTCAGGTATTGCTGAGTGCTGGTTGTACCTGGCTCAGTGCAGAAGATCATCTGAGTGCCACGACAATACTTAGTGGTGGTGTCAGGTGAGTTTTGTCTCTAGGCTTGTCATGAACTTGGAATTATGAGCAGCAGAAAAAGAAGTCTTGGTTTTGCTTAAAATTGTGGGTCTGACAGCTGGAAGATAAAGCAGAGTCAGCTGGAATTAAGAGAACGGGCACATCTACAGTGGTGTGGTACCTTCTGCTTTTGCTGTTTCCTCCCTGTTTCTCTGCTTCCATCAATCATGACTAAGGTTTTATATAGGAAAGATAAGTTGTTGAAGATGAACTTTGGAATTAATACACCTGGGCTGCTCATAGTAATGAGCATTTGGTACTAGAAAGTATGAAGAACATGAATCTCCACAGCAAACTGGATTGCTACAACTCCCCTATAAAGTAGCAGACATCTGGTAGCATTGCCAGAGTTAGACTGCAACCAACTCTAGCCTCAACTTTCCCTTGCCTTTGTAGAATTAATAGTGTCCCAGCAAAACTATAAAATCAATGTAACAGCTAAAATTTGGGTGATGGTGGTAAAAGATGAGTATTTTTGGAGAGTGTCCTTAAACTGCAATCTTGACAAAGTGAGGAAAGAATGGAGATTTTCTCCCCTCTGCCACCTCTCAAATACTCAGTGGCCCTGTCTTGCACGAGCCTACAGGTCTAGCAAGTGAGAGTAGATCTCTTTACACAACTAATCTTGCTGCAGTAAATAATTAAATGCATTAGGAAGCAACAAGGATATAAACATCTGCTGACATATAAAAGGAAAATTACTTTTTCTGCTGGGAAAGCAAAGAAACTTTGAGCAACTGTCTCTAGGCAAGTTTTCTTACGAACAAATGTGTATTTTTTTACCCTTCCTCTTTCCCCCATACATAGAAAAGATAAAAATGAAAGGTGTTAAGGGTTATTGAGCACTGTGAGTTTTAGCCATTTATCACAAGTTCTGCTGTAATTGTGATTCATGGGGAGCAGTCAGACTGGTCAATGACCATCAGGCTCTGGCTCTGTGGAGTGAGGGTCTTGTAGTAGTGCTCTGGGTTGCAACATAAATCATATTGGTTCCCTTTGGTGTGTTGTTTTTTTCCTCGATGTGCTCTGGGCTCACTGTTGGTTTTGACTGTAATTGTATCTTCCCAGTTTTGCTTTCTAGTGAGCTGTGTTTTCGTGCTGGGCAATTGCTAAATGACTGCACTTCAGGTGCTGTGGGGAAGTTTGCAGGTGTGGTGTCACTGCCTGTGAGGACTGGAGCACCTACACGAGCCACGTGGCTTGGGAGAGGGGCGGTGGGGGAAAGGTTGTGTGGACTTGCGCATTCTGTCTGTCTGGCATGGAGTGTGTGGATTGTTTTGACTGAGACTGAAAGAATTGACCTGCCTTATATTTGAGTTCTCTTGGTTTCTCAGGCTGCCATGCTCATCAGCTTGTCAGCCTGACAAACTGTGGCATCAGCAAGATCCAGTTCTGAGTTTTCCTGGCCTTACTGTTCTCTTCAAACTTCTCTACCTCTGGAAGAACACTTGCATTGGCCTGATTGTCTTGAAATAATTAAAATGTCACACTGATTTCATTTGTATAACAGGATCAAACCTTAATGTTGTGATTTTTTTTACTTCAAGAAGTAAATACAGGTAGCTATACCATTGTGTTTGTTGAAAACAGACTCAATTATTTAGTGTGCCAGGTGGCTCTCACACCTTGTACTTTACATGGTTCCTTTGGCTGCAGTCATGTTTTCAGTAGATATGAAAAGTATATCTGACTTATTCAGTGATTTTGATCAGATTATTTAGGGCGTGAGATGGTAAGTGATGTCAGGCAGAGCTTTAATCTTATTTCTGATATGAAAATCTCCCAGTGGCCTCTGTAGTGAACACTAAGGTACTTTTTTCCTGCTGCAGTGTTATCTTAAAGACTCTGCTTTCATGGTGATCATCTGATGACCTTTCCAAGCATTATAGAATTCCTGCTTACATTGTTTCATTGGGAAAAAACCCCACAAACAAAACAAAACCATCTTCTGTTAGCTACTATGCCCTTAGCACGTAACATGGTAGCCTGTGTGCTCTTTTCTATATTCTTTGCACAGAATGTCCATTTTTTGAGAGGTCTTTTTACTTCTAAGTACCTGTTTAACTCTTCTACTCAACTGATTTTAATTCTTTTTAGAAATCTTTGTAGCATGTTTTTTATTCTAAATCCTATATCTTTCTATGGTAAGTCATCAGGACTTTCTAATTGGTGTGGGAAGCATCTGTAAGTTCTCTGTAGGAACACAAGTTTAAGTGCTGTAATAGAAGCCCAGAAAAAAATAATAATCCATGCCACCTGTAGCATCTAGAGATTTACCAACTATTTACCAATTTACATTTTTCCTTTTAATTTCCTTATAATAACCTTCCCTACTCCTTAGGTCATTCTCTTTTTCAGTTGATGAGGGTTTTGCAGGATAAGTGTGTCTTTTATAATGCAGTGGTATGTTAGATGCCTGTAGAAATGTGTTGTAACTCTTCAGCAGTTTATATCTTGAACCAAACTCATAATGTTGCTTGCTGAGTAAGATTATAATATTGCATGTTGAGTGAGATTCACTTCTTTCTTCTGTGCCCTGACACTCCCACAACTCCCCAGAGGCTTGGATGCCCCTCAGATATTAATGAAATCCTGTCAGTGACTTGAAAGTTTCCTGAAATAATGGCCAGCTACTTTCCTGTGACCAATTTACTCGTTCCAGGTTTGCATCATAACTTTTAGGTTCACCATCTCCTTGAAACTTTTTTTTTGTTTGTTCTTTTTTTTATTTTTTTTTGCTTAAGGGAATCATGGTTTTGCATATGAGTTTAGTGGTCATTTTTTTTTTAAGCCCAACTTGTTGCTTGTCCTTTGCTTGGCATCTTTTTTCTGTCCAGTTGCTCATCTTCTTTGTCATACAGCTTGAGTAATTTCAGTGCCAGCAGAAAACAGCCACCCTCACACCCATGTGTTCCCCTTGTCTGTGGCATTACACAAGCATAAGTGAAGGGTAAATTTGGCACCTGAAGTGCATGAGTTGTACTTGAACTCACTAAGTACCTAGGTGGGAATTTATGCAGCATCAAACAAGCTGTGCTTTTGATTAAGTGAATCAAAGAGTTTTTTGGTTAGGACAGTCTGGCCTAGAGCCTTTTAAAGAAAGATGTGAGAAGGTTCAAGTATTTGCTTTTCACAGGGTAAATTTGTATTTTCCAAACTGGGATACTTTATCAATATAATAAAAGAAACTCAAACACAGACTGCTACATCTTGATGAGAATGTAAATTGACTTGTTCTGCTTGGTGGAAAAGCCCCCTGACCCAAAACATGTCATTCCATCTGTCAGCATGCAGGCACCAGAGGAAAAGAAAAATGAAATTAAATGCGGCTTTAGAGGAGTTACTTTTGGAGTTGTTTATGTAGCACCTAATCTGTTCCCTGGTTTAAAAGATAAACATTTTTCTACTTTACATCGGAGGTAAACAATTTCGTAAGTCAAAGGTAGGTAAAGAAACTGTTATGGAAAACTGTACCTTGATTCAATTTTTACTTCTGTTTAATCATCAGAGAAAAGCAGGATAACAAAATGGTTTTACACTTAGATCCATCATACACCAGACATATCTTAGCCCATTGTCTTCCTTGTAGGCATCTTTTGATGAAATTAATATGGGACAACTTCATGCTGTTCTTTACAAGGTCTTGCTGATTGTATTCAGTTTTGATTGTTTATATCATGAATCATATGATTTGCTCCAGGGGCTTTATTTCTTTTTAAATAAAGGCATAGAATAAATCAGGTTGCAAATCAGGGGAAAAAAAAACCTTTTAGGAAATAGCCCAAATACATTTTGTGGCACTTAGTAAAAATTTTGAAAAAACACATGGGTAAAATATCCCCTCTATTGGTGTGTCATGAAGGATTAATTTTTACAGAAATGAGATTAGTTTTGTGTATTATTTATAAAATTTGTAAATAATATTTCCCTTGCTGATTATGACAAACTTCCACAAAAGACAGAGAAATGTGTTCAGTTCTGATGCAGTTTCTTGAAACAGCTGAATCTCAAAGTGCATGATTTCCCTTACTAATTACTATTATTACACAAAAATATAGTCGTCCAAAATGGTTTTACTTTACTTTGTACAAACATTTAAGTTCATGAGAATCTCTGCCCTGCAGGTGATGTGGTATCACAAGCATTCATGGCAGTCTACAGGACAGACATGGTATGATTCTACCATTGGAGACTAACAACCAATATTGACACCAGCTGTGGCAGAATAATGAACATAGGGGAGAACTCATTTTTGAGAATAATAGCCTACCAACTGTGGCTTTGAGATTGACTTTTAGATACTGGGGGAGATTCTCACCTGGTATAAATCAGCATAGTTTCTTTGGTCTTGGTGGTGTTTTGTACATTGTAGATGTGACATCACATGGACTTATTTCCTTTTTATTTGCTTCTTTGAGAGCTTTCAACATAATTTCTAATTGTAAGAATGTATTCCAATCATAGTGTGATAAAAATGACCAAGCACTTTGAGGCAGCAAATATGTTTTTCCTTACCACCAGATGAATGCAAGCCTTGGATCATTTTCTATAGAAGCCTCTCACCATCACAATCAATCATGAACTGGAGTGCTCTGCTGAAGAGGGGGACACACTGTATGAAACAATTACAGTAGCTCTGGCTTCTGACAGAGCTGCCCCAATCAAGGAGAGGAAAAACAAATGTAAATTTCTTTTGTGGTTTTACAGTTGTATCTTAACCAGGTAAACATCACTTAATGCTAACAGAACATACAAACATAAATTCTCAGCACTGAAAAATACCAGAATTTTCAAGGCGGGCAATTAATGAAACCAGTATATATATATATCTTATACTATATATGATATTGCTATATTTAAATTTTATTTTTAGGGTAAATATTTATTTAAGATAAAGCTGAAGTGTGTTAAATGTCTCTTTCAAAGCCCAAATGAGTATTTTTTCCAAAGGAATAATGTAGCAAGTCAGTCAATATCACATTGTAGAAAGAAACAAAGTTCACCAAACTGGTGAAATATTAGGTCTGATCAAAATGAAGCTTATGAACCCTAAAATGTTTCCTCTGCATCATTTGGAGGTACTCCTCATGCTTGAAAAGCTATCTATCAGTTAGATAAAACAAGACTCCACTCTGAACTGAACAAATGATTGTTGATGTTTTACTACATAAAGTAAGAAAATAGTGCAGATTTGACTTGCACAGGATTTTAAAGTATACACCATCTTGGTTTTAGTAGTGTTGGGCAGAGTTAAGTTAGAATAGAATATTTCAGTTGGAATGTGATCATCTAGTCCAACTACCTGGCCAATTCAGGGCTGAACAAAAGTTAAAGTTGTTAAGGCCATTGTCCAAATGCCTCTTAAAGGCTGGGGACACTGATCACCTCTCTAGGAGCCTGTTCCAGTGATGTTCCATTTTGTTTTATTGGGAACTCAAAACTGGGTCAAAACAGTTTGGCATAAAATATTTTCTGTCAAAAATGGGACAAATTTAGAAAACTCAATTTTAAAGACACAAAACTTAATAAAACAGAAAAGGTCAAGATAGTTTTATATAAAAACATGACATTTTTTACATTTTTAGCGTGTAAATAGTGCTGTTTCATGCAAAGCAAATTTTGCAACAAAGGAATAGTTGTATTAAAATGGCAGCTTCCAAGTGCATAAATCCTAAGGTTAGTCTTGAATCTATAGCTGCTTTTTGTTTTATCTGATTGCTGACTATGCAACAGTCTACAACCATAAGAGCAGTGATGGAGAAGAAATTTTATTTCATCTGCAAAATAAAAATCCACACCAATTTTTTGACAGCCCATCTGGGCTCTTCAGATGTTAACTAGAGATGTGCACCAAAGCTTAGATGTCCCTCAAGGAGCATCTGCATTAACCTCAAAGCCAATCTTCAAAACATACACTTGGCAATCATTAACACGCAGGTTTCTCCATCTGCCCAAAGATTACTCCCACCCCACCCTCAAAAACTGATAAGGATGCCCTCAAAATTGAGACACTCCTATGCTTGGTCAAAACCTATTTCTGACTGCTGTGTTCTTTGTGAAGATTCAGAATATATCAGCACTTTGTGTGCAGAAGCAGATCTGGGGCAGGCATGACATTTCCATAGCTCACTCCAGCTCAGGTATAGAAACTGAATATAACTCAAGCTTGAATTCCTTCTATGTGAATATAAACTTAAATGTTTCACGTGTTAAACAGGTTTTTAAATCAGCAAGAGATGCTGCTACATCCCCCCAGTTTCTCTGCTGATATAAAGTGATCATTAATCTGCTAATTGAAAACAGCTAACTCAATTCACTCTAAATCACCATTGTATTGTGGAATATAGAGCTTGCTCCATAGGGGAGATGAACTAGGAGCTACAGCTCAGACACCTCCTACTAATCTATAAAAATGCTTTTGATACATCAGGGTTTGTCTGGAACTGTGGGTTGACTCTTGTACTCATTTCTTTCAAGAGGGAAAACACTCTGTTGTCCCTGCCTGGGGGAATGGCTGCCCACAATCTCCCAGCTGGTGCCATTGTCCCCTGGGACACCCTATGGATCAACAGAACATTGTCCAGTCTCTACATTCTGCATTCAGAAAAATCTCTATCTGCTGCCTCAATGGGGGCTGTTTATTCCCAACATGCTAATTTTCAGCCCTTCCCTCAGGTACCCAGCGCTCCAACAAAGGGAAGATGTTTCTATTGAGACTGAAGTACTGTATTACAAGTGGAAGTAAAAGATTACAGGTTTAAAAGACACAGTAAAGGCAATATTACCCTTTAACTTAATAACAGGAGTCCTTCCCAATTGCTACAATATTCATCTCAAATACTCAGGGCATCTCTCAGATGCGAAAGCCAGAGAGAAGATAGAGGAAATCACCTCATTTCCTATACATAGTTCCCTATTTCACATCTTCCACCTCCATCTATGCTACATGTAAGCTAAACATCTGATGTCCAAGTCTGATTGTTTTGTTGCTAATGAAATTTTGTTTTTAGTAGTGACACTTCTTTAAAGACTATTGAGCTAAAGGGACAATGGCAACTTAACCCACTTTTAAAACCATTCAACAGCCAACAATGCTGGCTGAATTCTAGAGTTTTGGCTGGCATCCAAAAGATTTGTAGTCATATTTTACCTGATGTAAAAAGACTGGATTGCAAGAAGATGACCCTGGAAACTCACCTGTTAGGTACCACTTAGTTTTTGGGTCCAGATTTGGATCTGACTTAAATAATAATGGGTTTGTCTGTAAGAGAGTTTGTGCTACTCTGAAATGAAGAAGTGCAAAGCAGCTACAATATTCCTGTTTTTCTGTGCTGTATCTGGTCCTACTGGAAATAGAAGTGTTAGTTTTCCTGCAAGGAAAACGTTTTTCACATATTTTCCAGCCATGTGTGTGAGAGGTGAATAATTTGTAAGTGCATTTTTGAGTACTATGTTTACAACTCTAAGGGGAATTAGCCATTAAATTGCTGTTAGGAGTCTGGACCATATAGCTTAATCCTACTATCTTCTTACAGTTGAACTCCAGTTTAAACTGAGTAGTACCTTTTATATGGTCATTTGGAAGGAGATTCAGGCTTGAATTATCATGGTACAAGCTTAGAAGGATGAGGCAAACTGCCTAATAGATCGTGGAGATTATCTTAGCCTAGTGCTGAACATATGCTAACATATTCAGTCAGTTTGCAAGATGGGCAGAGCTTTTGTTTTGGCCTGCCTGCAGCTACCTAGAACTCTGCAATGTTTCATCTTACAAGATCTGCAGGATGAGTCTTAAGATATGCTTCAGATCAGCACTTAAATTTAGAGGTTTTATTTAAAAAAGCTTTATTGCACCTTAGTGGCTTCCAATACATGGAAGTACTGGTGCTTCTTTACACTATTCCTGATTCAGTTTCACAATTTTACAGTCACCTGGCACACAAATATTATGAAAACAGAGTTCGAGGGAGGAAGTGTAACTGCTACTTTAACGGGTGGTTCTGAATGGAAAACTGTGTAGCACTGGAATCTGTTCATATTGTATGAGTGGTGCAGAAAGGAGAGGTTATTGGAGCTGGATAGGTTTTGTTGTCTATAAAGGAGTCTAAATAAAATTTTTATTCCATGGTTTTTTAAACGATTATAGGAGGTTCTTTCAAAGACTTAATGCATCGCATCTTATTGCAGGGAATAATATACTCATTTGTCAACATCCCATTACAAAAGGAGTAAAAAGCTTACCAGACATTTGTGGAAAATACTATAGTTGAGAGGACTGAAATGGTCAGCTCTATTATTCTTGTAGTTCTCCTTTGATGCATCGAACTTGTGGCATTTCTCTGCCTTCCTGAAGAATGTTCCCAACTGTTTCTAATGCCTGATTGCATTTATTTATATGTGAATGTATGAGCATGCATGGAAAATTTTGTACTCTCATATGTCTGAGACCCCTTCCTCCAATGAATTAACTTCAGAATTTGCCTGGATAGCTTCACAGGTGATTCAGGGAACTTTGATTTAAAATGTCATACTAAGTGAGGAATTTGAAAGCAATCCATGCAGTAGCAATGCTTCTCTTTGTTTCATACTTACACTTACTTTTTCTATCACTTGTGCAGGTCTGTGCTATTCAGTGAAGCATGTTGAGCATACTAAAGGTTAACCTCAGGAATAAATCTGTTGCTGAATAAGGGAGATGATCTGAACCACAGCCAAAACCTTGTGATTTGCAAATCCACCCTTTACCTGAGGTACTGATTTTGCTGTATGATTGAACTAAAAATATCTCTCTGATTTCTAAAGGGAGTATCCAGTCTTTCATCTGCTCTAATGTAATTGCTTTGAGAATAAGTACTACTTTCTGCAAGTTGATGACCATCCAGTAGGTGATATGAATTGACAGTGACTTCAATCCCTACTGGGCACCTAAGGCTTCCACTCCAGTACCACAGAATATTCTAATGGGCACCCAGAGTACACTATTAACTGGGCACTGAAAAGAAACTCTGAAATGGTGGGATCCTTTCTCTCTGCTTTTAGGCAGCTTGTGATGATTGTGCTCCTTCTGTGGAGAAGTAGCATTTTTTGTCACAGGATCTTAGAGTTTAAACATATTATTAAAAGGATGGAAAGGAAAACATGACTTCTAACTAAGACCATAGTTATCCCCTGTCTATCACAGCAAACTTATTAGCATATCTCCTTTGAATTGTGCTGTTAAGGTGATTTTTTTTTTTTTGCCTCGTGCAATAATTATTTTCATGAATATGTAAGCTTTGGTATGTAACTCCTGAGGCCACATTACAAAGTTCAGATACCTTTTCTCTCTAAATATTCATTTTGCTTATCGACATCTTGTGTGCAGTCTGTCAGTTCATATTATTCATCAACTAAAACTAATATGATATTAGCTTTAAAAGCCCATAACAACTAGTCTCTTAGCATTCCTACAGGAATGTTAAAGCAAATGTGATGCATCTGAGAGAATGCATTTTGAAATGGTAAAATCTGGTTTTATTAATTACAATGAGTGTATATCCTGATATTTTTTCCCCTCTTGGACTTGCTATGGATTTATAAAGCCTTTATATCAAAGGCTTAAATTAGGCACATAGATTTTTACCTTAACAGAATAAGGTTAGTTGCAGGTGTAGACATCTCTAGTAAATCAGAATTTTCTTCTTTGTGCTCTGAAATAGTCTTAAATTATTTCTGTGTGCTGGGAATTCTTTTCTGGAAGATGGAGCAGAACCACATTTTCTGCCTTGGTGACCCAGCAGCCTTTTGAGCAAAACAATGGAAAGAGCCCATCCTAGACTCCCTACAGGCAGCAGTCTTCACTTCTTGAAGATGTTTTCTGTGTGAGCAGTGAGACTGAAGATTATTTGTGACCTTCCATAAAGACCAGAAAACAGTCTGTGGTTGGAAATATCAATGTCAAACAGGTTCAAACTGAAGTTCAAAAGGTAAGAGGGAACTATATCTGTAATATTTTCTGATTTGGGTAGAACAGGGAAAGACTGGGAACTTTTCCTTCTGTTGCCTGTGTAGGAAAGCAGGTGTAGAAAACCTGAAGTACAAACTCAGTAAAAAAGTTTCTTTTTCCTTTATCACAAGCAGCAGAAAGAAATGGCTATATATCAGTGACCTCAAGATTTTACCTGGTTGTCATAGATTTATGGTGAATTCTGTTCTGTCTGTGTCAGGTATATCTTTCTAAAGCTGTCTTTGTGATACTGGGTTTTGTTTGGTCTAGAGTCCTTACTAACAAAGGAATAACGTAACAAATACTTGAAATTTTTGTCTCTGCTGTTTACTAGATTAATTTTTCCTTTGAGTCTCCAGACACATCTATGTCTGGCTTTGCTAAAATGCAGTGTTTATAGTATGGCTGCATTTGATTCAGCTGCAATTCTCATTTTTTAGCAGCTTCTCTTTTACAAGGGTGACACTGGTAGCTCATATGCAGTTTTCAAGTAATGATGTTACCCTGTGTGCGTTCCAGCAAGTCTGGCCAAATGTATTTCCCCTGTGAGATCGCAGACTGCTTTGTGCACTACCTTCACTTCCTCATTCATATTGCTTTTATTTCTTGCTTTGTCTCTATTTTTTTTAGACTACTTTGTGAACTGTATTTAGTTTCTTAATTCCTGACTATCACCACTTGCTTCATACGTGTACTGTCCTTGGTTTTTGCTGTGGATAAAACTAAATCTCAAATGCTGCAGATATTGCTACCTTCTGTAGTGACTTTGAGAGGTAGCCATCTCTTTACTACTCTGATGTACAGGCCAAAAGCTGCCAGTTATGAAAGTAGACGCCTTTTTTTTGTGTGTGTGTGGGATAAAAGTATTCTATCAATATTAAATTGAGAAGCAAATCTGCTTGATCAACATCCTGTTTTGTTGATCAACAGAATTTCTATAACGTTTCAGTTCTGATGGCTTCTGACAGAAACATTTGACTTCTGGTTTTTGATAGTCAGACACTTTTTTCCTCTTATTTCACTTAAGTGGTGTTTTCTGGGAGAGAAGCAGTGGCATATTGTCATTGTTCAGGAGAATTCCTAATGTGTCATACTTTGTTTTGAGAAAATAATTTTCACTTTGCATGTTTTTCTCTGAAAGCCTGATGTTTGCTCTACATATGAAAGCATTGCAATATATTCTTGTTGCATGTGAAGTTCACAAAGAAATTACTTTCAGCAATATTGAAAAATATCGTGGTTTACACAAGAGCTTAGGAGGTGTATAATCTATTGTTTAAGAACTAGCTGAAGATCTGAGATACCCTGGATGAATTTACCTCTCCAGTGTGAATTTCCTGTTTGGATGAGGGCTGCTTCTGCTCCCTTTCCTTAGCTACAATGTGTTTACAGTTACACAGGGTGCTGTGATTAATGTTTGCCAGGTGCTATAATACTGTTGTGGAGGGAGCCATCTAAATATTAGCAATATCCAACTGAGTACCAGCATGTTTCTGAGTAGAGTCTGATTTTAGAAATGCCCAATGATTCTGAGTGAACATGAGTGTAGAACAATATGCCTGCAGAAGAAGCATCTTCTCACCTAATAAACTTGTAGCCATCAAAAATGAGATTTCATCATATTTAAAGGGATAATGGCTACTGTGTTTATGTAATAGCTCTAGCTTCATAATTCCCAAGTATCTCTTGGTCTGAGTGTTCTCCTGGTTACTCTGTATATAGCAAAAAATAGGTACACCTCAGTCTAGGTGAAAACTGGCCATGAGATTTGAGCAAAAGAACCTATATCACTCACTCATATTTATGCCCCTCTCATATCTCCTGTTCCTTGGTGTAGTCTTACACTAGCTCATGTCCCCAGCTGTGTGAGGGTCTGGTGATGTTTGCCTCAGATAAGTCAAAGTCATTCACATGTGGCTGTCTCAGAATCCTGTATCTACAGATACCAGTAGAGTATAGGAGACCCTTCTTCCAACCCAGAACATGACATTGCTCTAAAACACAGGTTTGCTTGAGTTTATTTGTTGTAGAAATGATCAGGGTGCTTGTCTAGGTAGAAGAATGGGATTTTTCTATGCAAAGACTACCTTCCAGACCAGAAAATCATTAAAACATGGCCTCTGATGAAGAATAAAAATGGATTCCCTAGTAGGTGTGTTAAAAAAAAAAAAGTAGATTAGCTCTGGCAATACCTGGGAATATTAGCTGTAGCAGATACTTGCTAGATGAAATCTGAATTTTTAAAAGGTTCTGGGAAGTTGAGGGGAAAAAGTCTGTCATCTTAACACACCCTTGGATATATTTAACAGGTTTTACTGTTGTGAATTGCTTCTAAAAGGCCAAATGACATGCCCAGGTATTTCCTTAAGAACTTCCTCAGTTTCCTGAGTCTGGCATTTTGCAGTAGCCTTACTACAAGCATTTAATTGGTCTCCCTTGTATATCTGGCAGTTCTCTCCATCAGTTCAAACTTCCTGTTTGCATTACCTCCCACTCAGTAACAGGAGACATATACCTGCATATACTTTTATTTTTTAATCTTTTTTTTTTTTACTCCGTTTCTGCACGTTAAACTACTTGTGAAACTATAGAGCTAGTCAGGCCACTTCTACATCCTGGTGCTAGCTAATCTTGTGCTCTTTGGTTGTGAAAATTTCATGTTTTGGCAAAGTAACTTTGCAAAATTGTCAAGCATTTTGACTATGCTTATATTCAGCTGTTGAAGTAATCTCACACTGGGAGCACAGTTTCACGTCTGCACTGGGACCTGGACCCATCAGCACCTGTACAGACCCATGGAAAAACTTGTTAAAGTCTGCACCATTCCTCGTGGGCTCAGTGTTAAATCCTGCAGGAGCAATGCCCAACGCTGCAACTTTGAACATGACCTCCCCTGAAAACGCTTCTCAGATTTGTTCCTAATTAATGTCTTCAAAGTTTGAGTTTGTCGCTTTCTCAGTAAGCCAGTTTTGCTTATGAATCTGCCACTTAGCTAAGTAACATTAAACACCACTGTCAAAAGCTGATTGATTGCCACTTTCCATGAAGTTGGATCCAGGCCACCCAGTGGGTGATAGATTTGCATTTGGTGCCTTTTTCCATGTTGCTCTATTTCTGAACCCTTGGTTTGAATTTCTTGCTTTCTCATCTACTTCTGCAGTTCTGTGGCAGAACTATTGGAGCTACAGAGGTTAAATCCCCATTAGCTTCTGCTCCCTTTCATTCCCTCACCTCTGGATCTTTCTAAACTTTTTTGTACTCTGCATTCCTAAAGGTTTATTTTTATCTCTCTTTTTTTTTTTTTCTTTTACTTTAGCCACAGGACTTTGCAAAATTATACAACAAAAAACAAATATGTTTCTGCTGAGTGAAATGCAATCAGCTCTGTGGATGGCCCAGAGAACATGGGGATTGGGATCCTCAGTATGTACCTTTCTGCAAAACAGCAGCAGTCATCAGGGATCCTGCAGCTTCTCTGGGGATGGTCTATCAACTTTGCATCTCAGAGGCTCTTTCCAAGGACTCTACCTTTTCTGTAACAACTTTCTCTTAAGCAATAAATACCTGTGAGACAAAAAGAAGGATGAGTCACCTTGACCTCTCATGGAGCTGTTTATAAAGGAGCAACTTTCTGCCTGTAGGGGAAAGGTTCTATCCGGATGGTGGGAGCAGTTAGAGGTTGTTCTTTCTCATGCTAGAAAGTCAGTGTCACTGGCTCCATTACTGTCCATCTCCTTATTCCAGCAAGAGTAGATTTCCAAAGGGCTTGTCTCAATGTGTATGAACAAGCTGAATGCCATGTGGGTGTTGCTTTAAAAATATGTGCAAAGACTTCAAACAAAAACTTAGATTCTTTATCCTGATTTCCAAAGGCCACATCTTTTATTAGAATGCCCAGAGGAGGCTCCTGTCAGTAGACAATAAATTTACCAACTTTATTCAGACGTTCATAGGAATAAAACTGCACCAGAAAGCTTATAAATTCACGAATTTAGAGAATTCATTACACTGAGAATAGAAGTGATCACAGTAAACTATATCTGAATGCAGTGTTCTGTTTCTACTCCTTTAAATTAACTTGGCAAAGATATGTGATATTCACTATTAGGATAAAATTATGTGAAGCAGCTGCACTGACAGAGAAGATAAATTATCCTTCACATTGCTGACATTAACCCTACCTGTCATCAGGGCAATGGGACGAGTTGCCCCCTCATCATGTCATTTCGTGAACACATTTACTACCACTATGTTATTTTAAATTATCATAAAACGTGAGTGAAAATGGAGACTGTCACCTGCGGTTTTCCATCAACACTTCAGGATGATCATATCTCTTAGATTTTCAAACGCAGAGGGGAAATGTTAGTAGTCATCAGTTAGACTTTGGAGTTCCCACGGGGCATATACACCTTTGATACCCTTGTAACTGACTTACTGCAATGAACCTGAGATGGGGTCAGTATAAAAAAAATCCCTGAGACCAGAAAGCTAGTTCTGCTTTCTGTAGAAGTAGAAACAAAGAAATAACTGGTGTGCCAGAGGGAGTAGGATGTCCAGCTGGTTTAACATGAAAAGGCTCGTCTACCTTCATTTTTCTCTCCATTTATCTTTTCCAATAATTAGGATGAGGTAAATATTTACCCCCAGTGTTGGACTGCACTAACAGAAACCAGGACTGAACTATGTTGCCAAGCAGAGCTGGCCAGTGGGTGTGTTGTCATGCACTCAGGTGAGGTGAGTGTTTCTGTCACCTCTCTGGCTATGCTGTCTGGCTCTGGACGTCTGAGAAAGATGTGTGGGTCAGGGGTGCTCTGCTAGTGAAAGGTGTCATGCTGGCAGCCTGGGAGTGGAGAGTCCTGGGCCTCTGCCAGCCCAGTGACATGATATGTTGAGGAACGTTGCTCTAATTCTTCACGTGCTATGAACAGAAGTCTCCAGGGCATATCTCCAGATACAGGGGGCTGGGAGGCCAATGATGGCTCCCTAGGCTTTGTTGGGACCTCTTATGCAGGACATGGTGTCTCTAAGTTTCTAGAGATTGAGCACAAGTCTCTAGGGGTCAACAGACTGGAGGGAAGGGATGCCATCCAGTGGGACCTTGAGACACAGTCAAGTGCCAAGCCCTGCACCTGGGCTGGGACAGTCCCAAGCACAAATAGAGTCTGGGTGGAGCATGGACTGAGAGCAGCCCCGAGCAGAAGAACTTAAGGCTGTTGATTGATGGGAAGGTCAAGATGACCTGGCAATGTGTGCTTGCAGCCCAGAAAGCCCACAGCATCCTGGGCTTCATCAAAAGCGATGTAGCCAGCAGATTGAGGTGGGTGATTCTTCCCCTCTACTCTGCTCTTGTGAGACCCCACCCAGAGTGCTGCATCCTGCTCTAGGGTCCCCAACATAAGGATGGAGACCTGTTGGAGTGAGACCAGGGGAGGGTCAGGAAGATGCTCATAAGGCTGCAGCACCTATTCTACGAAAGGCTGGGAGAGCTGAAGTTGTTCAGCCTGGAGAAAATGAGGCTCTGGGGTGACCTTGGAGAACCTTCCAGGATCTAAAGGATCTTCCAAGAAAGCTGACAGGGACATTTCATATGGGCATGTAGTGACAGGACAAGGGATAATCGGCTTAAACTGACAGAGGGTAGATTTAGATTTGATATTAGGAAGGAAATCCTTTACTGTGAGGGTGGTGATGCACTGGAGCAGGTTGCCCACAGAAGTTGTGGGTGTTCCATCCCTGGAAGTGTTCAAGATCAGGTTGGATGGGGCTTTGAGCACCTTAGTCTAGTGAAAGGTGTACCTGCCCATGGCAAGGGGTTGGAACAAGGTGATCTTTTGAGGTCCCGTCCAACCCAAACCGTTCTATAATTCTATGAACTTTTGTGATTCCATTGAATTCCCAGTAGGAAGTGGGAAAATAGCAACGTCTGTTATGGCATTAAGACATAGGTCTGTATACAGAAATAATGCTAAACTTTTATCTCCTCTGTCTAAGATCAATTTTAACATGAGTTTGAGGCATTTTTCACTGTTAAATCTTCACGTGGGATCTTACAAAAGCCAAGTGCTTTCAAATTTGGGCATTGAAACTTGTCCGTGTAAAGAGAAGAAAAATGTTACTGTTTGTAGAGAAAAAGCATTTGTAACTTCTAACAGGCTGGAGTAGCCCATCCCTAGTTTGCAACAGTAAGCTAACTAGAATTATGAAAACCATGAAGAAATATAAAGTGTTAACTTGATTAAATTTGGAAGGGGCTCCCCACCTGTTCATCTAAATATAAGTGACTCTGCAACATGACCTGATAGCCATCAGAGGTGGGTAAGTCAGTGAAAGCTTTCACTGAGCCCTGGCCCGGGCTTGGCTCCCTGTCCGTGAATGAGGGCAAGCCAAGGGAGGGAGAAGCCTGCAAGAATGTCTTGGCACTGCTTCCTGGCTCCCATAGTGACCTTAGATACATATCACTTTATGTAATATTTTTTTTCAAATGTGTATAGTCAGCTCTAACAGCTTGTTGATCCCAGCTAAGCTCTTTGGCTTGGCTCTGCTGTCAAGTGTTCTTGTTTGCCTGGGTCTAGTAAGTTATGTGGCTTTGAAGCTACAGGCGTTTCCTAAATATTATGGAAATAAATTCAAAAGCTCCATTGTGATCACTTGTTGAAAGAAGTTGAAGACTTATTGCACCAAGGTTCCCTGATGCTGAGAAGCTAAATGACTTTCACGTGGTACAAAACCTTGCCAGGCAAACCTGCCTCCACATTTTACCCGCAGTGTGAAGGAGGAGTCTCAGAGAAGCTCATTTAAACAACTTCACACCATCCTTCTCAATAGAATTGACTCCGCATAATCCACATGAATCTCTTGACCTAAACATTGAATTTCAATGCATCACTTCTTACTGGGTGACAGTCACCACCCAAGTACTACTAATTAGCTTTTTATTTAAGTGAGTCCAGACTCTAAACTTTTGTAAGCACAGTGTGCTTGCCAATCGCAACTCAAAGCAAAGCTCTGAAGTGCTCGTTAATGTCACACATTCCTCTTAGCCACATTTTCTGTGGTGCTGTCCTACAGCTGTCTTCCTCTGCTCTGCTGCTTGTACTCCAAAACATAGGCTTATTTTTATTTCTGCCTAACATGGCCATTTTTCACAGGGAGCCCTGGCTACCAAGTGTTAAATATCTGTTTTGGTGAAGTAATGTTATGTTTCTGCTAATGCCATAACTCTGCCTCACCGCAGTGATCCTACCTTGGTTGATCTTAAGCCCATTAGGGTGTACTGGTTAGCAGCTTCTTTTTTGAATATGTGTTATTTTCTTTCCCAGGGGTACTAATTTGAAGAAGCAGCCCACCTTCTAGTGATAATGTAGAGCTTGTCTGTTACTTGCAATTTAATGGTGTGTTGATACTGAAAATGTCTTCACTCCAATTTTATACATTTTATTTATATACATCATATATTGCATTTGTTACTGAATTAAAAACTGTATTCCTAATGACTTCCCTGGCAATTTTGAAATAGCTGTCTATATTGCATAAATAACAAGCTTTTCAGCTCAGAAGTGATTTACTTACTTCCCAAGTTGCGCGATTTCTTTGTCAGGCTTATTAAAAAGTCTCAAAGGGCACTTTATTTTTACCTCCCTTCCCTTTCCCAGCCCTTGTATCTGTAATTCAGCGCTCTCAGAAGCCACAGGGGAATGGCAACTCTCCACGAGCAGGCAGCCTGACAATAAGTAGCGCTGGCCCCAAGTCCTGCCCCAGTGCCTTTGCTACAATTGCACCTTACCTCTGCACTGCAGTATCCTGCTCGTTTGTTCCCAGACCTCCTCTAAGCAGGGATTAAGCACATAAAAATGAATTGTGCAAGACTCTTCTTTATAGTGATTTTATGCTGTGGGGAATTCCGTTAGAGATTAGCTTTTTGGACCATAAAACTTCTTTCAAATCTCCTTTAAGCTGGATGTGAATTCCAGTTTCCTGAGGTAAATAAATACAACTTTCGAATCCTGTTCCATCCACCTGCCAAGATCAGGTCTATAAGGGCAGCCAAAATCTATTATTGGTTTACACTGGTGCAAATCTTCTGACGTTAAAGGTTGAATCCATGTAACTGAGAGTGGAATTTGGCTGGTGGCCTTGGTATCTTATGTGGCATGGGTGGAAGCATACAGTATTGACTAAACTCTTGTGACCAGATATAATAAGAGGGGGCTGGTGGAGGGAAGTGATAAAAAAAAGATACTAAAAAAGCACCTGTATACATACCTGTGGGCATATGAATTTATGTAAATGCTGTAATTGCTTATTTCTCCTTTTTATATTAATAAATATCCATAAACTATTTCTATTAAATAAACCCCACAAATATAAATTCATTTTGAGTTATCACTTCCTTCCAGGAGAGAGTAGCATTTTTTGGAAGTCTTATAAGTACACGAAAGCCAGTATGTTAATATTTTTTTGTAACATGGTGAATGTTTGGGTGTCAACTTTGCCAGTTGGTGCAACATGTAATGCCCACCTGGTAGTGGTTAGAACTGAGGTTCTGTTATAACAGAGAATTGTGAGAAGTAATTGTTGATTTTTTTCTTTTTTCTTTTTTTTTTTTCTGATTTTGTTTTTAAGTTCCTTTTTTTCCCTTTTTACCATGACACCTTTAGATGCCGTAATCATCATTTTTTCATTAGAATGCTTCTGTATTCCATCAAGGAAATCCAGCAGCTTTTCTTTTTGTTTTGTGTGTTAGGTAACTTTTTAGGCAATGTTAGAAGCCATGAATATTAAAACTTCAATTAAACAAAAATTATAATGGTGGTTTCTCAGAGGAAAATAATATTTTGGCTATGCAAAGAACAGTTGTGTATAGAAATACTTCAAAATAATATTACTGCTTTATTCCAAACAAAATAGAGACTAATAGGAATGGCCACTTTAGCTTAATAATTATTCTAGAGTAGGCAATTCTGTTTTCTCTTGCACTGTTTTAAGTCTGTAGCAACTCCATAGAACCAAAAGGAACTGAGATTTATATGCTGATAGTCCCTTTGCTATTGCCTTTCTTTACACATGTGCACTGGTGATTTTGTCACAAATCTCAGTGACTTAAAGTCCATGTGAAGAGAGGGTTCTTTTAAACTTTGAGAATATAAAGGGGAGCATCCAGGGACAAGCTGGTTATCTGTGGGTTTTAAGCACTGCTTGTCAGAGCACCAAAGTTCTGTGATAGGCAAGGGAGTGATAGCCAATGTATTATAGTAACGGGAGAAGGTTCTTGGCTCGCTGTGCAGTCAGGGCTGCACTGTGCGTGTGTGAGTTGCTTGAAATCTATGGAGTCTTTCACAAGTGCAATAGGAAAGAATTTCTCTCACCTTCTGTCCAGCGTGGAAGTTTAGAGTCTGTCTCAAGGTGTTAAAAATATTAATTGTGATTTCGCATCCTGTCTTGATGTGCTTTGATCTCTCATGCTTCTGTTTTGGCCTTGAATTTTTGTCGTCTGGTATTTTGCAAAGTGGTTGTTTTCATTAAGTTTTTTTCTAAATTTTGTGCTAGTGCAAAGATCTATCTCAAAATCAGAAATTCTTTTCCTCACAAATGTTATTAGCGTGTTTCTGGATCTCTGGGTGTTTAACTGAGATTCCTGATAAATTTGCCTTAGAGGCTGTTTTACATTCCTTTGGGACTTCCGAATTTGGGATTGTTATTAGATATTTCCTGTCTGACTGAAAGAGAGAAGGAAACTGAAAACAGAAGGGTACTTTTTGAGGGAGCAGCTGTACTGAGTCCCATGGGGTTTCTTCTGAAAACATGGCTGCCTGGACTCTGGGATGGATGAACATCTTCTGTTATCTGAGCCTGACTAACAGATATGCTGAATTGTTTTGGGAAACAGCAAAAGCTGGATACTTCTGGCAGAAATGAGGAATGAAGAAAAAGATCAGGTCAGAGCATCAAAGCTGGATGCAGCTCCCCTTTCCAGTGGTTACAGTATGAAGATTTTTTAAAATTTCTACTTCTGGTCCCTGGCATGTTGCAGGAGGCATGTGAGAATGGTGGCTTTTTCTATCTATTTTTTTTTTTGTTTGTTTTGTTATATTATTTTTTTGTTCTTCTTTTTTTCTTTCCTGAAGTTTTCTCTGCAAATTTTATGCAATGCTCTAATCTTGTGCTTTGTGAGGACAAATTTCACATTTCAATGGAGACAAAGCAACTAGGTAGGGAAGGGCCTGACCGCATTAAAAATTAAACTGTTGTGATCTTTAATTTGTCTTGATAGACATAACATACCAAGAACAGAGAGTGATTTCTGCATGTATTATCCCTCTCCTCATCTGTGAAGCTGATATCAGCACGTATCCATTCTGTGATGTTGCATTGCAGACTTGGACTTTTTTTTCCCCTTGTTTTGCGTTGTCAATAGCTTTGGCTTAGGTGAGCAGTGAGGGTATAAAATAAAGAGATATGAGGAATGATGTGTGTTTGAACACTACATGGCAAGTAACATGATTCTGGCTTATGTTAGGGAGCAGGGTGACAAAATGGCCCTGAGTGGCACGAGAAGTCCTATCATGGGAAAGATGATGTCACTGCTGCTCCAGCCCAGGGAAGGTGAGGGGCATGGCAAGAGGAGCAAGGAGGAGGTGTGGGAAGGTGCTGGTCCTCCTGGAGCTGGTGGCACACTGCATATCTTGATCTCTGGGGAGCAGGGCTGTTGCTTGTTCGAGAGCTTGCACTATTGATAACTCGTGCTGCTTTAGCTAGGAAAATATAAGACATCAAGACACACTTGTACAGCAAAGATTACTAGAAAAGCTTTACATCCACCCATTTATGCAGAAAATTTGGTGTTCCAGTAAAAACAATTGTTCCTGGACAGGTGATCTGTATGTAGGTTTAAAAGACAACAGTAGATATATGGGAGATCCTTGTTTCAAAATCTACTGAATAATCATCACCCCATATTTTATTGTGGGAGTTTCAAAAATCTGCGTTTATGGAAGAGGTGTAGAGCAATAGAGTTAGTATTTTAAGTTGTGATTTCTTTGATATTAAGACTCAATTTAATAATGGTGTACTGTCTACTACCTCATTCAAGGAAACCAGGAGATATATCTCTTAGTTTATATAGGAGAAAGTGCAAAACAGTGAAGTACAGCTCTGTGCTCTGAAAATACTGGTGTGTATTAAATAATGTATAGGACAATATGGGAACCATGAGAATGAACTCCAAGTAGCCTGGGATCTTAATGGAAAAATTGTGAGGCATGTACAACACAACTCATAGGTCTCCTTTGTTATGCTTGATATTGTAATGGATATCTGGTGACCAAGGAAACTGGATTCTGCTGCCTGTTTGGGGTCAACTCCCAGCAAACAAATGATCTCCTTCATTTTACTTTTGTGTGGTTTTATTCTTTTTTTCTTTTTCTCTCCTCTATTCCTTCTTTTCTCAGCTGCTGAGATAAATATAAACATGCAGTATGCACATACTACACTGAGCAGGTGCTAAACTTCTGGAATCATGGTTTGCAGGGTCAGCCTCTGCTTTCATGTGTATGTACAGTTCATTCTCAGGTATGAAATGCTAAATGGTGTTGTTCAAGGATCCTACTGTAGCTAAAAGCAGGGAAAACTTTTCCATCTTCTCTTTAGTTATAAAATTGTCTTTCTTCTCAGCTTTCTCCTAAGTTTAGTGAAGTGTTCACCAGGTAACACAACTGTAGGAAACAGCTCTCTTAAGCTTGTGAACTTGATCATTTGCCTTTTAGAAAAGTATTATGACAAATTATAAGGTAAGCTCATGTTGCTGCTTGCAAAATTTTAATTGCTGCAAGCAAGGCATCCAGCAGAGCTGCTGAATAGTATGGTGTAAGACTTGGCACTGTTGGTTTCTGCAGGTTTTGCCAGGCTCTTTTGTGATTTTTCTTCCTATGTGTGAATTTTGTCTTTTGCAACTCTGTTAGAAACAAATAGTAAACTGAGCAATGAGTGAAGTTATTTAGCTGTCTTTAGGTTACTGAACCACTAAGCAACAAAAAGACCTTTTGCTGTAACCCCTTCTTTAAAATAGTAATCTCAAATATTAAAACCTATTTTTTTTGTCTTGTTGTTTTAGATTTAGGGACGAAGCAAGGAGGAGGAGATAGACATCTAAGCCCCTCCTGAAAACCATATAATCTGCATTTATTAGTTACTTTCCTTTAAAATGATGGAACTATGACACTTCCTTGGACAAAATGTCTAATTACTTAGGTGGATAAGAACTTGGTGAGGTCAGTATTTCATTTTGTTCATTATATTGAAGCATTTACCACATGCAAAAAACAGTAACCTGAGAGGGTTGTTCTGGTATTTTGTGTGAAGTAGGGTACACAGTCAACTTCCCACTGACTGGGTGTGGGAGGCTTGAAGTGACAAACATGAGTAGCCTGATGAGGAAAATTATCATGGAGAAGAAAAAAAATCAGGATGTCACACTGGCTTGTGGTAACCTTTCCATATCAGAGTGCTGAGCTATTGAGGAGCAGAGAATGTGTTTTATGGAGGCTCAAATTACAAACAAACCTTTCTGCTAGGCTGTCCAAGTTTAAGCTGCTTAGTTTTTTTTTAAATGTCTTTATTCTTCAGATATGATTTTACTGAACCATTGACATTTCAAATTTTTTCAACTGGTCAGATGTTCATGTTTGTCTCTTATGCCAAAGTAGTGTTCTTTTGAACAGATATTTTTTCTATATATTGGCATGATACCATAAGCAAGAAATCACGAATATTTTTAATTGAGTTGAAAAGCTTCCTATTGAAAAAGGGATTTTTTTTTTTTTTATTGGGAGAAGTTTTTTGGATGTATTTTGCAGTTGAGATTGTGTTTGTTAGTTGAGGTCAAAAACTTTTAGTGTCAAATTGGGATTTAAACATCCAGAAGTTAAAAGTTAAAATTTACTTAGTATTAAACAGATATACTTTAATTATTCATAAACTTTTTGACACTCTTGTAATTGCACATAGATGAACTTGTACATGTCATTCAGTATCAAAGATTATGCTACTGGCAAGGTAACTTTTCCCTGCAGCTGGAATACAATAGGGGCTTTTATTTGTGATAAGAATTTTGGCTGATTTCAGGGACCCAGTTTAACAACAGAATTCTGAACCTCTTGATACTGTGAAGAGTGTAGAGTCAGTAACAGTCTCTATAAAGCAAAATCAAGGTTAATAATAGGAAGCTTTGTAACTATGGTTTAGGTCAGCATCCTAAATGTCCAGTTGGCTCAGGGCATTGTTAATAAGTTGCCTTCATCTGTAAGTGACCATTGAATGTTGCTGAGCTTGCCAGCATCTAAAAACTACTTGTTGGCCTGTGTGGACTAAGTTTGGAAATCTCAGCTTTCAAGGGGTGGATGTGTGGTACAGGAGGTGTGTTCACAAGTGGCAGTTCTATTGGCACTTGTGATGCAGGCACAGAGTGGATGAAAATAAGTGTCCTGCTGGCCTCTGGGTGTAATTCTTTGGGTCAGGTCTTAAGTGCCTCAGTGAGGGAGTAGTGTGGGCTCCTCTGTTTTGTACCCATTTGGGAATCTCCTCCTCTAAGGCCCTGGTTAGGCATATGTCACATGATACCTAAGAGAGGGATTCCCTTTCCCTGATGGAATATTCTAGCAAGAGAGTCATGTGGATTCAGGAGCTCAAGTACTTAAAGCAAATGCCAGAGCTTTTGGCAGGTGTGTGTGTGTGTGGATTTTTAGGTGTGTAGTTTTTGGTGGGTTTTTTTTGTTTGTTTTTTTTTTTTTAAAGGCAGCTGATTTTGTTTCCTTCCTGGTACTTATGGTTGTCTGGCTCCTCTGTTCTCTGGGAACAGCAGTAACATGAAGTCAACATTCCTGTGCAGTTAGTTCTGATGTCCATCAATAACAGAAAATCAAAGACAGTAGCACCAGCAATTAAAGTGCTTTCTGTTTGTCAGTCTGCTAGTATTTTTAGGAGGCTGATGGAATTTGGCTTGTCATCTAATGCGTTGATCCTTTGCCAAGTGTCAGGTCCCCTGACCAGCCGCTCCAGTCACTCTACCAACTGTCATCCTGCCTTGCAGAAAGTGGAATGCAATGGAGCTGGCCACTCCATGAAGAATTAACAACCTCTGCCAGCAGGGTCTAATTAAACAGCTATATAGACAACAGCTGTGAAAAATTCATCAATCACAGAATGTTTATTATTGGAATTAAAACACCTCATAACTAATGCATAGATTTGCATTGATTACCATCTCCTGGAAGGAACAAGTGGTGCCAGCTTAGTGTCTGGACATTTTGAATGTTTGTATCACTTTGCACTGTCACTCATATGCCTCTGGTTTGATAACCATAGTTAAAGGAGTTGATCAGCTTCTTTGCAACAAGTCTGGGTCTACTTCTGTAGATGTGATGCTGAACACTACAAGGAATTCTAAATTCACTTTGTTGCATGTCCCTGGGGTGTTTGTGTGTGTCAGTCTTCTAGGCACATGGACAGGACTCTCAACTTATTCACACTTGAGCAAATCAGTAGTAATGCAGCAAATACTTGATTAGTTACATCAACTTATAACCATGGTTAGTTCATAAACGAGATCATGGGAAGTTGCTCAGTTTGTTTCTCCCAGTATTGTGCTGTCTAATCTAGAAGAAGGGCAATTGTGTGTATCCTTTCTTAATACAAGGTAGATTTGTTGCAGTAAAACCACTAGAAAACTTAATATATAAAACACTTTCCAGGCTTTTGAAGACAGTCATATAAAAATATGCTGGTGTGCACTCACATTTGTATGTATTCAATATGATGTATTTGTGTTGGTAATAGCAATGTCTTTACTTGATTCTGAAGCAAACTTGTCTCTTCCTGTCAACGAGGACTTCTGCAATATGAGTGCAGGTGCAGTTCTGAAACACTGGATCCATGTGTTCAGGGCCACTAAAAGACCTGAGGTCTCACCTAAGCCCTCAAAACTTATGGTGCTTTTCCTAGAACCATAATATCCAAACTAAGTGGAACAAACTTTAATATTAGAGCTCTAACACAACATCCTTCTCCAAGGCATGAAATTGAAGATGCAGAAAAGAGCGAGCAACAAGTTAATTCTAAGGTTCTGAACCTGTGGTGAGGTCTCTTATGGTCTTCAGTGCTCATGGAATGGTGCTTACAGAATCATGTGCTTGGCCAAGCTGGGAGTAATTGCTTTTCCTCATTTAAAAGGAAAGAAAAAAAGTTTGAAGATCTTGAGTGGCACTGAGTTTGAAAAATATATTGGTAGGTAGGCTGAAAAAAATCAGACTACTTGTGAATGAGAAAAATTGTATTGCTTTAATTTAATGGAAGATAGTGTCTGGAATCCAATCCAGTTTTTATGGCACAATAAGTAGTAGCATTTATGTTTCTCTGCATTGGGATCTCATTCTGTCTTGTAGTACAACAGAAATGTTTTTATCTTGGACGTCTTTTAAATAATAAAATTAAAAAAAATTATAAGATATGGAGCAAGGATCTAAACTTCAGATTCCTACACAATAAGGTTATCAGCCAATACTTCATGGCTGTAATACAAACTGTTTTGGTTTCTATTTCAAATTATCTTTTAGGCCAAACTTGAGTATTGTCCACAGTGTGCAGACATATTTGGTGAGGAATTATAAAAAATTCTTACTACTATATAATTAGGAGATAAACAACTGTTTTAATGAATAACTGCAACCTCTGATGTCAAGAGATGAAGACTATAACTGTCTAGAGAAGAGCAAAGCAGAATCTGTATCTTAACTATAGAATTCTGTATCTTAACTATTGACTTAGTTGGCATTAATGAGAGCTGAAGGAATTCAGGAAGTTAAGGAACTCTAATGGTCAATGTTCACCATGCTTTCACAACCCAGACCTTAGGCCATTTAGTAAGATGAGGAAAAGAATCATTACAATGGGTCTCTCAGGTTCTGCTGTCAGATACTTTTCTACTTTCTTACAGGCTTGATCCTGACATTACTGGTGACTTCAGTAAAAGAAAGATGATATATTTGTTGCTTTGTTTTTTCTTCTCATGAGAACAACCTGGACATGTCCTTAGATTTGCCACAAAGTATTACTGGGATTGGCAGCAGCAAGGTAAGGAAAAAAATCCACAAAAGGTGAAATGTTTATTGATACACGATGTAAATGCTTCATGTACTTTGTGGCAGCTCATGAAGTCTGTAGTCATGGCCAAGCTGAATTTCCACTTTTACATGGCCAGATGT
The DNA here is from genome assembly GCF_001715985.3 of Manacus vitellinus. NCBI lineage: Eukaryota > Metazoa > Chordata > Aves > Passeriformes > Pipridae > Manacus > Manacus vitellinus. Next base: position 5,846,285 of record NW_021940603.1, on the reverse strand, counting down.
GCTGGCAGAATGTGCCCTGGTATTTCAGTATATTGACTTCCCAGCCTTGTACCAGGAGAGAGTTCCTTAACTCTAGGGAACACGTGCTGTGTATTGGTGAGGCAGGTCTACTAAGCTGCTATACTTAGATGCTGTGCTCAAACTACAGTAATTTACTTCTGATGTAAGAATGCCCTCCCTAAGCTGCTCCATCATGTGTTCCTGCAGAGTGGAGGGCATCAGTGCTGAACCTGGTGCATGTAGGTCTCAGATGTCCAAAAGCTCTGTGTGTTTTGGAGGATGAAAGATTTTAAAACACTTCAGCTTTTACTGCACTAAAGTGTTTGACTTTAATGCCATACTTGCAATATTTCTTCTAATTAAGAAGAGTGAGGAATACTACTAGTTCAGCAGTAAAGTTAATTAGCACAGGCTATAAATGTTTATTTGTTTTTTAATAGCAACAAATGCATTATAAATGACTCCTGTGTTCCTCTATTGTAAAATCCCACTGTTAGAGTAATTTGTAACATAGCTTTTTCTTACAATAGCTGTTGGCATTGCAGAAGCAAAAATATGATTTTGATGTTAATTATGGAATCACCATGTCAAGTGTTATATACCTGCTCAACTGTTAACTAGGATTTGTCATGTAAAAAAGATTAAAAATATTACATGTATATTGATGGCTATTGAAATAATTAATGTACTCTTTATTTACTACCAGTAACCTGCTTTTGCAGGCTTTTCAACTCTGAAATAGTATGTTTTTTCCTAAATACAGATTTACATCTAATCTCTAAGAATATTAGGATAATTCTTGGCTTTTGAAATAAAGGTGTAGAAAAGAGTATACTTTTAGTTTTACCTGTTAGATTGAACAGAATTTCAAAGATGCTTATGAAAAAACAATAAAATTTAATTTTGAGTAATTTATAGACTCTTTATAATATTTTTGTTAGTGAGTACCATTTTTATAGCATTATAGATGTATCTAATATAGTTCAAAGTGAGTATTTTTCAGCATTTGAACTAAAATATTTAAATCTTTTAATTTATGCCTTTATGCAGTTCTGTGTAGACATTCTTACTTCAGATTAAGCGTATCTTAATTGACAAGAATTCTTGTCAGCTAAACTGTATTTTATGGGTCACTTTTACCTAGAAATGAAGCATAAGTTTGTCCTGAAATAGCACAGTTGTGGAAGGAAAAGCTACTTTGTAGTCCTGCTTCATGCAGGACAAACATTTTGTACTGAATTGATTCCCACTTACTAAAATGAGGGAAGCTAAAGGGATTCAGGTTTAAGACAGACATATAATGAAGAGGGAGATTAGTGAGGTGCAATTTCTGTTGTGAGGTGATTTCCGTAGAGAAATATATTTTAGAGAAAGGTTAAGAACTGAGAGCCAGTTTGGATTTCTGGAGTGGGAACCTTCAGTAAGTGTGGAAGACAGAGTTATTTTGGAAATGACAAAAAGAGTATGCAGAGGGCTGGGCTGGGGGAAGGGTAGGTTATAAAGAAAGTTTATACAGACCTAATTCAGTTCACAATAGAAAACTGAGAAACTGCCATCTCATACTGTCTTTTTTTTCCTCTTGCTTTAAACAAACTTTGCCCTTGGGTATTATGAGAGAGAAATCTTGACTTTTAATACCTTAATCAATGCTGTCCTGTTTTCTGCAACTCCAGTCTTTTCATACTCTTTTCAGTCTTGAGTGCTGGTCAAACTTTATTGAGCCAGTTAAATTGATTAAGGTTTTTCCAATTTTGTGACATCATCTCTAATGCAACGAGTTCAGTGACCTAACTGTCTTTTCAGTTTTATTTGTGACTTAAGAAGAGAAGTTTGGAACATTATCCAGCTGTTGATATGCTGATTTGTATATTGGTGATATTTCCATGGAGAAGCAAATAGTGTATGAAAAACACTGAGCACTTTCTTTTTTTTTGGGGGGGGGGGCAAGAGAAACACCTTATATACACTCAGATATACTGTTGGAAACACAGAAATGTCACCATAAAGGCTGAATATGATTTACTTGCACAGCAAGAGCTGAACTTCCGGGAGGTTGTGACTTTGGTGTGAAAATCAAAGCATCTACTGCATGTATTTCAGGGTGTTCTCTGCATAAAGCATGCATTTTCTGAGGATTTCTGAGCAAATGTCTCATTAAAACAACAGATCCAAAAGAGTGGAAAGGTGTCACCTGATCTAACCCTCAGTGAAGCAAACTGGACCACACAGGCTCATTAGGAGTTCATTCCAATTGGAGTAAGACAACCTGTAAAGCTCTGGGTTATGTTTTCTTAAATTTAAAAGACTAGATGCACATCTGACAAAGGCAAAGCTGCCTCATATTTTCTTGGATGTTTAAAAAAAGTAAAAATATCCCTAGAGTTTGATCTGCATTTGGTTTCAGTATTGCTACTGGACTGATAAAGGGAATTAGGGAAAGAGGAAGAGGAACAGAACACTGCGATATGCAATTTTATCCTTGCTTTCAGACTCCTACCAAAGGCTGATTTCCTTTACTCCAGCCTTAAGTGAATATCTGAGTCCTTGGGAAAAGGGGATAATTTCATGAAGAACAACTACTCAATGATTTTAAAAATTGGGGTATGTTACTGATGAAAGCTTGGTGCAGTACGTAGGCGTGGAATGAACTTTTAAAACAACTCTTGCAGCAATGTTGATGCTGGTTGTTGCTCTTACTTGTCTTGCATGGAGAATGTTTGGCTCTCATGTCTGCTTACTATTCATAGGAATTAGAACAGTGGCTAATAATCATATGATACTGAAGGTATAAACTGGGTGTATCCAGATATTTCTATCCCCCAGCTATGTTAGATTCTGTTGCCTTTAACTGTGTTTCCCTTGAAACAAGTTTGTCATCAGAACTTGTTCCATCTATTGAGAATTTTCAGAGGTTCCATTCTAAAATTTCAGTTGTATAAATCGAAAAGGTTGAAATATTTATGACACAAAATGGAAATACTGTTTTAAATAATAGCACCATGTCATTACACAGTGTGTTATTACCTGCATTTAAGCTTAGTAAAACAGATGTTTGGCACAGATGAGAAGAATAATCATAAACCGATTGTTATTAAAATGCCTTAATACATTTTCTGAGGGGATTTCCCATTCATGTGTAGGTGTGGTTGTACTTTTCAAAGTTTAAAGGCAGCATTGAGAGCTGAAGTATTTTTAGCACCCTTTTAAAGGGGAATACAGTAGGAAAACTTTGAGTGCATGTGTCTCTTTCTTTTTCATGGAATCTTCTAGTACAAGTGAAACTGCTCCCAGGTTTACTTCCTTAAAAAAAGGTGGTGCTACTTCTGGCCTCCCACTTATCCAGCTTATATCCACTTCTGCAGGTTTTCTGATTTGCTTGTGACTGAGGGCTCTGATGTTCTCCCCTTTCCTGTGCAGATGACATGTGTGTTTTTCCCAGCCCCTCTTGGCTCCTACATCACACTCAGACCCTCAGTGCAGCTGGGCTAAAGAGCCATTCTTTGGCTAGTATTTAAGGTCAGTATTGCTGTGATTTAAAATGAAACAATAATGTACTGTTCAGGATGCAAATTCCAGAGATTGGAGATTTTCACTTATGCGAGGTTTTAATTTTCATATTTTATTTCTATGATTTAATTTTAAATGAAAAAAATATATTGTTCAAGAAACTGAGAACTGAATTAGTGAAGCCCTGCTGAGTTAGGTGATAGTTGAACCCCTGGATAGCAAATGAAAGGGAAAGTACTATCTGCCTTCAGTAGTAAAAAGTTTTATCTGCCGTTTGAAAACGCTATAGACACATCCATCAAGTGCTCTGACAGGGAAATTAAATTGGGTTACAGCACTGGGAGAAGTTCAGATTATGTTCCTGCTGAGCAGTAACGAATTGTGGTGAACTTTATAAAAAGTTTCTTTCTGTTTTTCACAAAATAATGCAGTATAGAGCTAGTCAGTGGTCACAAGAGACACTGGGGAAACTTCTGGAAAAGCTTGCTATTCTTAAATAAGGAAATTAAATGAAATTATAGATGTGGCTTTCCTTTCCTGTAGAACCACTTGTGTTCTCTGCTCCTTTATAAGCACACCAAATCCACCTACAGTGCAATTTTTATTTGCTACAAAATGAAAACAAATTACTCTCCTGACCACGAGGTAATATACTTGTGCTCCAGTTGTGGTAGGTCACCATTAACTTCCACTGAACCTGGTAAGAGATGCAGCTATTCTGCTGGAGGTCACTATGGAAGTCTAATTCCCCCCCCCCCCAGTAATAAAATAAGGGTATTTTAATTCCCCTCACCTCATGTATGCATTTCAATTAGACTGACAGTTCAGTAAGCTTTCTTATCTTTGATTTATTTAGAAAGGAGCTCTTATACACAGCTAGGACCCAAGTGCTTTTGAACGCAGAGATGTTCAGATCTAGAACTGTAGTGTATTGTTGGCTTTTTCTGTTATCATTCCATTCTGAGTCTGAATGTCCTTCAACCTCAAGAAACTTCAGACTCATCTCTAATGGCAGTGAGAAACTATGAATGCTTGAAAACAGGTCCAGAGTTGTTTCCAAGCTTTGTGAACTTCAGCCAGCCATTCCAGTGTCAGTTTTTTTACCAAATCTGAAACAGAGAAAGGTTTCTGCTGTCAGGTTTCTTTGCATCCTTTCTGAAAACTTTTGCAATCATATGGAAAATTAACATCTTTTATATCTCTGCATGTGTCTAGATATAGATGATTAAATAAAACCCTTAGTATGTGAGACCCTAGATGTTTTAACCAACAAGAATTAATTTCTTCTGTTAATTCTTTGTCTCTTCCAAAACAGTTCCTTTTGACTACACAGCCTGGACTGGTTTTGAATAATACCCAGGCATTATTAGACTGAAAGGAAAAATATAAAAATGAGAGAAATTTCCTTCCATTTGGATGTTCCTGCTACAGTGTGAGCATTAAAACCTGTTGGTCACCTAGTACCTTGTTTATATGAAAGCTAAGCTACCTTTAAAAATAGATACAAATGAATGCAATAGCAAAATAAAGGAGAGAGTTTATTAGACAAGGAAGGCTGATGTTATTTAATGAAGTGTGGCATTCTGATCTGTTTTTAAAAGCCTTGTTCTTTCTCAGTAAGCAATAGGAGTAAAATGTTTCTCTTATAGGCTTCTGCTTTACACATTGCATGCTTGCCTTAAGCGATTCAAAACCTAAATAGACCTTAACTCACAAAAGATGTAAGTATGAGAAATCTCATCCTTTTTCTGTTAAGGCTTAGGGGCTGATTGTTTATTTAACAAGCTGTAGCCCTGATTTTGCCACTGACACATTTTGACAAAAACCCCCTCACAGGCATTTGAAGTTGCAGAAAGGAAAAAAAATGAAAAGAAAGATGTGAGTCAATGTGCAAAGCCACAAAGGTCTGCTGACCTAGGTGTTTTCAATATTTAGGAACTATTTTTAAAACTGTAGTCCTAGAATTGTCTTGGACAGAGAGGAGTCAGTAATATTCTGATGTAATCAAACCAAATGAGATCTTGCTAGGAATTGGTTGCTTGAGTTCTTAGGTACAGGAGCTCACTCAGGAAGAGGGAAATCACATCTATGGAAGAACCAGAAGAGTCCTTGCAAAAATCCCAACAGACTAAAGTAAAATTGAACTAGTACATAGGCTTTTTGCCTGCTCATAAAAGGTCAATGTCAAGATTGTTGAGTGGCTGAATTTGGGAATTGGCTTTTGTTTTCTTTACCAAAGCAACTGGGAGTTATTGTAAGAGTCAGGTGCAAATACAGACACAGTGTCCCCACAATTAGCAGTTCCCAGTTGAGTGTTAGGTGCCAAACTCAACCGTGAGAACCAGGGCAAAAGTTGATTCTTTGCCTATGGATTTTTTTTTTTTTTTGTTAGGAAAAATGCTGTTTTTAAACCCTGATGCAAAACATTTTTTTCATAGCTGCAAGATTCCCTTCCCACTAATTGGAGTTAACTTTTAAACTACATTTTAAATGTATAAGATTAATTGGAAAATGACATACAGGTATATCTTACTGGAATAAACCCCAGCATCTCAAACTCTCCTCAACTAAAAATCTTATTTCTCCTTACTCTACACCCAGAGAAGAAGAAAAATTATTTGAACTTTCATTTTTTAGAACAAATATTGATATCTTCTATTTTCATTCAAGTAGTTTTGACTGGGAAATAAAATTATTTGTGTCATTTCCAATGGTATCACTTTCCCCAGATAAATTTCCATAAAAGTTTCGTCTGTACTGTTTTTCTAATTTGCTGAGGGGGTTGGGAGAGAGACAGGCAGGATACCAGGGTAGACACAACCAGTTCTGCTCTATATGTAGTCTTTTCTAGATTAGATTTTTTTTTTCTCACTGAGTAAGGGATTCTCCCTTATTATCTACATTTGTAATTTCATTGTGTTTGACCTATTAAATAATGCATACAGCAAATCTTTAATTTTCAATACTCGATGGCTAAAGATGAAAATGGGTCTTGTAGAGTAACTACAAAATGGGCTTTAAATTCTAATTAAAAATCATCTTAGCAACACTACATTTCACATTGTATAGTTATGGGTCTGATATTTTCTGAATTGGTTATGCCAGATTTACTTCATAGTACTTTGTGATTGAGAGAGCACATGACTTTTTTGAATAATTTCTTTTGCACAGCAGGGTGACTTAAATTAGTGTGACTGACATCCTCCTAATATGCTTACAAATCTTTGGAACAATTGATTTGGAACTTGAGCATTTTCATTCTGATTGGATCACAATCAGAAAGAAGTTTGATGTGCTGGATATGCAAGCAAATTCATGTAACTACTTCTCTTAAACACCAATCCAAGGTATATCTAAGCATAACTTAGCATGTGAATATTGCTGAAGAAACTGTCACACCTCCCAGGAACAAAAACGAATGCAGGACTTTACCAGAGTAAATTTATAAAATGCAGGTGCTTAAATGTTTGAGAGAAATATATGTAAAAGAGGTGAGGAGAAAAATATTGCCATGGTTGAAATTCTCTCAGATGAAGGATCTAGCATATGTAAAAATCTCAGTTAATATCAAAGATGCATTCTCTGGACTAAACCCTAAATTTTTCCCTGGACTAATCACCTAAAGGGGATTTGCCTTAGCAATGTTGTTATTAATCTGCAACATGTTTACTTGATTTACTTAATTGTTAACCATGCTGTTTACCTGAGCAGGGAGTCTCTTGTATGTAATACCATTGCCATCCACCTCCCCAATCTCAGACATTAATTAGATTTCCTTAATGTATTTTGTATAAAAAGTGTGATTATGTATCTCTGATCACCTGTCTGTTGTATCTGCCCAGTAGAGTACTCCTATCATTATAAAAGAAAATTTGGAAAACAGTAGCCAGTGTTCAAAGCCTCAATCCAACAAATGAGTTAATGATCTTTGTAAATAGTCATGTCCTTTTTGCTGTGAAGTATTCACCTATGTGAGAGTCAGTGCATCCCCCATTGTGGGAAACAATGTATGTATGATTATAAGCTATGGAATGAACCATCCAGAAAAATTAAACACTTGTGTCAGTGAACATGTCCTGAGCTCCAAAAATTGGAACTGTCTTCAAACTGTACAGTTGTATTTACAGTATATTGCTTTTTGAAGCTACTGTCACAAGGTTATCAAAACAAAATTTGAGTGGAAACATACATGTGCATCCTATTAAAATACCTGTGGGAATGTTGGCATGGGCAGACTCAGATGAGGTCACTGAGCTCTGTAGTTACGTGGCTGTGAGGTGAACACAGTGCTGATAACGCCAAGGTCATGTTCAATCCTCATTCACTTCAGAGTTGGACTTGATGATCCTTGTGGGTCCCTTCCAATTCGGAATATTCCATGATTCTGGCCTCATGGTTAATCATTAAAGTTGTAGAACTTATTCTAGAGAGTTATTAGACTTATTTAACAGCATTCCTCTAAGATCTTGTACCCTAATTCTTCAAGATGCAGAATTTCAGAACTCCACAAGCATATACAAAAACTACTACATTACTCTCTGGGTATACTTGTTTTGCCTTAGAGATATCATTGGAGCTTTTTAATTTAGGAATGGGTCATCACTGGGAAGAAGCAAATTATTTCCTAGACACTCAGAAAATACAATTGTGTGTGGAATGCTTAAAGAAAGAGGCACTACTGTAGCTGAAATGTTTTCTAGTGCAATCCTTTGCAGAAGTAATGCTCAGTCTTGCACCTGACTTATCAGATTAAAAATGCTTTTGCATTGACCCTCATGATATCAATATGACAGTGCTTAAGAAAGATGCAATCCTTCTCCCTTAATCCACTTGTCTGTTTCTCCCATAACACAAATGCTGTGTAGCTGGAACTAATGTGGATTGAAGGGGAAATCATGTTAGCAAAGGTTTGTGAGTTTTCTGAGCATGTGCATGTCCTGTGGTTCCCCCACAATATGTCGTGGGGTTGTTCGGTCAGCTGAGAACTGAGGTCTGGAGTTCAGTTGGTATTTAGCACAAATGATGTCACCGTACCCACAGGGGACACTTACAGGGCAGAGCCCAAGAGCTGATGCTGATCATGTATTGATGTGTACTTTGTTAGGCCACACATTAAGCTTATGCACTGTTGCTGGTAGGCTAACTAATGATGTATTATGCATCAGTAAATATATACTGCATTTTGGTTTAAAATATTTACAAAATATGTAAGGCAATGAGTTTCCTAAAGATTTGGAGATAGGTATATGAATACAGTTTTTTGAGACGTTCTTTGCTGAGATTCTCACCTGCTAATGCTCCATTTGCTTTAAAAACTAGAGAATAACTCTTCTTCATGTGTCTGGAAGGTGTTGCCTGTGCTATTCTAAGTGCTGACAGGTTGGGCAGGAGTGTGCAATAACTGCTATTCCATAATAACAATTGGTAGTAATATCGACCTCACTATTATGTGACACCCACCCACACTGAGCCATTAAACCAGAACAGACAAAGACCATCTCTTGCATCAAGCATTTCCAGATCACTGTCTAAGCACTGGCTCAGTTGCTTTGTGTTTCCCTTCAGTTGCTGTGTTTATGGCTTCTTTCATTTTTCCTATGCTCACAAAACAACAATAGCCAGAGGGTAGGATAGAGCTGCCAAACCCCAGTTTCTAGAAAGGATGGTACACAAAGGTCTGATGGAGCACTGAAATCCAAGGAGGGGAAGAATTGCAGTGCATGGGTTTATACTGCAATTAGTTGAAAAGCATACCTAAGTGCTACCGTGAAGCCAATTACCACTTTAAAGGCCACAAATGGGCCATCTTAAAACTGAGTCCCAGAAACAGCTACAAATCTGGAGTTCCTTGAGCCTGTGGGACTGTGGTATTTTTGTAGTTCTGAGCATCCCTGGCAAGGGCTAGAGAGCAGGTGTGCACCTGTTTTCTAGGCATTCAGTGTTTTGTTTTGTTTTTTTTTTATCTGCATGTGATTGGTAGCTGTGGCCTTTTTCCCTGATACTTTTCACTTATTGGAGATCAAACTTTTGAGCTTTAAGTGGTAAAAATGCCTCTTCTGTTGCATTTTTGGTTATTATAAAGTGTGAGGTCTTTTGGACTAATCCCTATATAGAACACAGTACTACCAGGTTTGGCATTTAAATCCACCACACTGACCCTTGAATTCCTACTCAATTTTCATCTAGTCCTGGAGCCACTGCTTTTCATACCACCTGCACATTCTCCTTGCATGATCTGGGATTCGAGGAATGGGTTTTTTCTCTTTCAGTTCCAGAGCCTGATCCAGCAGGTGTATCTGCAGCATGCCTTGTGGGTACCATGTAGCCTAATGGTTCTCTCTTTATCAGGAAGCCTACTGTTTAGTGCATGTTCATACTGTGTTGAATGTCTTTGCTCACAAAAGCAGCCTAGCTGACAAATAAAGGAAAACCAATCCAACCTTTCCAGTTTTACAAAAAATCTCTTGATGTGTATAAAATTTGACATCTAATGAAATAATGCTGAATCATGTGAATACATTGCAGTCTGTAATGGATCAGAACTGGAATGCTGACAGCTCTGAGACATTTTTTTATAAGTTGGTAACAGTTCAAATCTCATCAGCTTCTGAGATTTCATCTGGTTCTTTGGGAGGGTGGGATAAATGTCTCTGGACATGATGCCAAGATTGAATCTTTAGGAAGACTTGGATGAAAACTCCTTTCTTCTTCTGACCTGATCTCTTCTCACCCATTGTGATATTATACAAATTGAATTTCAGGGCTAGTGAGCTAAGGATTCTGCAATGGTCAGCAGAAGTGTCTTTCCATCTGATTACCCTTGAGGTCAGAAGCACATAATATATTCAGGGGGGTTTCTAATCAAACGAAGCTCAGAATATGTGAGGGTTGTAGACAGCAGCTGGCCCCAGCAGAGACTAACAGATTTGCTGAGAACCTGCAAAGATCTTGGCAGGGTGTCAACAAAGATACTGCAGGATTGCTTGATGCCAGGAAAAGGATTTTTGGTTTGCAGCAAGGAAAATGGTATTTAGGGAGGATGGGATGTAATAAATTACAATAATAGCACTGCAAACAAGTGTCATCCAGAAGTATCAGAGACTGACTACAGTGGGAAAGTTGTGTACTCATTTTCATGGATTAAGAAGCTGAGTAGATGCAGGTGTAAAGATGTGCTTTCTTACAGTGGCAGATTATTTTTAGAGCAGGAAAAGAAGTAATTAGATTCTATGTGGTAATTGGTTTTTAAAAGTAGTGAAAGATGAAGTGAACAAGAGCAATGATGAAAAAAGGGGCTTAGCTGACTTAAAACAATGGGAAAGAAAAGAATTGAATCTGAGTGAATAGAATTGTTTGTGAAGAACAAGGTCATAGGAGTTTTTGCAAGAGCCTTACTTTCTGGGATGCTCAGAAGTTGAGTTTGTAGCATGCAGTATCCAACTGTAAATATAGATTTACTCTGACCATGCATTTGCTGAGTGATTTTTCTCAGGCAAAATATTTAGGTATTTCTCTGAAAGCTTCAGGTGCTGTAAATATCGGTTGGCCATTTAGCTGATCAAGTGTCACAGGGCATGACTCACCCACACCTGACCCTTAGGTGCTTTCAGAAGATTTTTAGGGCAGTCTGAAAGAATTTTTTTGATCTGTTATGCTGAGGTGTTCTCCCTGCTCCCTTATGAGAGTTTTAGCGAAGAAGGTGCTCTCCAAAGAGCCTGGCCAGAATTAGTATTTTACTTGAAGCAAAATTCTGGCATTTAAAGAGCCAACTTCGTGAGGAGAGAAAACAGATTCTTATCAAATCAACGTGTTGAACATAGAGAATAGCAGCTCTAATGGGGAATGCCTGCATGGAAAATTTCTGCCCTACAAGTAAGGTTTCTATCAGTGTTCTATAAATTTGATTTAAATTATTTCAGGGAGATTTCATCTTTGTTTACCTGGTATAGCAATCCCTATTACTTACCACTGTTCTTAGGACTTGATTTGATGATCACTTTATCAGGTTAAGGTCTGTGGGTTATTGACAGTTCTAGTGCTAACTAGAGGGCTTTGTTTTCCTGGCAGGATGCCAGCAGAGGGGGAAAGCAGCTGTTCCTTGAGATGGGAATAATAAAAAATACCAACTGGTAAAACCTTTCTGACTTTTGCTGAACTGAAAAAGGCCATTAACAGCTCTTGGAATTCCTCAGTTTCTTGCATCCTTGAGTTCCAAGAGAAATAATGTGGCAGACAGGGTACTGTTGAAAATGTAATGCCATGGGTACTGGTGGCAATGCCAGATGGTGAGGGGTCGGGAGAAATCCAAAATGCAGGCTAATAGATACAGAGATGACAAACAGTTCTTTACTGATATATGGGTCTATTTCAAGGTAGAAGACAGTGTGGCCTGTTTTTAAAACTATTGAATGGGCCAAATCCATTCATTAAAAGCCTTGCATGCTAACTATGTCTGCTCAGAAAATAATGGCTTTAAATAGCAGTATAAAACTTATTATTTTTGTGATGGTTATATAAGCCTATACAGAAATTTTCCACTACTTGTGCTTTGTTCCTTTAGCACAAATATTAAATGGGTAATAGAGCACAGGACTTGAAAGTGGGTACCACTTGGGAGTGGTATAAAGTACAAGAGTTCAAGATCCACAGAGGTGTTTCTGGTGACAATCTCCACGTGAGCAATCTGATATAGAAAAGAGAAAACCATGGAAGTCTCTGAACCCTTGGGCATAAACAACTGTTTTTGAAGATCCTGTTAAAACAGGGAGGCTGTGGTAGCAGACTGGTCAGTGTGGCTTCGAAAGCCGTGGGGAGCTTTCAACAGCAGCTGCTGCATGTCAGAAGTCTATAAATTGACTTCCTGCCACAGGAGGCCTCTGGCAAGTTCAGCTGGAGAGTTACTGGGGGAAATCCTTGCCTTTCCGCCTACCAACAGAACAAATATATCCAGGGCCGTGCTGAGGGCTGGGAAGGCAGTTGAGCTGGTGGAATCCTGGTGTCAGCCAACACGATCTTTATTAATTAACCTATTGTGGGTGGAGACCTCAGTGTTCTGTTGAGGGAGAGAAGGCACTTTCCTTTGAGTGGTATATATATGTGGTGCATCAAGTTCTTTGTTTTCAAAAAGTCCCAGATGAGAATACACTTCTTTCATCACGTCTCAGATAACATCAAACAGCATACTTGCTGTTTCCTCCCTCTTTCTTTGTCTTCCAGGCAGCTATGGGCTATCCCCTGTCTTCAGGGTGGATGCATGTTCCCTTTCCAATGTTCAATTCCCTTCACGATAATCTTTATCTACCAGTTTTGGATCTGTCCTTCTTCAAGAGGATTTAATTTCCTTTAAAAATTGCACTCTCACTGAATCAATAACTGAACAGGAATCTCTGGCAAAGGATGGGTTTGGGTGCGGTAGGTGTCTCAAGAGTTAGTATCTTCTATCACCTTTGTTGGAACTCATTATTTAGTTTGACTCCTGAACTGCTGAATTCAAGCATCTTGCACTGCCTTTCTGTCCCTGAGGAATCAACCCATTTTCTCCCAAGAGAGGTATATAATGATCTCAAATATTATAAGCCTCTTCTCTACCTGTCTCTTGTTTTGCTGAAAATTTTCTCTACTCATTCAGCATATTAGGTAGGTTTGAGCTCCTTCATGTTAAAAACTGTACCTGAATATGCTTTTTCATACCAAGAATAGTAATTCTTTTACATATCTATAGTTTTAAAGTACAGTCATGAATACTGAAATGAGGAGGAAAAACCCACCATGAGTTATTTTGAATGTTTATCCTGGCCTATATCCATCCTGGATTCCCTTGCTGTACAGTATAAGACTATGTTTATAGAGAAATGTGAGGTACCAAAAAAACCTAGATGTTCAAAATTCTGGAGATGTTTTGAGCATCGAGGAAGTTGGTAAAGTGGAGGAGATGTTAACTTTAGAAAAGCAAAGTGCAATGCCTGACTTTTCAAAAGTGTGTTAGCCTTAGATTGTTTCAGCCTTGTAGATTCTGGAAATTGCATTTAAATGAAGTTTAGATATCTGTTCAATAAAGCTTTCTGACCTTGGTGACTTCCTGGGTTGGAAGGGTGAGGCATAAATAATAGAGAGGGGAAAAAAAAGAAAACCAAGAGTTGTAGTAATTTTTAAACAATAATTATTAGTGTTGTGATCTAATTTTGGCTCTCCTGGCTTTATCTGCTTATTGGAACATTCTCTAAAGGACTGATAACTGCTTTCCCACTGTTTGAGTTCAAATCCCAGGTTCAAATACCTGCAGTCACAGACACCAGATATGAATCTTACAGATTTTTGTCCTGTCTGTCTTAACGTTCTGCCACGTGTGGCTATGTGGGCAATGAACACTCTTGTGATGATGCCGGGTTCCACCCTGCAAAGGCAATTCACATATTTGTATGTGGCGTTTGTTCTGCCTTTTTCTGCTTAAGGCAGTGGGTTCAAACACAATCTACATCACTTGTTAGCAAATCAATCAGTGGTGTTGTTGAAAATAACACTGCTATGGAAGAAAAACCTTATGCAATTCCACCCTTCTTAAATTGATTTCAAATGGGAGGAGGGCAGAAGATGGGCAGAGCTTAATTATAAAACTCCCCTGACTTGCTCTGGCAATTTGGTCTGTGAGGAGACTTATTTGTCTGTCTGTGCATGTATATTTTGGAGGGATAATATTGGAGAAGGGCTTTGAGCCCATCAGGCACACAGGCTGGGGTTCATACACGGGCTCTCTTAGAACTCCCTTGTGCCTTTCTGTACAATTACCTGATACACACATTGGAGTGGTTTATGCATATGTAAATACAGAACACTCATGCAGAGTCTATGGATATCATTTAGAAAGCACTGTTGGATTTTTGGCTTATATAGGCACATTCTGTGGCCTGACAGGATTACTCCCGTTGGAGTAATAACTGGAAGTTTTGCTTATTTAGGGCCTGTTCCTACTCCCTTTGAAGCCAATGGCATAATTCCCAGTAATGTTTAGTGGTGCAGGGTCAAGTCTTTAAGGATGATAGAATTTAATGTTGGAGGCCTCAGTCAGTGCTCGCTGGAATACACAGGGGTTTCCCCAGTTATTTCAGTGAGCAAATTGCCATTATTTAATGAAAATAATTACTTTAAAAACACGTTCTGTAGAAACGGTGTTGGTGTTAAACTTCAAAAAGAAGAAAGTACATTAAAAGACTTTATTCTGGCTGATACCATGCACTTTTTTATAACTCTAAAACATTTAGTTCAAGTAAGTTCCCAGAAGTTGAAACAGCCACATCCAAAAGCAATGAACTTGCTAAATTGAAAAGGACAAGTTGTTTTACTGACATATCTCTTGTGACTTCTGCATGCACTTCACTACTTCTGTGCAAGAACAGCCATTCTCCTGGTATCTCAGCCTTCATGCTTCTGGTCTCAGCTGGTCTGACACTGTAGCATCTGCAGGGAAAGGGAGATGATGAAGAGAAATGTTGCAGCTGCTTGAGATAAAAATCCTGGCTCTTGCTAATCTCAAAGGCCAGTACCACTCAGAACCATTGCAGGTATTAAAAAAAAAAAAGAAGATAAAATCCCCTCCTCTTTCAATGTTTTCAATACTTTGGTGTTTCAGGCTTACTAAGTTAGATCTTTAAAGGAATAAAGTAAAAGTACAGCAGACTGAGAAGAACCACAGAAAGCTGCTGCAGGGTGTTTGTTGGCATTTTCTCTTTGGTTCAACAAAGTCTATTAACTAGAGGGCATGCAGGAGAGTCCATCTGTTTTCCCACAGTTCTAAATGGAAAGCAGAGAAGGACATGAAATTTGAGTGTGTATTAATATTGAGATACTGCTGATCTACTGGATTGCTTTAACTGAAGGGCAGAAAACAATTTTCCTATACCGTTTTCTTCTGCTTAGGTCTGCTCACTTGCAGTTACATTGGACCTAAGTACACAGAATAGTCTAAATAATCTAATAGTCTAGTTACCATCTGGATTGCCACAGTACTTGGCTGGATGCTACTGGGCCTTTCTTAATGTGCAAGTAATGTCATCTGTATGATCTAAGCTTGTTTAGGTCTGTGCCTACAACACTTATCACCTGGCATATCTGCCAGACCTTTCACAGGAGTCAGGCCCAAGGAGCCAGATGTCCTTCCCCTTTCAATGGCAGCATCAACACTTCAGGACTTCCTATATCTTAAATGCACATCCTGGAGACCCAGCATTTGGTGTGTGGCCACCTCGTGTAGGGGAGGCACCAGATTCCACTTTAGATAATATGAAAAACACTGAACTCTCGAAGTTAATGAACCAAATAAACATTTCACTATCTCTCATTACTGCTCTGAAGAGTCCTCTAGGCTTAGGACTGTAGGGTACCTACCTTCTAGGTATCCAGCGTATTAAAGCAATTACAGCAATATGAAACTGATATGGTTTTAAGTGTTGTCGGTGGAAATGGAGATTCTGGTTGTTTGTGTTACACCAAGGACCTATGTTTATGATTTATGATACTTCCTGCTCTTTTCCTTGTGTTTAGTCTCATGCAATTGTAAATTTTATAGCTGTTTGAATGATTGTCTGGTCTACTGCATAAGGTGGCCATAAATTTTAATGAGCAACTCTGCACCAATTCAGCAAGACCCAGTTGAATACATCTTTTCATACAATACCTGCTGTACTCCAGCTCAACAATTTTTGGTCATGGTAGACAACTTGGTGTTCACAGACACACCAGGAAGGTCTAGGTAATCCTAATGCTTGTGGGAAGCTGTGAACCAGTTAGTTGTTGAGGTCTTCTGTATTGCTGGGTTGTTCTGAGACTGAACTATGTGTCCAACCCATCATCATCCCGCAGCGAGATGATGGATCTTCTGGGAAATCTGCAGACCACTCCTGGAGCTTCTCTTCCTTTTATCTCTGAGGTAGTGCTATCTGTGTGTGGATTCCAGCCATGGGGTTGACAGAGTTAGGAATACTGCTTGCTATTTCAGATTCTGCCAAGAAAAAGATTAATTTCATTTTCATGGGTGTATTTGATCATAAATATTAAAGTGTGTTAATAGTGTAAGTATGTATATCCACAATGAGTGTGTGTTAATATTTAAGTCTGTAGCAGATAACAATAGCAAGTGGAGCAAATTGAGTGTAGAGATTATTGCAAGAGTGGCTACAGAGAATGCACAGCATACATTTATAAAGGGAACTTCTTTGTCCAGATGTCCCCCTGCACTCCTTAGGGAGTGTTTCTGATTGCTTGCTGAAATTTATATTGCTTCAAATGAAATATATGATACAAAACCCCCCCAGGGCCAGGAAAATTAGCAAAAGCACTTAAACCGTACAACAGCATCACTTAACTGCTCTTGTTGAATTATATTATAAATGAGCCATCACAGAAACCTCTGGGGAGCTTCTGGTTGAACACTTGAATGTAAGAGAAATGCGCTCTTCTTGTTTTGTTTTTAAAATTATTTTCATATTTGCACTCAAGAAGAGAAGAAGCAGAAGAATCTAATGTCACAACATTAGTCACAGAAATCTGCTCCAGTAACATCTTTATTTGCACCAATGATGAATGTTGAATTTTGGTATAATTCTGAAAAGTTTAGTGTTCATCAAAACTGATGGGGCTGATGATTTTGTTTGGTTGGGTTTTGCCACCTTATACCTTTAAAATGTTCCCAAGGAATGTAAATTCTAATTTACTAAGATTTTATGCTCTTATTTTGCACAGGGATGAATAGCTATAAAGGGAAAGGAATGCCAAATCAAGCTGAAGACAAGGTGTTCCCCATTTTTTAGGCAACAAAGCCAGTGTAATGTCATCAGACAAAAAAGGCAAAATACTTTAAACGTAACCTAGGATTTGAACGTGAATGAGTGTCTCTGCCACTTGTGCTTATTGATGGTCAGATGTATGGGCAGGAACAAATGAGAAGAACATTTTACCTCTCTCTGACCTAGGGCTGCCTAAGGACGTTGCGTGCAGGAGATGACCTTGAGTTGTTGACTCAGGGTAGCTTGCAGGAGACAACTCCCTGAACTTGAACAGTAGCATCTCTTTTACAACTTTGTAAAATTTTCAGGTTGTTCTTTGGAACCCCTTAGAAACACTGTGCCTGTCATGCAGCAAAATAGAAATGTTATCCATAATTTATAATCTTTAAAAATACTGTATAATAGAACATCATAAGATCACTTTATATACAGATTCACTCTTTATGTAATTATAAAAGCTGGAAAAATTATCAAGTCATATAGAGCATATCAAGTCATATAGAACATAGTCACATAGAAGTTGGGGAAAAAACTACACTTTAACTTAATCTTATAATTAGTCTCTGCATTGAAGTGTTCAATTCAGAGATTGTTGGCACTAACTGAAATTGAGTTTTAGGACAGACCCAAACTGATGTGGAAAAGAAGGGTATCTTCTTGGTGCAAAATTTTTCATGGAACAGGAGTGAAAAACCAGGAAGAACGGAAGATTGAAATAGTCATCCCGTAACAGGTGTTATTAGTTCTGTGACTTTTTCAATGGGCAAAGATGCTCAAGAGATTCTTCAAGGAATAAGTGAAATAAAGATAAGCTTTCTTGGACATGGCACTACTGTGGTGTCTGTCTCTAGCCCAACAAATGCTGATGCCTCTTTTGCCAAGTGAAATGGCTTCAACAGCTATTCACAGGTGCCTGTTTTAAGTTTTATTTGGTGGAGACAGTGTTTCCTACTTCTTTTCGTTATCTTAATGAAAAATTACATGTCTTTCATCTGTTCCCAAAGAGAGAACAGCCTTGAACTTCTTATCGCAGAGATGTAGCAGCAGCTGTGCTTCAATCCATGAGACTGTGTGTAAGAATTTTTAAATTTTTCCGTAAGGTAGTTTTACTTTTTCCCCAAAAATAAGCTAATGTTATTGTCTTGAGCATAGAGCTGCACCAACCAGGAATAAATATCGATTTATTATTGTAGTCTACTATAAAATTTTATAGACCAAAAACTGAATTGCACCAAGTAACCAATGGGAAGCTGATCCAATCTAAGCAAAAGGGAAAAATCAACTTCATACAAACAATCCACCACAGTTTAGTTCATTAATGTAATACACAGTCTTTGAAAATTGACCAGGAAATGCTGCAGAAATTTACATCAGGCAAGTGCTACATTTAAGAGGAAAGATCACAAGTTTCTAGTTGGCATGGATAGTAAAATTTCCACTGTTTTCTCCATTCCTGCTACTACCTGAGACTCCAAGGTTAAGAATTTGGAAGGAACTGAGGACTGAGAATCTTGCTGTTACTTAGGCTAGTGTTTATCTTATAGAAAGTATGTGTGTGTGTGTATATATATATATATGTGTATATATATATATATATGCCTTCTTTGTGTATGTATATCTTCTAATAGCAAAATACAGATGTAGGAACACTCATGTGGTATGAAAATTTATATACTGGAGTTCCTGCCTTTCCAAAGGTAACTGTAATTTGCATCTTTCAAGTTTCACAGAATAATATTTTTCAAGTTTTGTGAATGATGCATATGAATCTTATAGATTGCAAAGTCGGTGGCCAGTTTTAGCCTGTAAAGAAAATAGCTAAATCTTAACCAATTAAAATTGGTTACAAAAGTTTATTACATTTGTGTTATGATTAATGCTACATTTTAGTTCTTCCACGGTATTTATTAACAAATATGTGGCAGGAAAATGGAAAACATTGTTATTCAAGAAAGATCACCGTCCCATGTATGAAAGCAGCCTGTTGCAGCAGTTCTCCAAATTGCCTAGGCACTGTAGAAGTCAAGTGTATAGGCATCAGTATGCCTAATTGTTTCTCATTTGTGTACAATTTATATTTATGAACAGTAACATGATTATAAAAGTCTGCTGGAAAAAGTAGTTTACTTTGTCCCTTACAATTTTGGTGTCTAAGGCTGAAGAACACTCCTGGAGAGTGTAAATTTACTTACCTATGCTGTTTTATGTTTGTTTTTTTCCCCCACCCCAAGTCTTTTTTTCCCATATTAACATGTTTCAGTAACTGCAGCAGTTCACAAGACCACAGCTGTATGTTCTTCTTGCTAGTGGGAGTAGCAAAAATTAACAGTCCTCCAGTTTTGGCTGCCTTTTGAACAGCACTGCTGCAATCGAGTTGGAGACACAATTGAGAAACCTGTGCAGTGACATTGTTTCAGAGGCTTCTTATGTGACCAGAATTCAGAAATTTAATTGATTATGCAACCTGTTACTGCAGCACTTCATATTGAGTGGCACTAAGTAATTACACTGTAACTGCTGCACAACTGTTATAATTTTTCATGCAGCTATGTTACATGATAACACGATAACACTGATGCTAATACTAACGTTGGGTTAGGCAGCTAAAGAGGGGATTACAATAGTGAAGTGCTAATAGTATGTTGTTAGGAAACAGGATGCCAAGAAGTCATTATAAATGAAAGTAAAAGAATAAAATGAAAACTACAGTGGGAAATTGGAAATTATTTATTTGAGGCAGACTGCAGGCAGAGGGTTTTGTGCTGTTTTTAGTGTATTTAAATCCTTCTTAAAGGGTATAGACTGAGGTTGAAAAATCATGATGATGTGAAAAGAAGTGGGAAGTGATGGGCTTGAGAATAGTCACCTCATTTAATAACTGCAAGGTGTCTTCACATAATGCGTCTGCTGGGTTTGTGGAGTATTTCTTTTGCATACTCCCACAAATATTTTTCGGTAAAAGAGTAAATTGATATTCCTAAAAATACCAGAGGGTCTCCTGAGTAACAGGAAAATAAGAAAAGGGCTCCAGATGGTGGTGACAGGGATGAGATAGCAGGCTCTGGCAGTTTTGTAACATCTGAAGTGAAGAAGAGAAGGTCAGAAAATGGTGTAGTTGGACAAAGGGCCTCTGTACACAGAGCACTGTGACCTGCCCTCGGTAATTAAATTGGCTTCCCTAAAATGTTATACATATAAATGCCAGCACGTAGAGATTGGGACTTTCACAAGTACATTCAGAATGTGATAAGTTTCCTGCCACACTATCATCACAGTGACATACACACTGAAGTGTCAGCAAGCTTGCTTTGTTCTGCACCCCTATGTGGCAATGGGAACAGCACAAGGATCTCAGAGGGAAGAGGACAGGCAGGTGCTCAGTGCTGTGCAGGCAGCAGGGGTTGCTCCCTGCAGAGCCCCCAGGGTGAGAGAGACCCGGGACAGATGAGGACATGAAAGTCTTGAGGGCCAGAGCCATTTGCAGAACACATTCAGGAAAGTACATCCTATAATTCTTCTTTCCAGGATGTGGGGAGTTTGGGGAATCTTGGGACAACCTAGGTTGTTCTTAAAACTTTGATTCTCTGAGAGTTAGACAATTTCTGAATTCTGCCATAAATGTATTCTTAAGTGGGTAATAAAGTGTGTGTGTGTGAAGAGTGTCCCTTGTCTGTGTGTATTTCAGCTGAAATACATTCCCAATCTTTACTCAGCCCACTAAAAGGAATTTACCTGCTTTCTCCTCTACAAATATGCTTTTGTTTTCAGGAGAACTTCGAGTCTGGCAGAGGTGTTCTGGGGTCAGGGATAGCTTTTGCTGTTCCTTCAAGATCATTGACCTAATATGAATTTGATCAAAGCCAAATATCAATGTTTTGGTCCAGAATTGCTCAGTAGAAGCAGATGACTTCACCTAAGGTTGAGTGCTGCCCTAAGCATCACCCCAGGGCATTCAGGTACTCAGCACGTTCTTCCATCGCCTCTCCTGACTGTGCAGATGTGGGACAACATATCAGGTAGAAAATACATATTCTGGTGCAGAGAGGATAAGAATGGGAAGGACTGGTAGGACAAGGGTGAGACAACCAGGATTTAAGGGCTGTGCAAGGTGGGAGAAAGCTGAGCCTGGATCATGAGTTAAGTTTTCTTCTCATGAGGTGAGACTGAGACTGCAAGTGGGAACCAGTGAGTGTAGGTGGTAAATTGGAAGAAAAGGACTTGGTCAGGAAGAGTGAGGGATAAGTAAGAACAAATAAGGAGTTAGAGAGCTGGGGTAGAAGTTTATAAGCTGAAAAGAGTAGAGTGAGATAAGACCTTGGATAAATGGAGTGGCAACTGGGTCAAGAAGGCAGCAAGAACTGTGACAAGATACTGGGAGTCATCATAGAAAAGCCACGTCTTGCAAGAATAATATCCATTGTTTGTGAAAGTTAAATTTGTTCTTTTTGTCACAAAAATTGAGATGGATTGTCAAAGCCCTGTGATATCTTCCCTCCAGTGGCTGGTGAAGACAGAAGATAGCCAATGTCCTATTGCTATAGGCTGTGCTTTCCCTGCACTTGGCTCGTTGTAGTGCTCATGTACTTCCATCACTTGTCCTCTGGAACTATGCAATAGTTTCTGTTGTTGTTTCTTTCATTTAATGAATTTGCTTCCTGGGCAAACTTATGTCAGGCATTTTTCACCTTTTGGTAGATTGACTTTGAGGATGTAACAAGTTAATCATCTGTAATAAATAATGGTTTCATCCATTCTTCAGTAGCAGTCAGTGGTAGCATGAGATTATCACTAGACAGCATGTCTCCTGAAGTTGTATTTTTTCACTGCTTGCTCGGACTGCTGTGTGCCTCACAGCTGCACAAAAAAGGCAGCTCACACCTCTGAGAGTTGAGGACAAGTCTCAATTAATTGTTGAAAATGAACCTGAGCTGACCCCATTTGCATGAATGTGGAAGTGGAGAGGAAGGACAGCACTGGTGGAGTGATTCAAGTTCCAGGTCAGTATGTGCTGCATTCCAGCAGCAAAAAGCTCTTTAACTATAGGCCTTGCTCGGCTGCCTGGGTTAGGCTGATCCCAACTGGATTAGATTGGACCAGTGCTGTTAAGTCTTCCTGATGTGACAGATTGTGTTGTGTCATGTGGGAGTCTGTGCAATATCAGACAGCTTAGTACTATGCTCTATTTCTGTGCATTAACATACATTAAAGTATGCAGCCCAAAGTCTGCTTTTAAAGCCAGCTCAACTTTGAGGAAGTTAACTGAGTAAATAAGAGTATAATTTTTTTGTAACTGTCTTAGAATTTGGCTTCATGTTGCTAACACTGTTTTTCTCCAATGTACTTACTACATTAGAAAACACTTTAAATGTGTCAGCCAGCCCAACGGCTACAGCTGCAGTCTGATAATAAATACAAGCTAATGAACAGAATTTCACTATCTGTAGCACATTTCTTTATTCCAATAGAACATAAGCACATATCAAATAGGGCATAGGATCTAATTTTCTACACCAAGTGCTCCAATTTATTGGCTTCCCGAGGAACTAACAAAAATGCACTAAGACCACAGGGAACTTCTGCTTTGGAAGCACCTTAGAAAACACTAATGTGAGTAGCAGAATACCACAAAAAATTGATAATATTGCTATATAAGTGAATAAGTAGCACCATAACATCCTTTAGGAAAAGTGGTTTTAGAATTCAACAATGTAAGAGTGTTAATGGTCTTTGGGAAGTTGCTCTTAATGGCAGTGAGAATGAGCATGCTTCGCATCTCCTGACAGGACAGTTCTGGAAGCAAAAGCACCTTTCGTATGTTTCTGAAAATGGCCTGTCAGAAGCCAGAAAGTAAATAAATGTAGCTGCCAACAGCCAGGCTTAGTGAACTTTAATGTTCCAGGTTTTAGAATAATTAGCCTTGTAATAATTGTTTCAGTCTTGACTAATATTATTACAATGGTTCAAAAATACTTGCACAAGAACATGTCAACAGATGATTCGTTCAGCAATAAAATAATAAGTATATTACAGTGAAGTTATTAAACCTGTAAAAATTTCTGAATAATGTAATTAAAAAATATCTCATGGTATCCCACCAAACCTGATTGGCACCTGACTTCTGAGTTTGCAGTTTCAGATTCTGTTTGTGTCATTTTTGCTGCTGCAACTAAACGCCTGGCTTGATAATGCATTGACAATCCAAGGCTTAAACTGTACATTCCTCAGGGACTCAAGCCACTCTTAAGTGTGTAAAAATACTAAGCAGCAAAAATAATTCCTGCACTACATTCCACTCATGGGAAAATCTGTATGAAAGTTTTACTGTCCTTCCCCCCCAACCAAAACCTTTGATGTGACACTGACATTATATTTGAGGGTGTCTTTCAAACAGGGACGACTGCTTATGTGATGCCAAAAATGGCCCCTGATGAGCTGCAACTGAGCCCCAAAGCTGTTCTGACTGTGGCTCTGGGATGGACTTGTTGATTTGTGATAAGTAATCCTCTGAGACTTTTGTGGTGTAGACAGCTATGTGTATTTCTCAGAATGGGAGAAAATTTGCTTGTGTTTCCTATGGGATATATAGGGCTCAGTTGCAGTCTAACTTCTGACACACTGACCTCAGCTTGACTGGCTGCACTGATGCTTGCCAGGATCCTGCAGAAGGAGCCTGTGCTGACTCAGTGGGGCAGTGGCTGTGCTTTTGTTTCTCCTTGTGTGAGACAGGTGAGCACAGAGTGGGCTGAACAGCCTCACATCTTACTACTGCATCTCTGGGGCCTGACATGTCTCTGCTAAACCCTGTAACTAATACCCTGAAATGCATCTGAATCAGCTGAAAAGCCAGAGTTGGAAGGTTTCCAAGGATCAACAGAAATATTCAATTTCTGTTTGCCCTTCTTTTCCCCCAAAGACTTTTCAGGTGTTATTTGAAGCAGAGGAGCTCATGAGCTCATTGTCTCATTGCCTGCTCTTTGCCTCCTGCAGGTTAACTCTCTTTTACAATTTCCCAGTGCCAGGGGACCCCTGCAGTTTCCTCTCCTGAAAAAGGGGTGGGGAGAAATTTGAGAACTTAGATAGCAAACAGAAATTTTAGCTAATTCTTGTATGTGACAAGGCATAATCCAGTGAACTGCTCAGAGTCCTTAATCTGTTGAGAAAAGCCAACAGACTCTCCATGTTGTCCAGCAGTACCAAAAGATGTGAGGCCAAGAACGCATAACTGTTCCACGGATGGATGTCAATGAGGTGGAGCAGAGTGCCCAGAGATGTCACAGTCACATCACCCTCACTATACTGCTCCTGGATGATGTTCACAGAGACAATACCACACCTTACCTGGCCCCTGTTTTCATCTTAGCCTACATGATCCAGTTGCCCAGAAAACAAAGAGCAGACCTAAGTTCATTGCTAAAGAAATACTAGAAGAAGAACCACTAAAAACAGCTCATAGGAAAAAAAGATACGGCCACTGCATTCCTTAACCATATCTCTGGCCTTAATGAAATCTAGGCTCTTGGTGCATACCAAAAAGAATTTGAGTCTCATTCATCACTTCCTATTTGTCTTAAAGTGAATGCTGTAGATGGGATCCGATTACCATGGCACAAAATGCTTTTGTGTTATTTTACAGTGACACAATTTTGCACCAAGATTGTATGGATCCTCTTTTCCCAAGAGCAGCCTGTGGCAGCTGGGATTTCAAAAGCTTTAGGATTCTTTCCAGCACAAATGGCATGCTCCTCAGCAGCCCTGCAGCTCCCACAATCCAGGGAGCAGTGGGAGATCAGAGACAGCTGTGGAAAAGCCCTTCCTCAGCTGAGGCAGAAGGGCATGCCCTGGTAGGGGGGAGAGGAGGCAGAGCTAATTCCTCCCTGCTGCATGCTCTTTTTACTAAAGCAGGTTGAAGAACTGGTAGTAGTGTGTTTAGAAGATAGTTTTCATTATTTTTCTGTACATCCAACTTTTTGTAACTTTGTTGCTTAAGTGTTTACAGAACAGTTTGGGGAAATAGGTTTCCAAGAATGTTGGCTTCATTCACTGTTCATTATATGTAGTGTATGGTTGGTCACAGAAATCACTGACTGTTATTTGCTTGATTAAATGAAGTTGTTTTACAAGAAGAGTAATCACAGAATCATCATAGAATGGTTTGGGTTGGGAGGGACCTTAAGGATCATTTTGTTCTAACCCCCTTACCATGGCCAGGGACCCCTTCACTAGACCAGGTTGCACAGGGCCCCATCCAACCTGGCCTGAAGCATTTACAGGGACAGGGTATCCACAATTTCTGTGGGCAACCTGTGCCGGTGTCTCACCACCCTCACAGTAAAGAATTTCTTCCTAATATCTGATCTAAACCTACCATTTTGCAGTGTAAGGCTGTTACCCCCTATCCTTTCCCTATGGGCTCTTGTGAAAAGCCCCCCTCACACTTTCTTGTAGGCTGACTATATGCACTTGAAGGTGTTGTAAGGTCTCCCCAGAGCCTCATCTTCCCCATGCTGAACAACCCCAGCTCTCTCAGCCTGTCTTCATAGGAGAGGAGCTCCACCTCTTTGATAACTTTCGTGGCCCCCTCTGGACTTGCCTCAGCAGATCCACATCCTTCTTATGCTGGGGACCCCAGAGCTGGATGCAGTACTCAAGCTGGGCTCTCACAGGAGTGGAGTAGAGGCAGGAAGGGAGAATCACCTCCCTTGACTTGATGGCCATGCTGCTTTTGATGAGGCCCAGGATACTGTTGACTTACCAGGTGTGTAAGGAATACGTCGCTCCAATTTAGAGACAAGGATGATGGCAAATGCTTTGCACAAGTTTAGGTTGCTCTTCCCTTATTCACTGACACTCGAAATGAACACCAAGTAACAAACAATGAATAACCATAAATGGTCTTACTTATGCATGAATTGTCTTTACAGCATTCTAATATGGGCATTTGTATGAAGAAGAGTAATTCCTACAATATTGTGAAACAAAATTTTGAACAGATATCTGTGTGTAGAATATGATGAGAATACTTAAACATCTGGTATTTGACTGAATATGAAGTAAAAGCATGCATTTGCTTTTACAGTTTCATCAGAGAGAGCTCAAGGGGTGATTTTCAAAGGCACTGAAGACAGAAGAACTAGCTGAGACTCAGTAGTTTTATGATGGGGAGCAGCGCTGGTGGAGACATGAATTCCAGTGTGTTTTTGGTACTGAATTGGAAAAAAAAGTGACATTTCAAAATTTACCACACAAAGGAAAATGGGAAAAATTTCAGTTCAGCAAAATAAAAAAATGCGTTTGAAGTTTTCTGAAATGAAAGAATCAACAGCAGTCATAACTTCTGACTCCTGGCTCTGCCATGGTTCCTTGGGGCACTCTGGGAAACTCCCAACCTGTTGGAAGCACCTTGGGAAGCCCCCTGAAGTTCAAAGGGCTGCTCAGGTTGGAGCCATGATGTCTGTCAAGCTCCAAAATGGGTGGCAAGAAATCAGGAAGACCTGAATATGTCTGCTATGATTTGAGGGCTTCCTGCTGGTTTACTCTGGCAGTCATCATGGCAAGGTGATTGTCCAATGCAGGATCTGGGAAGGTGTGTTTGCAGCAGTGAATCAGGCTAAGTGGAAGAAAAACCAGTTATGTTTCCAACAGGAATTTGCCTGTCTTGGGACAGTGTCACACCGTGTCTGTGAGATATTAATACACTGGAATTCCCTATAAGCTGTTTCACCAAGAAATTCCCAAGCACCTGTTGGAAAGGCAGTGAGGTTTGGATACTAAGTTGTTATGATGTTTTGGAAAATTTCACTAGAAGCTAAAAATGAGCCCATTAACAATTATCTAAGGTAAACATAGTCCTCTCTTCCCTGCCCCATCACCTGACTGGGAAGTGGAGTGATTAGGCTGGATTCAGTTAGTGGTTATGCTTTGCAGATTATTAAAGAAAAGCTATACCAGTTTGCACCAATTTGGTGGCTGCTCACCCATTCATTAGGGGATAAATACAGCCTGGTGAAGTCTTAGCAGTATGAAAGGGCAGGTAAAAGATGCATGATGGGCAAAATTTAGACAATCTGTAATTTATTTATTCTTTTGATGCATAGGGAAAACTATTTTATGCTCTTGTGTGTCATTGGAAACCAACTTGTCCATTGGGCAATGGTATAAAAATAGTGAGCCTGGCATGAATATTTTAAGAGAAAAAAGTATCCATTACAGAAAAATGTTGAGGGCTTGTGAGGGTTAAGCTGAAGAATGTACCAGCACAATTCAGTAGAAAAAGGAGTCCGGGAAGTTTATACACATAGGCAAAGTGACTACTGACATTTATTTGTTTCTTTCAAGTATTTTACCTTGAAAACTGGAGCTATTTTTCATTTTTATTTTCTCATAAAATAGGCCAAACATTCAACAGAGAAGGAGAGTTGGTGGACTTACTTTTTTAATAATGAACATATGCTTGCATGTGTGTGATTTCTTTTTTATGCTTCATAATTGGCATAAACTCCTCATGTGACAAGTCTTCAACTTTAACTACTGAACTTGTGCCGACATCAAAAGTCATTGTGGAATTTTAGACCTTTGATGTTTAGTTTAACAGAAGAGCTGATGGCTGCTAAGGAGTAGCTACCAGGAACAAACAGATTTTCTAGGTCTCATCACACAAAAGTTATTTTCTTCCCATTTCTGACATTTTTCAAAGTTGCACAAATGTTCATGCTTCCTAGTTGTATGTATTTTTGCTGTTTCTGATGTTCATAGTGAGAATTTGACCTAGAAAAATAATCTTTATAGAAGTAGAAAAACTAGATTATGATATTAAAACCTACCAAAGCCTCCCCAAGATTTCACAATATTGTGTAGTGACTTTTTATAGATGTTTAGTCTTTTCTTTAGTCTTGCATGCTGTTTTCCCTAAGTTGTATCTTTCTGACCCTCTAAGTGCTCATGGATGTGTATTCACTTGCTTTTCCTAATATTAAACCCAACTTCTCTCTGCAAAAAAAAAAACAAACAAAAATACAAACCCAACAAACAAACCTTAATTATTATCTGACATCTTACAGACAGGTTTGGATTCGCTTTTTCCTGCCATTAGATATCAGTAATCCAGACTGATATTTTAGTGCAAGTACAAGCAGATTCCAACACGTAAGAGGAAGGTTTGTGCCACTGATATATATGGCAGTAGCTACAGGGTAGCTCTGTAGTGTGTGTAAACTGTTCCTGATGTAGCACCACTAGGGAAGAGGAGTTACAGAGGGCAGTGGAGGTGAAATTGCAAAAAGAAGGAAAAAATACAATGGGTAAAGGCTGAGAACAAAAGAGGTGAGAGAAGACAAGGATGCAGAGGTACAGAACTGTTCTTTTTCTCCTTGCTTAGGCTGTTTAAGTTGCTCTGGAAAACAGTGATGTATTGGGTGGATCCAAGTGCTTCTGTGTAGCAGAGGTTGCAAACAGAAATTCTGCTGGGCTCAGACAACCTTTTGAGAAACAAAAAGCCATAAAAAGTAAACAAAAGAATAAAAAAAAAGTTTGCTGTTAGTTTAGAATCTACTTCACAGGATGATCTCCTTCCACACTGTGGCTGTTGAGTGGATTTTCCAGGAAAGGTCAGCTTAGAAACCCAAGCTGTGCATGAACCTCCTGAGACATCTCCAGCAGAACTGTCAGAAAACAGGCAGGACGCCTGTTACCCTGGGTGCTGATCTCTGTGCTTGCAGTCTGCTGACCCAGGCCATGAACTTTCTCTGCTCATGAACTCAGGCCTGTCTGCTCAGTTCCTTTTCCCTTACCTTTGTACAGGCAGGGATTGTTTCTGTCAAACACAGCGCTAAGCACCTTAGGAGATTTCTGTGCTTGTGCGTATTTAAGTAAGAGGATTAAAAACAATAGTTCAGTGTCTGGGACACTCCCAAAACAGTGTCCTTATTTAGCTTCTTGCTGAGGTGTGAATACTTTTTTAATGATGGAAAGTAATTTTCGTGGGTGTTTCTAAGAGGTTTTCGGGCTGAGACATGACTGGCGGACTTTCCTGAGTAAGGAGTATAAGGACATGTTCCTGCAGCTTAATGTATGAGCACTGTGCACACAGTGGCTTATTTCTTTAGCAAGTAGCCATCACTGCATAACATCTTGAAGGCTTTATTCTCCAAGGAGCATCTGCAATCTGCTTGATTCTCTTGACTGCTGGTGTTTGTGTTTGGCTTTAACGGATCTATAAGCGCATGAACTGTCCGGTGTCTCCAGCAAGGACTGCTGATTATCATCCTATCTGCAGAGACTACTGAACAGCACTTAATTGAGCTGATGGAAATTTTCTGATAGATAGACTACATAGCTGTTATGGTAATGTGTCTGTATCAGCAGTGTGCTGGTATGAAGATATTCCCCTGCAGCCAGCCCAAGTCATTTCATGAAGAATTAATAAATGCAGATATGTTGCCCTTCATGGGAGACACAAAAATATGTGAACAGGGTTCACTTCATCAACTTCAGATAAAATGGTTTATTCTTTGCTAATCTCAGCTCATCCCCTTGAGTACCAGATCCATGAAGCCTACTGTCTGAATCCAAGTTATTCTCTGGAACAACAGGCAGTACTTTCAATTGACTGTGCAATAAACTCAGCAATACAGATGTTTCAGACAGAATGTAGCTCCCTAAGGACAAAACTCCACAAAAGGATTAAAAAAGGTCTGTAAGCACTGTGCAGGGGTTAGGAGCACCTGCAAGTAGGGTTTTACAGAGTTCAAAGACCCACCCTAGGACAGGTGGCCCATTATGGCTGACACAACCCAGAGCAATGACGTGTGGTCAGCTGTAATAACCAGCTATCAACTGGGATTAGCCTTTCAGGTGAGCAGACCTTTAACAGAGATTTGAGCAAAGCTTTTGGGACCACAGCAAGATCCTTTGCCTCTGTCACTAAGCATGATGTCTTGAATTTAGTCTGAGTGGTAGGTGGAAATGCCTACACAGCAGCTTCAGGAAAAGGAGGTGGAAGAGA
Organism: Manacus vitellinus; assembly: GCF_001715985.3. NCBI lineage: Eukaryota > Metazoa > Chordata > Aves > Passeriformes > Pipridae > Manacus > Manacus vitellinus. The sequence goes on along the minus strand of NW_021940603.1, from coordinate 5,816,000 downwards.
CACAACAAACAGTTATAGCCTGATGGTAAAAATGCATGCTTGACAGGACAAATAGAGGAGTGTGAATTCTTTTTGGTATATGCAATGCAAATTGGCTCAGGTGGAACAAGTATACTATGGTGGTAGTAGGTCACTTCTGGTTTGTTTGGGACTATTTCACAAAGTAAGGGCCTAAGTTTCCACTAATGATGGCTTGAAGGGTATATATCCCTTTGAACACAAATTTCAGTTTCTAAACCACAAACTAATTCTCAAAACTCTGCTCTACTCCCAGTACCTCAGGGAGGGTGCATAACTGTTCTCTATCAGGTGTTCAGAAGCATCTCTGACACTCCCTGTTCTCCTACTGCATCACACTGAGCTCTGCTGCAGGTAGTCAGAAATTTGTCTGGTGCTTGTACTTTGACAGAGCTGAAACACCTTGTGATGTACAAGAGCCCAGCTCACCTGCCTGCTAAAAGCTCAGCAACTGAAGGCTCTGCACAAATCACAATGGATCTGTAAATCCTTCCCTGCAATCAGTTACCTTTGTAATTCTAATGGGAAAGATGCAGCCTTGGTGACACATGGGAGGGGAAACAAATTGCACAGATATTGCAAGCTCCAGAGGCAAGTGAGGAAAGTGGTAATAAGGAGATCACCCATTTAGCCTTCCGTGTAAATCTGTCCTGGATGGAGCCCCTGTCCTGTGTTGCAAACTGTGAAATCAGATCCTAAGTAGGGTTCAAAGTGTGTTGCCTCAGCTGCTCTGTCCAGCAGGCTCTAAACCTATTTTGGTACAGGGAGGTTGAGGATCAGTGGTCTCTCTCCTCCCCTCTTTTCAGAACTGTTCTGCTTCATATTCCTTAGGTCAGAGGGAAATAGTAACTCTTACTCTCCTCCAGATATTCCCTGTATTTACATAGAAAGAGGGAGATCTTTTACTCCAGAAACAATTTCTGCATTTTTGCACAAAAATATGAAAGAGTGCTTGCAGAATACAATAAATACCCATTAAACCATCAACTGAAATTTGGGGATCCTTCTTCACCAAACCACAGAATGCTAACCCTAGTGAACTCCTTCCCTCCTCAAGATGGAGGAGATAAGTTACACATCTTTAATTTTTACATCAGTGGTCAGCAAACAGATGGGAGTTATAAGTTGAATACAGCAAAGAACATGGAACTGTTGTACTTAAAATAGCTAGGAAGCAATTTATACTACTGAAACAATGTGTATCTCAAGTATGACAGCCTTCATATTTGTCACTCTCTATCTATCCCTCTTTCTTCCAATGTTCAAGTAAAGAAAGCTGACCTGCCAATGATATTACTGATGATGCTTCTCTTTACTAGACAAACAAAGACTTAAAGTTGCCATGGAAATACACAAATCTCACAGTTCATGCATTTATCAAAGAAGGATCATCATCATCAGATAATATTGATAGAGTGCATGCTGTCTCCCTACATGCTTATCACAAAACTCTTAAAGTCAAAAGAGACAGAAAAATGAGGTGCGTTATTTCATTAATGTCATGTCCATTGATCAGTGCCTAAATGATCCATTTCTCATTTTAATGGTGTTTGAAGTGAAAATCACTCTCCCCAAAGACCAAATATGCAGGAATTATTTCAGTGTGATTTCCTTTAAGATGTGTGATATTTTGAAGGTCTCAGCTTTCCAGAAAGCCAACTCATGACAGAATCTAATCTCTTTTATATACTTTATATTATTATATTTTTTGCATGTTTGTTTTTATTAATGAATATTTCTCTGATTGAGTTTGGTTTTATTCCTCATCCTCCTCCCTCTGTAAACACAGAAGAGGGGGCTAGTAATTTGTTTTCTATGCTAATTTGAGATGTAGTGGCTCTTTGCACCAGCTGTTCTAGTGCTGCTGTAGAATCTCCTGATATCTTTAGTCTTACTGCTTTCTAACTTTGGATACCCTTTGATCCATAGAGGTTTCTGGGGAAAATGGATAAGGTTAAACTATAAACTAGTTCCCACACTTTGTACATGAGTGCTTATGAACTGAAGGCCACCAAAGCTTTCTGTGTTTATATAGCATGGATATAGACATGTCATCATCCTTTGCCTTGGTTCCAGTTTTCAGATTTATTTCTGAATGGCTTTTGCATGAGCTTTTTGTCACATATTTCAGTTTCACAGATTACCGGCACCATCGGAGCAAATCATCTGAGCACTGAATGTGAAAGCAAAACTGAGAGATCCAACATTTGTATAAAGGCAAATACATTTTTAAAAAGCATCAAAATGAGCAAATCTCTAAGCAAAACTATTGAGTTGATAGCCTTGAAGAAGAAAAAAAAAGGCACAAACCTAAAATAGTTGTGAATTTGCGATGTAGGAATGGCACCAATCCAGAAATATATTGGGATATTTTGGTACCACTACCAAAAAAAAATTTTAGTGCTATCATTTCAGATATTTGCTTTGTTTCCCAGTGCTGTATTTTCATTGGCAGTTAATCTCTGAAGCTTCTGAGTTTGTGATGTGATCAGAACCCCAAACCCCTGGTTTTGAGGTGAATATTCAAGTTGCCTAAGTTAACAGGAATGAATGAAAAGCCTGAAACATGAATGGAGTCAGAATTTCAGAAGCAGATGAATCAGAATACTTTGTCATCTGGTTTCTTAAGGAAATAAGGCTTGTGGAATTATACTTTGTGGTTAATTTCAGTTTCACAGGGATGAGTTATCAGAAAGACAGTGGTTTCCCAAAACTTTGAACAGTAGATGAGAGGAATATACATAAACAAGATCCCATAATTATGTCCTAGTTTTCTAGCAATGTAGAAGGCTACATGCTGAGTTTGTACATTGTTTGGCGTTGGTGTGTACATGGAAGGAGTACTCTATAGATGTCCCAAACTCTGAAAAATCTTCTGCCACAGTTTGCAGAAGCCTGAATTTACTAGTTCAGATGTCATGGCACTGTTTGCTTGTTCCCTTTGTCCCTCATCTGTGGAGAAGGGTTTCCCTGAGTTGATGATCAGTCTTGCATTAAAGCCAGTCTGGCAAGAGAAACCATCATGGCATAACTGGTTTCATGTTAATCACTTCAATAGGTTCTGAGGCACAGTATATTTATTGCACATTGGCTAATAACAGCTGACCTGATTTCCATCAGATACATGTCTTATGACTACTGTACTTCCTTGCAGTCTGCTCTGGGGGTAGGAAGTGGAATCACAATTGCTGACCTCAGGTATAGGACTTTTGTTCTTATTTTTTATTAATGTCTGTAACACTCAGTCACTGAAAAAGACATAGAATTATAGAGTTGTTTAAGTTGGAAAAGACCTCTAAGATCATTGAGTGTAGCATGTGCTATTTGTATATTAAGTGTATATTTTTTTTAAGGATTTCTACTTTCTATACCCTTTTTAGACTGTGTTGTCTCTTTTGCAGTGTAGTGATTGGCTTGGAGAATGGTTGAACAGACAGGTGATGATGCAATTACTTATAATTAAAAGACAAGATCTAATGTCATTGTACAACTCAGCTACTTGTTATCACAATTGTTTTTTCTTAATTGTATTTCAGGGTAGGTACACTATAAACTAATCAGTCTATTGTCAGATGCCTGTTAATTTTGTAATTAATTATTATGGCTAAAGCTGAGTGAATAATTTCTAAAAAAATAACGTATTTGATGACTTTTGTCTTTTTTCTGTTCATTAATCCTGTACAAACATGATTTTTTTGAAATTGGCTTGTTATTTCCCTGTTATTCACTGAATTATTCTTGATCAGCAAATACCTAACACACAGTACATCACAGCCCTTAAAAGCCTGAAATAAGATGCCTTTTGACTACATTCAAATGATTATATTACTTATCAAACTGCTTTTGTCAAAACTATGTTCCTTGCTGTTGGGATTTTTTTTTAATGTGTTTGTTTGTTTGTTTTTAATGGTTGTAATCACTAACTTGACATTTACTTTGTATCAACATTCTCCCAACGTTTAATTGTTGTTCTTTTTCTTATTGGGAACATTCTCCCCTGCTGACTTGTTCGATAGCACATCAAAAGGGCAGGCAAATGAAGCAAGAAGCTGGAGAGGTCTCTTTTGAGAGGCTGTAAGGTGTGCAGCTTTGCTGCTGGGTACCATACCCTATTAAATAGTTTGTGGAAGCAGCTGATGCAAATTCAGCTATGCTGTATCCTGACATGAATGGCAAACCTGTGCCCAACTAGTATCTTCATGATTTGAGGCGTATTTGTAGGGTTCGTTGGTGCTACCTCTGTTCTGGCAGTAATGGTGTGTTGTAGACATGTCCTTTTGTTCAGCTGTGCTTTTCCACTGTCAGTTCATCCCTCTTTAATTGCTGCTCTGCTCTCTTGGCAGAGTAAAATAACTGGTAAACTGGGCCCCACTTGGGCCAGGTTTGCATTCTGTGTTTGACTTGGGCCTGAATCAATGTTTATGTCGCCATTTACCAACCATCCACACTGTTAAATAAATAGTGTCGTTGACCTCAGCCTGGTCAGTGACACTGAGGTTTCTCTTCTGAGAAGCAAAGATCCAGCTTTCCTGGACTTGAGGTGTGCTCAGATGCTTTGATGCAATGTCAACACAGAAATTTGCATTAAGAGCAGAAAGCAGCATCTGAGAGGTGGTACAGCCCAGCTCCTTGGTGCCTCTCAGCCCTTAAGCAGTGGAAGAAACACATTCCCTCTGCCCTGCCATGAGCAGCAGGGATTTGGATCAGCCCATATTGAATGCACTGAAGCTGAGGAGGAGCACTCATACACTTGGACTCCAAACTCAGCTGAGCAGTGGGTTAAGAAGCCATCCTTTACTACCTCTGGGCTCTCAGTTGCCTCCTCTCAGCAGGTAGGCCTGTTGGTTGTGAGCTAATTTGGACTCTGACAGCAATCAGTGAGGAGACTGGCCAGACCAAAGCCCCTGAGCTGAGTCTTCAGGCCAAATATACATGTCCTAAGAGATGGGAGTGAAACTGTAAGCATGAATTTCACTGGCAGAACCCACAGAGTGATTCCACCCTCCTGTGCGCAATAACTCATTTTGGACAAAGCTGTGTATCTGTTGGCCTGTGTGTGTCCTACAGCGTGACATTCCTGGTGAGCCCCCAGCTCAACCCTTGGGCTCTGTTGCCATAGCTCTGTTTTGCTGCTGTTTGCCGTTCCTAGCTAGATAACCTTCTGAGATTCCCATTACTTCAAGCTCTCAGTGGGTGCTCAGAATTCAGTTCAATTGTTTCCCAACTTTTTTGGTACATGCTTACAGCCCCTGAGTGCTGCTGCTGCCTTGTCAGATGACACTCCACCTCAGCAGCTCCCCAGAGGCTCTTTAGTTTCCAGGCTACCTATGGTATTTGTTTTTCTCAGTCTCATTCCCAGGCAGGCAGAGCTTTTATGGAATTGACTTGTCTCACAGCAAGACCAAACTGTTTGAATTTAGCTTTTCTTATCTCTAACAAGCTCTTCAGAGGTGAAACAACATTGCTATGTTAAGGCAGTGTTTCTTACAAATGTGTTTAGCAACCATCCAATGGCACCAGAGGTGGTACTGTGTGCATTGAAGTATTTTACAGGATAGCATTTATGTTTTAGAACATTTGTTTTCTGACAAATGTGGTTTGTCAGCAAGGTGGAACCACTACAGCTGCATTGGTTGTGGCTAGGGAAGACATGATTTGAGGAGCCTCTACTACCTCCTGAAGCCCATTGTAGAACTAAATATCAGAGAAGTTCTGCATGAGCATTAGGGTAGGTTTGGATAAAGAACATGATCTGAAAATATTCTGGAAAGAAGACTGCGGGTGAAACCTTTCCTGACCTCCTTCCACTGGAGAGGCAATTGTCCCGTGCTCTGAGCTGAGTCAGAGGGAAGGATTCACTCTGTCCTTGGGAGGTGGGTGGTGGACTTGAAAACACCCAAGAAGGATTTCACCTTCACTGAGTAATTTTGTAGTGGTGCTGAGGTGAAATTTTATTCACAGATTTCTGCCTTTCAAGTCTACATCTCCTCCTGTAAATTATGATACCCTTGAAATATGCCCATGGTATTTCTCTAGTTTTTTTATTTAAAGGAATATCTTTTCCATACTTTTTAAAGCAATCGCTGTTGCGTGGGTCTGGAGTTCTTTTAACGTTAACTTCACACTAGTGTTTCACAGCTTATTACAGTGGAGTCCAAACTGCTCTTCCCTAGATAGTCCATTTGTTTTCTAAGAACATTTTCTTTGCATTAGGCTCCTTCTTTTTATGTTATGCCATCCTTATAGTAGCTTCTATTTTACCATTGAAGTTTTTGTGTGAATGAAGGCTGGATTTTCTAGAAGAATTTGTCTGCTTGCTAGCTATACATTGGCCTATTGGCTATATATTAGCCAAGAAGGCCAATGTTATCCTGGCTTGTATCAGCAGTAGTGTGACCAGTGGGGCCAGGGCAGTGACTGTCCCCCTGTACTCGGTACTGGTGAGGCCACACCTTGAGTGCTGTGTTCAATTTTGGGCCCCTCACTACATAAAAGAAATGAAGGAGCTGAAGCATGTCCAGAGAAGGGCTGTGGAGCTGGGAAGGGTCTGTAGCACAAGCCTTATGAGGAGCAGGTGAGAGACCTGGAGGTGTTTAGCCTGGAGCAAAGGAGGCTCAGGGGTGATCTTATTGCTCTACAACCACCTGAAAGGAGGATGTAGCCAAGTGGGGCCTGGTTTCTTCTCCTGGGTAACAAGGGATGGGAAAAGAGGGAATGGCCTCAAGTTGCACAAGGGAAGGTTTATGTTCGATGTTAGGAAAAATTTCTTCACTGGAAATGGGTCAGGCATTAGAACAGGCTGCCCATGGAAGTGTGTGTGAAAAGTTTTATAGATGTGGTGCTGAGGGACATGGTTTAGTGGTGGACATGGTAGTGCAGCATTAACAGTTGGACTCAATGTCTTTTCCAACCTAAAAGTTTCTATGATTCTGTAATTTAGCAAGGTATTGCTGAGGTAGGACCCTTCCCTATGTTTTTCTCTGTTATTGTAGGAGCTTGCTTCCTCGATATTGTGAAATAAAGTCTCCCTTCTCAGAGGAAAAGAGATATTTCCTCCTATATTTACACCTCCCAGCTGTCTATGCTCTACCCTGTGCCTCCAATCAGTCTCTGTTTTGCTCCAGGGTCTTCCAGCCATTGCTGACACCTTAGTGCTTTCCCTCGAAGATTCTCAGATTTTTCACTTCTTTGTATTGGACAGCAGCAGGTAGGTTTTGAGTGGATTTGATGCTGTGTCATACCCTTCCATGATTACGGTTTCTGTGGGTGTAGTGATAGCTTCTGGAGCTAAATATTAGGGATATTTTGCTTTATGAATAGCTGGTAGTAGTAACATTCCTCACTAGTAGTCCAGAGTAAAGCAATAACAGGCAATCAGAGGCAGAATGGTCTTTTAGTCCATCATAAACCATTAGTCTTATTTTGCTCTAAAAATAATTTTCAGAAACTCAGACCTGGCTCTTTCTTTTTGTGTTATGCTATAATAAGCTTTCCAAATACTTCAATGGAAAGTTGCCTTAGACTTGAGCCAAACTACAATCTGGATAGAACACAAATGCAGGTTTACAGTTTGTAAATCATGATAATGGATGCAGGACAGTATGGTGTCACATTTTGCAAATTTATTCATATTTTTAACCCACACCTATTTTGGTATTATTCATGAGTTTTATGGGATTACAGGATATTTCTGTTTGGTTTCTGGCCTGGAAATGTTTTTGGGTTGACTTGAAACATCTAATTTGTCATGAAACTAAATGTTGCATTCCATCTTCTTATTGCTTTACCCTTTTATATTTTTTTTTTAAGAAAGGTCATTTGAAACAAAAAGCCTAAATGGCTTATTTTGTATTCCTTTTTTACAGTTGGAAAAATTTGCTAAATTGAGCTTGCATTTAAAAACTATTTTTTGCAGTACACTATTTGCCAAAATAACCACACTAGTCATCTTGGATTAATCCTTTACTTACATTGGTATCTATGAAATTTTTTTATGGGAGATTTGCCATATGCCCTTTGCAATTAAAAGAAGTGATACACTGTCTTAAAAAAACCCCAAACAAACAAAAAAACCCCACAACCCAATAAATAACCCCCTAGAAAACCAACAAACAAAACCTCCAGGCTTCAATATGCTATTTAATGTTGCATATATTCAGGGACTAATATTGATACATGTTTAATAAATTTTAAGTCTTCTCCGTGGTAGATGTTGATGACAGCCAGAAACCTGACTGTGACATCCTGACAAGCAAAACCTGGAGTAGCTGTGTGTTACTTGGAGTAAAATTTGTTTTCTAAACAACAATAAAAAGTTGTTTACATTGATGTGCTAAGCCCAGAGCAACTGCTGTAGGCTGTTTCAGCAATCCAAACTTTTCTTTATTATGAAAGTAACAATAAAAGGAAGTGATTAAATGCAAACAAATAGCTCTGATAGGATTGTAGGGCTGATTAAAATGAACAAAATCTGATGGCTAGAACATTATCATGCTCCAGATTTGCTCCTGGACTAGAATGCAGGTGTTCTTATTTCCTGCATGGTTGGGAATGGTTGCAATTCCTGCTGGAAGTGGGATGGGCTGAGCAGGAGGCACAATAACTGCCTTCAGTGTGCTGGGCCTGGCTTTTGGCACATTCATCTTTAGTATTTTGCTTCTTAGTAATTAAGGTTTAGTTATCTGATTTGAATTTTTTTAGAATTTTGTGTGTATCTGGTAGCTCTCACCAAAGGATTTTCACATTCATGATACATGACATGCATACACTCACTTTATAACAAACAGGAAATGTTGGAGGACTGTATTAAGTAATCTTTTCTTCTAAAAATGTGTTGTTACCATTTATGTCAGAAGCAGGTGTTGAAGCCTGGTGAGAAAGCCTCCACCTTATGGTGGCCATAGAGATTCTTCCTTGAAGGTGGAGGTTTGGATCTAGGTTTGTTTTAATCGACAGGAGCTTTTCAGTTGTCACCAGTCAGAAGATTGTGCCCCATGAGGATGTGACAAACTGCACCAAAGAGCTCAGGATGTTATAACCTCACAACTGGCTTGAGCCATACGAGTACCTCTGCCCAAGTCACAGAAACAGGGATGTGGTGTGGAGAGTGAATGGGCAGATTAATGGACAACAAAAAATTCATACCGAGGCGTAAATATGCCTCAATGTGTAAGTCTCAATATGTGGCAGCATCAACAGGGTGCTGGTTGCACCTGGGTGATAATGTGTGTAGCTAAACCAGATTGCAGCACTCAGCTCACTCAGCCTTGGTGCTCGAGCCAGGATTTGTTATCGAGCTTTAGCCCCGTGTCTGTCGTATTGTACCTGCCACCCCTAGGAATGTGCACGCTGAAACTGAGTTGGTTTGTTTGCTGGAAGTGTATGGAAAATATTTGTTTGGGTGATGCCAAACCACAGACCCAATGCATGCAAACATGTACAGAAGCACACGCTTGCAAACACATCACTCTACATAACACAGTCTCCAGAAAAAATATTTTTCTATCAGTTAAAGGGTTTACTTTTGCTACCTTTTCCCAGCTGGAAGACTTAAGAAAGGAATATGAAGTCCCTGTAAAAACAGACACTGGCTGAGTACTCTGCAATTTAGCTGAAAATACTTCTGTGCTAATGTTTGTGTGTTGCCAGTTACACAGATGAACCCAAGTCCTTGGTGCTGATCAATAACTGACCAAAAAGAATAGCTTCAAAATTATTTGACCCTCCCTGGGTCTGAAGTGGGGCTGCCTCCTTCTGTGCTTGAGACACAGATGGTGTAAGCCAGGTACAACAGCTCAAGAGGAACACACAGACAACTGAAGGCAGAGAATTAAAAAACAGTAGTTTCTGGTCTATATGAGCTTTTCTTTATCAAAAGGCCTTTTTGTAGCACATATTTTTATGTATCTCTTTTAGACAAGGTGGCTTTTTTTAGCTTGAAAGTTCTGCTTGTATTTCATTATATTTCAAAATAGCCGTAATTTGTTTGGAATCTCACTGCTGTTTAATTGTTATCACTGGTACATCAGCACTTTGGTTTTGCAAAGGTGTTACATGCAAAATATCACATGGCTGCTATCAGAAGGGCTTCCCTGCACTTTTATAGGCGTAATGTGTAGTGAGAATTATGTTAATTCTGGTGGTATTATCTTATGGTTCATATATATGTTTGTGTTCACATATAAATGTATAGATTTGTATATTTATATCTGTTCATTAAAATATACAAACATATGAACACGTTTTTTTGCGTCCAATGCAAAGTGGTAGCTTTATGAAAAACAGTTGCAATGTAAGACACTTTTCCACTTAAAGATTCTTCTATGAGTCTGTATAATTGGTTTGTAATTGTTTCTGAACTGGATGAAGCCTTTTGAGGTTTAACAAGCTAAATTCTACTAAGGAGCATCAAGAGATGCATAGCCATGCTCTGTAGTGTGTGATAGTGTTCTTTGTGGAAGAGGTTTCTGTATCAAATAACAGGATTAAAAAGATCTGGTATATGATCAGTTGTTCAGGATCATAGAGTTAATTGATTCTGAGCCATATATCATAAAACTCAGTGGGAATAAGACTGAACCTGATGAGAAGGCTGCTGAGCGACATTTTCAAATCTGCACAGCTAATTTGCAAGGTCTGAGTCCAACCAAGTCATCTGATTTTCAGAGGGAAGAAGCAATGTCAGTTCACAGTAAATACAATGGTATCTCTAGATGAGTTGGTAAACTCATCTTTTACTTCAGTGACTGAACAGATATGCAGACGTTTAAAAATAGCAGCCCTGAAGTTTGAAAATGATGTGTGATGCATATCAGTTTGGGATTCACATGACATTGATGGGATTATGAGGAAGATGTTTGATAATCATAAAGATCTCTTAGTAATAGAGATAATAAAAGAGGTTTTAACACCTCTGATATTCTGAAGATGTTTGCCATTTTGCTTGCCCAGAACTGCTTCAGCCTGGCCAAATTAAATGCTTTTGCAGCAGGTTTAGTTGACTCACCCCCCTCAAATATCCATTCAGCTGCAGCGATCTCCCCATGGTTCAGGGAGCCCAGAAACAGAAATTATTGATATGCAGTGTATCATGCTCACAAAGCCTAATTAGCTGAGGCTGCCTGAAGTGCATTTGCCAAGAGAAGCAGGGAAAAAAAATTGTCAGGCTTGGGCTTCTTGGTCTGTTGTTAGAAATGTGACCGTTAGGAAATAATGGGAATGGCAACTTAATCTCATTGCATTGTTGAAGCTCTGGGTTTTTTTCAAGTTTATTTGGAATCTGAAGATCTAGTGCTGGCACTTTTCCTCACAGTCATTGGTCCTTTACTGTGTCAGTGATGCCCAGTTAAAACACATGATATAATCCTGAGAACAATAATACCTTCTAGTCTGCCAAGTTTTTCTGTATGAAAGTGGACCCCATGTAATAGAGGTCCACGTGGTCTCTAAGCCAAGGTTCTTAATTTTTCTTTCCATTTTATTCTTAGTTGTTGTATTTCCTTACTAAACTGATGTGACATCTAGCTAGAAAACTAGGGAAGGAAGAAGACCAAGACAAAATCAGCCAAATCATTAAAGTAACAGAAGTCAAGATTATTAGGGGTAAACTCTTTTTTACTAGATTTACTGAGTTATTGTACCTCCAAGGGACTTCAGACACTGGGAATAGTCAATCCAAATCCAGTCACCACCTTAAGCACTTGGATTTGTAATACCTCTGTTGAGCCAAACTGAAGAGTTCATCACTTTTAGAAGACACATTTTGGTCACAAAGAAAAATCTGTTTGTATGCTGAAAACTTGTGGTGTAAAAGTTGTAATTGTAGTCCAGCAGGACATGAAAGAAGTCCTGTATAGAATCCCTAAATTATTCTGTCACAAATATTCCAAGAAAAACAAATTGCTGGTCCTGTTCAGGGGTATTTCAGTATCTGATACTGGAAAAAAAAAATCCCTCTCCACAGTTAACATATTGTAAAGCTCAGACAAAATAAAACCTTGTCTCTTCCTTCTGAACACAAAACCAAGATGACTAATTCCAAATACTTTATTTATTCAATCAGAGGCATTTTTAAATGCTGTTTTAAATGCAGCATTTTTATCTGTTGCAAGTTCATCTATTTCAGAAATGCTCTTTGTGGAGCCACATCTATGTATAGGTCACAAATGAGACCAGCAGATGCAAAACTGTAATGAGACATGATTAATTTAAAATATTTTAAGGTGTATAGACTCCTTCTTAGCAAGATTTTTTTTTTTTTTTTTTTTTTAGTTTTCAGAACTTAATCAAGTTTATATTCGCACTAATGGAAGGGGAAGTACGTGTTGTTCTGGTTTAAAAAAGATTGCTTTTGCAGAAGCCCTGAATTTACACTCCAGTATTTTTATCAGATTGTTTGCAGTCACTGCCTGTGTCACTGCAGGTTGAAGTGATGGAGTCTGGAGAGTAATGTTAACATGATTCAGAGAAAAATAATTGACATTAGTCAGCACTTGTCTCTCATGTACTTTGGGTCATGACCTGTTCTAAACTAACTTACTTTGTTCCTATTGAGCAATGTAGGAAGGAAGATTTAAAACCAGCAGTAGGGTATTAATAGTGTGACAGGAAGAAAAAGGTCACTGGAAACAATATGAAAGCTGATTAATAGGAGCATCCTCATATGTGAATTAGAATTCTGCAAATGACTTTTCTATTTCTTGTTCTTTCCCCACTTCATTTCTGGAGCAATACATCTGAACAGGTGCATCTGAAAAATGAGACTTAAAGCCTATAAGATTTTTTTTTTCCATCGAATTTCCTTTGTTTTTTTTCTGAGAGCATTAGTGTGCACTAAGCAAAATAGAGTTCTAAGCTGTCTATAGATTCTGAAGAAGAAATCACCAAAAAACCCCAACACCACCTGTCACCCCTGCAGCTTACCGTAGAGCCAGAGACAATAAGGTGCTGCTTAGTCCAAGGGGCAGCACTGGCACAGGGACAAGTATATGGGTTGGTCTTAAATATATTTAGGCTGCAAATGAGAAAAAAAAATTCTATGCATTCTTGAGCACTTTTGTCGGGGCAGAAAATGTGATTGTCCATAAGAGGGGAATTTCTGGTTTTATGAGGAGAATCCTGAGATGTGGTGACTGCAGACAACTGGAGATGATGACCCTTGGAAGGTTTGTAGATCATCTTTGGGCAACAGGCAGAGAACAACAAATGATACACTTATGTCAAATATGAACTCTTATCTACTACTGTCCCCATTTTCCCAACACACCTGCCTGAGACTGGAGTGAGATCTGTGGCAGCCTAAGTAGTGTGTCATAGCAAAGTGCACCATATGTTACCCAGAGAAAAGTTATCCTGGCTTCCTATAAAATACACATAGCAATTAACTGCTGCTACCTTGATTTCCACCAGGAGCTCTGCATAAGCTACTATGCCCCCAAGGCAGCAGTAACTTATGCTCTGCAGTTTGCAGGCCTTATGGATGCACCTGCATACAATTCATCTGCATTAGGAGCCCTGGGTGGAGTTTTGCTTTGCATGGTAGGTCTATGCATACAGAACAAGATGTTTCAATCAACTGTGATGCCCCTTTCTTGTTACTTCTTCCATCTGTGGTGGCCAACATGCAGAGTGGCCCTTGACATGACACAGTTTCTCAAATATATAGTTCTAAGTTGACTAGTGAGACCTCAAAGTTGTACCCAACTCTTTAGGAAATAGGTGAGTGTTGTAAAAGTCACTACAAATTTTACGTTGCCAGTATACTGTGGAGGAGACTCTCAGGTATAGCTGTGATGCCAAAGAAGGCTAGTGGAGAAACCATCTGGGAAAAGAAGTGTGGAAAAGGCCTGTGGAAATTAGGAAAAAGCATTCTGAGTGGCTGTTCAAACAGGATGGTGAAGTAGGGACTGAATACCCTGAATTCTGTAGTGATTTTGGAGTCCTGGTCCATGCAAAAGCAGCAGAACAGCTAAGCTCTTTTGAGGTAACTGGGAAGTCTCTGAGTGTTCCAAATAAATTCCCAACCAACAGCTTGCTCCATGACACTTATTCCAGAGGAGACTGGAAAGTTGTATATCAGGCTAGAAAGGACATGGTCAGTGACTGACTAACAGACCTGTAGATGTATATATAGGACTTTTATATATATATATATATATTATATATATATATACTATATATATATATATATATATGTTTGCTAAGGTTTCTTTCCAAAAGTGTTAATAGATCTTTAGCATATATAGAAGCAGAAGTCAGAGAGTCCCTGCCTGTTTTCTGAACTTAACTGTGTAATTGTCCCCTAGATTCAGGACCTGGATTGTATTGTTTTTTAAGATCAGTTTTCAATCCATCAGGACATTTCTATCCAGCCTGTTCTCATGACTCCCAATATCTCAGTGTAAAGTCAAAGCATGCAAGGATGCTGTGCACTTGGTCAGCTGGTAATATTGTATATGTCAAATTCTTTACTGGTATTCAGGCTGTTACAGAGGGTGAAATTTCATCACCCATGCCTCTGCATTCAAAGCTACAAATAGCATAACTCTCATAAAAGGAACTATGGAACTATTTTGAAAAACTGAAGGGAGATTCACAATGGTGTTCACTGAAGTTCTGGTGTGGGAGCTGTCATTTTGGTTCATCTCTGAAATGCAACCTGTGCACAGCACTAGGCAAACATGAAAACTTCATTTGCTGCAGAAAAATCATGTATGGATACATCTTTTTGCAAGGCAAGAGAAAGAGAGTTTTCTTAAGTGCATTTCCTGATTGTTTTGGTTAGAAGAAACAAGACTGTCAAATCCACCTAGACAATTTCTCTATTCTCCTGCAACATTAAAAATGGAGCAATACTTCTGGCACATCCTGCATGACCTGGTGAAGAAAATCTAATGGTTTTCTATTATGGTTAGAAAGCAGTTTGCTGCATATCCTTGCTCTTTGATGATGTTGGGAGATTTGTGACAAGCCTGAGTGTCCTGTCTGAACTCGTTCTTCCAATTAATGGTAAATAATTCTGTAATAACATTTGTCTAGGAATGGTTGAGTAGTAGCAATATTCCCTTAGCCTGTTCTCTGTTCCTTGGCCCATGCAGAAATTTTAGAACTGGGGATGAATAGGGTAAGGAAAGGGCCTTGAGACAGCTGGAAAGGCAGGCAGAGCAACTGGACATTGAAATACAAATTCCCTAGTCAGGTTCTGCAAAGTGCTGAGCATGCTCCCTTCAAAAACCAGACCCATATCTCAAAATGTGTGCTCAAAGGAAGACACTTTTTAATGTTATGAATAACAGAAGAATAAAAAACAAAGTAGCATACTTAGAGAATTCACTTTAAAGCAGGAAACTGAAGAAATCCTGGACTCACATGTTATTATCATTTACTGTATTGGTCCTGACTCCGAGGCAGAGTTCCTCCTATCCCAAGACCTATCTTCAAGGAGGTCATTTTCATACCTGTATAAATGCTACTCACCCTTCTAAAGTCAATGGAAACAGAGGCTCTGCTCTCGGACACAGGATGGGAGAGCATTGCTGGCAGACTTGTGTGTGAGCTTTACTGTTTTCACCTGCAGAAAGCAGAACCACACAGAGCTGTTCTGTCCTGGGGCACGCAAAGCTCTGCAAGAGGTTTCCATGCTGAGCAGGAAGCCTCTGATCTTCAGTGTCGTTGGTGAAATTAGGGAGATGTGGCTGAAGATCTGATTTTGGTGCCTAACACATGGCAGAATACTTTGAAATGATGACCTTTACAACTGGTGCAAGACATTTTCTCCTGTGGCTTCCACTCTGGAATTGCAGTTTAACCAATAGCCCATGATTCTCTGTCCTACTGGGCTGTTCACTAGTTTTCCACCACTAGATAAATTACAGTGTTTTTCTGTATCCAAGGAGCTCTGACTTTGTTACAGCTGTTGTAGAAAGGAAAAAGGGTTTTATTGCAGGCTGGGCCATGTGTTTGCACAGCTGGTGCTTCATCTGATTGTTGTGATGCAATTGTACCTTCAGCTTCTGCTTTGGTGGGGCTGTAGAGTGCAGGGAAATCGTTCTGGTTCTCTCATCTTTGCTGGGCCTCTTGTGAACCAAAGGCAGTGATTGTTTGGAGGACTTGTTGGTAACAATATCAGCAATGGATCTTCATGGTAGTGAGGCAAACAAATCCTAAGAGAGGAACAGCACTGTAATGAAAATTCATTTAAAATTATATTACGTGCTTTGTTTGCATTAGCCTTTTAAAAAATATGTGCTTAGTAAAAGGAGGGAAACAATAAGTGATGTAGTAAATGAAAATGAATGATTACATTTAGATAAATAGATGTTATATTTCAGAGCAGATATTGACCACGTGCATTGTGCTTCACTGATCTTTTTTCTCAATCGCACGATCTGTGCTAATTGACACAAATACATTTCCTGTAAGTTGACTCAGAAAGCATTTGTCATGGCTAAGTTCATGGTAACACAGAACAGTTGGTAGGAATAGCAGCCTAGTGACTTCCACTTTGATAATGCAGTTACTTTTTATAGATATTTAATACCAGAATTTTGGTTCCTATCAAAAATCAATTTAGCAGATTTATTGGTTTGAAGAAGGATGTTAAATAATTATGTTAGACTGCTCAGTACAAATCACTTGGAGGCTATGTAGAATTCTTTCCTAGCATTGATAGCAACATGAAGAATCACACATTGTTTGGAAAAAGTGTTAAAATTCCCAGAAAATTCTGTGAATCTTTGGGTGAAGCAGTAAAAATATCTCGTATCTGTTAATCTTGTTCCCTCACTTACCCTGCTGCAGCAAACTGTCGAAGGTTATGTAAGAACAGGGAAACTTTCCTTAAAAAAAACCCAGAACTTTCGGTGAACATACTGAAGATCAGAGCTTGCCTACTGAATTGGCTCTTCCATTCGGGTTTGACAGTCTGTGCTTTTTTCTTCTTGTTGTTTATTGACTCCATGGGGAAAAAAATGAAGAGAAGGCAGCTTCACCTCTTTTGTGCTGCTGTGCTTCACAGGTTGCAAGATCCTGCCTGTTTCTGGACAGTTTTGTTTATTTTCTGGTTGCTCCTGCACCAGCTTTGGAAATGAAAGGTTTATGATAACCACTGGTGTAAACACCTAGAGCAAACAGCCAAAGTGCAGAAGTGTTGCTATGTTTTGACATATCAAAGGTTTCTAATCACAACAGAATTGTGGCTTTTCTGGTTTAGTAGCAGAGCTCTGCACAGCCCACCAGTGGGGTCAGTCAGGGGGAAAAACTGGATATATTTGTACTGTTGCACTTGCAAAAAGTCTAGTGAACTAGAAACCACCACTGTATTTCCACTTGCCTGAGCTACATGATTCCAGTAAAGAGCAAAAGACAAGGGGACTTTTGTGTCTGTAAAATGTGGCAGGTTACAACTACGTTTTCCTTGTGGGCATTTGCAGCTAAGATGAGCTGAGATTACCCACAAATCTCATTTCCCTGTGTCTCGGATGATATCAAGAGCCTTCTAAAATGATTACAAGGACTTTGATCTGTCTCCTGTGCTGACAGCTGACCGTGTGGCATTGCCACATGGCAAGAGGGATAAGGAAAGCTGCCTGTGCCTGGCACAGGGCACACTTTGGCCTCTGTGACTCTCAGTGTTGCCTTTACTTATCTCGGATAACACTCCTTTGGTAGAAAATTTGTCAACTGACTTTTTTGTTGGCCAAACTCTTTCTTTCACTATAGAAAGCAATTTCAATAATTTGCCTAAAAGTGAACTATATTTGTCTTCCAGAGAAAACTCTCCATTTTTAAGTGTCAGTTAAGCAATCCAGATCAAGCACCTAGTCCAATCTTCATCTAGTAAAGGCCATGGCAGTTGCATTGAACATTCTCTGGAACAACATAAACCTTTTTACCTCCAGTAGACTTTAACTTGCCCATGTAAAAATCAGATTTTCTTCTCTTTGTAAAACCTTTAACATGCATTAGTAAGCATCTGATAATAAAAGTATTCTGTCACCATAACTGCACATCCTTGTCCAGGCCAGAACCCATTTAGTTCTTGTCAGTGGGGATGAGAAAAAGGAGAGGCAGTTTTGGAGATCCCATATAATGCATGAAGGATAGCTGAGCACCTGTGGAACATGACCAAAAGTATGTATGAGTAGAGAAAGTTTGACATGAGAAATGTATTAATGAATAGTAAATGTGTGAAAAATAAAAGGAAACAAGGGAAAGTTGCCTGATGGTCAGCAGTATCTAAAAACTTAGCTTTGGAGTGAAATGATATAAAGAAATACTCTGGAGAGGACATCTGGGCAACGCAGACAGATTATCCAGTTTTAGCAAGAGCAACCACTGTTTCTGGAGCAGTATCACATGTTTGGGATGTCATGGTAAGATTCAGGCCTGTACTTGACCAGAGGCACTGCCCAAGGTTGGCATCCCATTACTAGATGTGGAGAGATGATGGGGTGACTCCAAGCTGTGTGTGTTTGTGCAGGCACACTCTAATCCCAAACTCATTCTTGAACTGATTTTCTTCTTGTGCTATCCCAGTTAGTCCTTGGATCTGCAATACAGCAGCCTGGGATAATCCTAGGGGTACAACACTGTACTCATATCTTTATGGAGTTATGGTCCCACCAGCCCCCAACATGCTGCTTCTTCCACACAGGACTTCTGTGATGCGTGGGCTTGTGAGGGCTAAGGGTGGGAGAAACAGCCTAACACCCATACTAGGGATTTCTTCTGTGGAAGGCCTATGTATTTAAGGACCTTTTTCCATATCTCTGAGTTTTTATAAGTTGGAATGAACCAGAAGACAGTTGAAGTCCTCACTTAGATCATGTCAGTAAATTAGAAGACTGTTATAAGCAACAATCAAAAATACCAGTTCAACCTTTTTCAAAAAAGAAGAGGGGAAAAAATAACATCCCTTGTTTATTAAGTACCAGTGCTTTTTATTCATTTAGTATTGTTTAATAATTATTTTAATTTTTCTTTATAATGCCACATAATTTCTAACTTTTTGTTATTTTATTTTTATTCACCTGGCTTCTAGCCAAGGACATCATAATGTCTCAAGATGTTGACCCTATGAATACTTCTCTAACTCATCCTGTCAGTGTGGATGATTTCCAGAACTGATTGGTCTACTGTAGAAATCTTGGAAGAGCTTTACTCTTTACAAGCTGTGGGGAGCAAAATGAGAATTTAGTGTCTGGATTATCTTGATTTTATAATTTTTCATTGATGTAAATTAGGTACCTTCACTTCCTTCATTCAAACTGGGGATCTGGATCTAAGTCATTAAAAGGTCCCACTGTAAAACTGATTTCAAGGTTCTCTGGGGCATTTAATGTTTTTCATCTTTTGCAAACTCTGTGCTAGAGAAAATACTGTTCACATCCAAATATGTTAAATTATGGTAGTCCTGTGTTTATGTACTGTGTTAAGCCTACAATTGCTGTATCTTTATGTACAAACCATAGCATTTAAATTTTGCAGCTTAAAAAATTCCAGCTATTTTCTAGAAATTAGCTGAAGGTTTATCTCTGAGAAAATCTAGCACTAGACAGACAGGCTGGGCTGTCACATGAACTCAGAATGCAATAAAATCCAATATATTTTAGAAGTTTCAAATATTACGCTCTTTGCTTATACTTCACTGGATTTCTTGAGGAATTTAATGTGAAAACTAGCCTTAAAGTTAATATTTCTACTAGAGGGACATTTTATTAGGCTTTGCTCTTTTGCTTATCATGCCTTTAGCATGTTAATAGCTATGTATTTTAAGAACAGCAAAATACATATCTGTATAGTATAAGATAATGTGAGAAATTAAAAACAGTGGATTCTCTGTCTTCCTTGCTCTAGGTAGCATGTGACCTCATTTTTGGTCCATGCCTGTAAAAATACCCCATCCTTTAAACACAGAGGTTACCTCGAATAACCCATCCCTACACAGAGTTATATTGCTAGCTTTCCAAATCATACAAATTACTCTGAAGTGAAAACCGCAATGGAAACAGTCCAAAATCACATTCTTGGCTCAGCTCATCATACCCTACGTTATTTGCCAGTTCCCTTTTCTGTGAGCTTTTGGGATGGTTTATAGAAATGTTCTGTGTATCACACTGAACACTCAAACCAATGTTATATCCTTCACATTCATTAATTGCTGCTATCAAGATACAGGGTAAAGAAGGCACAAATTATTATAAGTAGAGTAGCACATGTATAGCTTGAGCTTATTTATTACATTAAAAATTGACTGGTTGTGTTGTGTTTGTATGCTCCTTCTAGTAAACATTGTAATTCAATACCTGAAAAGTAAATAATGGAATCAAAAGATGGAAAACATCTTTGTGATGTGCCACAGGGTGTATTGGTATTGCTCAGAGCTTCAACCAGTCGCTCACAAATTTCTGGGTGGCTAAAGTGCCTTTGAGGGACTGTTTCTCAGAAAGGGATTTCAGTGTAAGACTACATATAAATAATCAGAATATCTGATCTGCACTGGGTATGTTTCAGGAGAAGGAATTTCGGGAATAAAAGAGATGTATAACTTTGGGAGGTGGTAATTCTGCAACATACACGCTGTTGTTTATATTGTTTTATACAAGAAAATTGATTTCTCCACGATGACTTGGTTATAAGACTCTAGTCTTAACATCCACTATTTAATAAATGAAGACCAAGATGGACAAAAATTACTCTGTAAACAGAAGGGGAAGGGAATATTTAAAAGCATGCCTGAATATTAAGAAGAAACTTTCTGGTATGTTCAACTGAGAGGTGCAAGTAGGATCCATAATGCTTAAGACATTTAGAAGAAGCTAAGGATCAGATTATGATATCCTTCTGTAGCTGGTATGTCCCATGAGTCTTCAAACAAATCTAATAAAAGCCAGTTGGATTAGGAAAAGAGGATGTTTTTCTGTAAAGGTAAGTGTATCATAATCTCACTATTAAATGGTAAATCCTCTGAAGAATTTTTCCTAGAGTACTTTGGAACAGATATGTTATTGCTATCCTTAACCATAACAGACAAAGTAGGGCTGAATTATAAAGACAACTACTTTCCCCTGTAGAGGCAAGCAATATAATTCCAGATCCTGAAAAATGAAGCAGTTACATGTTTAATCCCAGTGTTTGGTTTCCTCTTTATTCATGGGAAGGAGAGATTAGTTGGTGATCTCAACCTTGAGTGTATCAGCTTGCAGAGCAGTTTGTTCTGAGACTACTCCTGCTTCTGACTAATGATTCATGCAGTAGATTCTCGAATGGACTGAAACTACACTTACAAATGCTGCCATGGATTCAGAACATCTCAGGTTTACTGCAACATTTTGATATCAGCCACTCATGGATGTTTGTACTGCCACAAACATTTGGATAATGACTACTCTTCACAGTTTTTTAGTCTCATTTGAATATTGTTATTCATTCAGATGTAAAAACTATTTGTTATTAAACTATTAATTAAAAGATTTTATATATATAGTCTGGAAGCAAAAAAAATCTGTATAATGTGAATGACCAGCTACACAGCATAAATTAGAAATGGGAAAGAGTCCAAGTGAATATTTCAGGAATTCTTTGTGTAAAGTTTGTTCATCTACAGCCCTTTCTCATAGCCCAGTGAAGTCAATGAGAGTTTTGGGCTTTTGGCTCAGGCACTTCAATTGTCTGTCCTACAATTACAATAACAAACACAGCAGTAGTCTGTTTGCAAACAGCTGGTAATTGGAAAAAGGGCTGAAGTTGTCAGCAAATGTATTTGTCAGCACTGATTTGACCAGTTGTACACATTACCTTAAATGACATTTCTTCCCTTCCATGAGGAACATAGAGTCTGAGTCCAACTAGTTTCCTCAGTGCCTGTCATGCAGTGAGCACAGCAATCTGTGGCGTGTACCCTTTGCATGTTAAATACCCTCCAGCACTTGCTTTTTATTATACAGAATAAATAGGCTGGTTTCCAATTCATTTATCAAAAAACATTTCTGGTAACACAGTAGGCATATTTGTGACAAGTGGAGATAGGCAGTTCTGTCCAACTTCAGATTTGCCTATTGATAACAGTAGATGCTAAATGTTCTCTCTTGGCAGGAGAATGGTGGCACTTTTAGAAGAAAAAGATACCTTCATCCAAGCTATAGTGGTTTTTCTTTCTTTCTTTTTTTCTTTTTTTTTTTTTTAATTTAATTCAAGAACTATTTATATTGGGCATTCTAGTGCACAGTTCCCTAAGATAGATCAAGCTTGTGTAATAGTCAACAGTGCTCACAGAGGAGTTGATTGAATTCTCATGCTTTTTTACATCTCATTTAAAGGTTCAAATATCTCCTCTGAATTTATCTGCATTTCCAAAGGTCCATCTGCCTGAGAATCCCTGGCTGAATCCCTGGCTCAAGTGGTACCCACTAGTACTATGGTACAGATGCCTTTCTTGCCTGCATGATGCAAGTGCTGCTTGTCTTGAGCTTTCTCACGTTTCCCTTTTAAGTTTGCAAGAGCCACCAGCTGTCACATCAGCTCATGGCCATTCTTCTGTTTTCCACTCTCTGTGTGTGGATACTTACTTTTTTTTTTTTCCCCTTCTTTTTTTTTAAAGAAAGTTGATGAAAAACAAAAACTGCAGTCACCAGTCACATTTGTAAGCTGAGACAGGATTATTTTTTCTGGTCTGAGGTTTGTATGTTTTTTCTTCTTTATGTTTTTTGGTTGGTTCACAGGCTCTGATAGCAAACGTTCATGGATGACCTGTTATTCATCTCTTGGATTTTGAGGTTTGTTTGGTTTTGGTTTTTTCTGCTTTGCCATCTACCCCCATCCTCACCCATTATATTTTCTGTTCTTTTTTATCCCATTTACTTCATTCATCCCTAAGCAGGTGCTTTTACAGTCTGGACATCCTGTAGTAAAAATATATATTGGCATAATGTTCCTTCTAAAATTCCAGGGTTCTTTATGTGGCCTACAAATAGGAGTCAAGGAAGGGATTACTGGTGGCTATATCTCAGCCCTGGTCTTTGTGTCTCCTGCTCCTGTTACTCTGGCAGTTGTAAAAACAGGAAATACTATGGTACTGTCTTACTGTCATTGACATATGAAGAAAAAGTAAAGCACAAAAGTGAATTAAGGAAGTCTTTTGTGAAGCAAAGCAAAACACTGGAAAACCAAGCAAAAAACAAGATGAGTTTTGTTGCAAATGATTTTTATTCCCTGTGGCAATAGGACCTGCTGTTTTCTACCTTGAGATGCAGAGAGCAGAAAGCTCTTATTTCTCCTAATTTCAGACAGATCCAGATTTGGATTCCTATGGTTAGAGAGAAAAATAATGGGATGGAGAGAAGACATGAATCTTGATACTCTCCACTGCACTGATAGGGTGAAAAGATACATAACAGGCTTCATGTGAGTTAAACCCTCTCCTGTATTTCATACTTATGCTATTCTCACTTCTTGACTGTAGCAGCTGTCATGGTTTAGTGCCATAGTTTCCTTCCATGACTTTTCAGATTGTGGCTATACAGATTGGCATTAGATTTTGCCTTTACAATATCCTCATAATAGACTGAATAGTCTGCAAGGAAGTGAAAGTCAAACAATAATATATAGGCAAGGGATCTTTGACATTACTGCTTTTGCAAGCATCAATTTTGCAGTTATCATGTTAAGCATCAGTTGATGAAATTAAATAATAAATTGCTGAAATATCAGCAATTCATTATGATGCTTAACTAGTAGAAAAATAGCCAGTGTGATGAATATTTGATCAGTTGTGATGATAGCACTATTGATCATGCACTAGCTGTCTAGTGAAAGTGAAGGCTTATTTGGTCTCTTATGTCTTTTTCTTTACCTTAACATTGTCGGTGTCTTCCTTCATGCTCTTTCCTTGTTGCTTAGTAGACTTCCCTTTGGGCTATTAAAGATGATTTTTTGCATTGGCAAACTTCTCAGTATCTTCAACCACCAACCTGTGATCTACTGGATGGACAGTGCAGACCCTGGATCGTCACAAACGTCCTTACTGAGATACTTGAAAGGTAAATTCTAAAGTGGGAAATGGAAATTGTGAAGTCAAAATGATCACAAATGGAAGCTGGTTGAAAATTTGCCTGTCACAATTTTTCTACCAGTAATTATCACGTCAAGACTAGAAATATTCTATCCACAGGGAGCTAGTGGATACTATGCTTTTAAAAATATTCTATATGCGTGATAAGACTTCCTTCTCTGTTGGCTTGCTAATAGTTTTGACTGTTTCTTTTGAAATAAGAAACAGATGGCAGCATTCAGTGTAATAAGTGCAGCAAAACATGCCAGCCAATTAAGGATGTTTCAACTGACTGAAAACCTGGATCCTTTTCCAATATTTTCATGAATTTTTTCCCCCTCTCAAGGAAATTTTTATTTATCATTTGTTTAATAGAATCATAAAATTAAAGATTATAGGAATCTTAGGTCATTAAATCTCTAGCAATGAACCTAAAAACCAAGAACTGAAATAGTTTATGGATTTCTTGTTTTCCAAAGGTTTCTTATTGTCTTCCATAAAATAAGAAACCCCAAAAAGCAAATACCCTTGTTAATGTGAACTCCATCTCTCACTTGAATAGGCCAGTATAAGCTGTATCTGTATATGATCTTAAAATATTTACTAATAAGTCAAACTGTAGTGCATCAAACTTAATTCAGTATGTTCATCTTCAAATATTATAGCATTTAAATATCTGTTTCTTAAATCATTAATGTCAGGTTCCTGATATTGTGAAATTATAATTCCAACAGTTCACTTCTCAGCAACACTTTGTGGGTGATATATTCCCCATTCACTTCCTCATCAGGGAAGGTTGCTGTCCTCTCATTTCCTACCAAAATTAAGGAGAGTTTAAGATGTTTTAGATCCCTCAGAAAAAAAGATTCTTTGTCTCATGCTATGAAATCAAAATTAGAGGTCACTGCTGAAAATGCAGGTCCCTCCTGATCTGCTTCTTAAGCACCTGTTAATGCCTTTATCCCTTTCTAGCAGTCAGTATTATTGAGACTTTGAAAAAAAAAAAGGCATTTTGACTTCTAATATATGATTTTACTCTCTGATTGTGTAGTACTTTGATCATTTTTTGTAAGATATTTTGCAGTCCTTTCCTCACTGCTTCACTTCAGAAGTAGAACTATGCAGGTTTCACTGCTTTAGGATTTTCAGCTCAACTTTTATTTCTTTATTTTATTCTACTGCTTTCTGTTGCAGCATTTCTATTCTTAAGATTATAGTCTCTAAATGTCTACTCTAATACCATCATCTGTATTTCTCAACTAGTCTTTTGGAATCGCTCTTCTTCAATGACTTCCCAATTGTAGTCAATGAGCTTATAAGAATGTAACTTAAAGCAAAACTGGTGCCACTTATTAGGGTCGATTTAGCCTATGAAAGATATGAAATTCTGCTTCAGGCAGTAAAGCAATTTTCAGAGTAGCATATCAGCTTTTATCAGGCTTCGTCTGTTCTTCCTCAGTGAAAGTATTCAGTCTGTTTATGGGTGACTATGGTCACTCTGGGAAGCATTTGGTGGTAGTTAAGGGTAAAATAGTGGTTGTTCTTCAAAATTAGAAACAATTGGTAGCTCTCCAGTGATGATTTAAATTCCTTTTTTAAATTCATTCAGACCACAAAGCCCTGTGTTGTTCAGTGATTGAATGCATTTGAACTTATGGAACTTTTCATATAATGTTCTTCTCCATTGTTTTTGGCTAAAACCCAAGCCTCACATCTTCTGGTTGCAGGATTCCTTTTTGCAAACTCCATCATTTGCTGAAGCCTCAGTGTAACATGAGACCATCCCTGTTTTGCAGCAGGCAGCACATTAAAGGTCTGCCTGTTGACCAGCTGCAAAGACAGGTGTTATTCTCCTTTTTGCTTCTCTCTTTACTTGGTCTTGTAACTTCCCTAACAGTGTCAAGTCCTGAATGAAATGAATGATTAAACTTTGTACGCTTGGAAAAAGCTGTAATTCAGGCGGTGTGGAGCTGGGGATTTTGGCCTAAAGTTGAATGTTCTTAACTGCTTGTTTGCCACATTCTCATTGGGTTCCAAGAGTCTGAGCCAAACTGGAAATCCAGCTCATAAGGATAACTGCAGGGATCACAGGCACTGAGCATTTATCTTTCCAGGGCACTTAGCACTGACAGCACCTGTCACTGCAGAGGCTGCAGGAGCCTCGAGGTTTGGATGTGGCACATGTGCACTTTGCCTCCCTACCAAGAAAGAACATGCACACGAGTGATTGCATGTAAAAACACGTGTGGGTTCTCAGCACACCCCTCCCACCAGTATCTATTCCACAGGCATGTTACCTGTGGGTTAGGTCTGTCTCACTGCAGTCATGAGGCTGTGTGAGTCAAAGACTGCTTCTGTTGTGTTCAGGGATCTGTAAGAAGAATAAGTAAGGCCTGAGAATGATGTGCAGTGAGATCCAGTCCAAAACTCAGTCTAGGTTCTTGACCCATTGTTGACGAAATGCATCTCTTCCTGCTTTTATCACTATCACAGGCTCCCAATATTCTGTTTAATATCTCATTTAAACCATAGCCTTCTCTGCCACAATCATTTTCTCATACTTGCCTGTATGATATCATCTGTGGTGTTCTACAGGTAACATGGAATAACACATTTTAGGAGCTCATTATTTCTCAGGGGAAGGCAGCTCCTCTAACAGCAAAGAAATGGCAACTGGAACTTAAGCCAATCCAGAGCTTTAACTTTCTTTCTACCCAGTGAGAACAACTCAATCTAGTAATGCTTTATCCCTCAGTTAACATAATTCTGGGGAAAATTTACCGGTCTACATCAAGTTTATGGGCCTGTCTCAACCACTCAACCCATATCTGGTATTGCAGCCTGGATGACTCTTGGAAGTATCATGGGGAAAACTTAATACTGCGGCCCTTGGGAAGATATTTCTTTAATTTTTGCAGTGGTTATGACAGTGCAACCTGGCCTTATTATGTACTAAAAGAATTTATGTTGCTGTCTATTAGTAGCTAATGATGGTCAGCACAGGATAGAAAAGCCATGCAGACATTTTGAAAACCTTTCTCTGACTCATGATTTCTTAAAAAGTATTAACAAGTCAGAGTACTGACACTGTAACTTCAATTAAATTACAGTTTAGTGTTTGAAATAATTTTTTATTATTAATTTGATTAACATAGTAAACACTTTATATTGAATATTTGGATATTTTGATGTATTAAGTTTGAGTGAAACAAATTATGGTAACATTTCTTTAAAAAGGATCTATTACAAATAAGAAATTATCATTCAAATGCTATAAGGTGGCAGTAACTTCACACACTAAAATAATTAAAAATACTGAAGTCACAAATGTCAGTCATTCTTAAAACTAACCACATCCATTTTCAGCTTTTCATTGCATAGTCAAAAAGCATTAAGTGAACTATAAAATATGTGGAAAAAATAACTTGGCTGATGGGACAATAATTTCATCCATCAACTAGTAAAACTCCAATCATACTAATCTTACTCTGTTCTAGCAGAGTTCAGGCAAGCTTCTGAATGTTTATTAGCAATTTTTATTATTTATTTTATTATTTATTATTTATCTTTTAAAATTATAATGAGTTAGAGCATGTAGAAATGCTGATAATTCTAGGTTTTATTTCTTTTTCCTTTGTCTGTCTTAAGTGAAACCCTAGTGATGCTCACAGGCATTTTTCTTAGGGATTGAGTATATCTGATGAGATGATCTTCAAGATATTTAAAGCAAATGCCCTCGCTCACAAAACTGTATCAGGATATGTCATTTGCTGAACATGAATACTGAGAGTGTTGTTGTGGCCACTCTAATATTTCTGTTATACCTGATCAAAATGTTGTCCTTGACTTATGAAAATATTATACATTATTTACTGCCTAAAATTGTATCGACCCGTAGATTTTAGTCAGTCACAGGACTCCTGCTGATGTCAATGGAAGAAAGTTATTGTTGAAAGTTGCTTTAGATGCTTCATATTATTTGCTTTTAAAACACAATTGTATCTGGAGCTTCTGTTGCTTGAGGCAAAACATATTACTTGGAGATTACTCTTACTGAGGCAAGGGATTGACAAGCTTATATTTCTGAGTACATAAATCAAGATATTTCTGAACAGAAATATTCCTTTAAATCTTTCAAGATTATTTACCTCTGGTAATGTGTAAAATTGTATAGCCTTACAGATCCTGTTTACTGGAAGTGACCTTCACAGGAAAAGAGTGACCTTGTAACAAAACCTGTTTCCTCCTTTTTCTCTGCCCTCACATGGGGTATGGTTGGATTTCCATAAACAACACAAACAAAGCTGCAGTGAGATGTGACAGTAGAACTGTGGTACTTTCAGTTCAAACCTTGCTTTAAATGTAGACCACTAATCTTCTATTTCCACAGTAGTCTGCTTGGGCAAAGCAGATTAGAAATCACTCTTGTGAGAAAGTTTTGCACCCACATTGCCTTGGTAAAATGACAGCAGGATGCCTAAGTCAGAAGAATCAGATCCTAAATTTCTGTTGTGAAAATGTGGATACTTGATTGTATTGTGAAAAAAGTGAATATTTTTAAAATGAACATGTTCCTATTTCAGAGAATGTTACAGGGTATTATGGATAGCTATACTTAGCTTGCATGGTAACTAATAAACTCTTTTATACTTACAAGGAAAAACTGTGCTGACACTTGCTGTTGGAATATGACTCTTCAGTCAAAAATCTTTTTTCCACATAAGCAACTAATGCAACTCCAAATCTCAAGTACTGCACAAAAACTGTGCATTGAGCTGGCACCTATTTTTCTTGAAAACATTTGTAATTTCATTTTTGGACTGTAAGGAACTCTGCTGATTGATCCAAAAACCACCAGCTTCTCCAAAATTCAGTTCTCCGCACAGTATAATGACTATAATCCCAGCATCAGATTTATCATGTTTTAATTTGACCAGATATGTCAGTAGTTTAGAGGGTTTTGCACTAATAAATTGCTTAAGGTTAATGTGAAGTACCTTCAAATCATTGGAGATTTCATTGTGGAAAATACTTTGCAAAGCTGCATATCCTAAATGGCTGCACTCCAGAGTCTGGAATTCAAATCTCATTTACTGTAAATGACTGGCAACCAGAAGATGTATAAGTTTTTTTTTTTAACATACTTAATAGAATATAGGGGAAAGGGGGCTGATTTTTCAATTTCCATATAATACACATGGACTTATTCAAGAAATTAACTGTAAATAAAAGAAATACTTGTCAGATAGTAATTAGGATAATGTGTGTAATATTTGAAAGTCTTAGTGTGAGATTTGACATATTCTCAAGTAGTGCGTGTAGAGATCTTTCTGTTGCTTCTGTGTCATTTGGCAATCCCAGTTCAGGTGAGGTTACCTCAAGTTACAGAGGCCTAATGGCAAGAGAGGAAGAGTTAAAAGGATGATGAGTGCTTTTCAAAATCCCACATAAAGACACCCAGTGCAAGCTATATGGATGTGGGTGGGCTCTAAACAGGGAGACTCATGTGCAGCTGATAAATCAATGCTCATTATTTGTGGTCTTCTCTACCCTAATCCACCACCTGGGAATTAAGCAAATTCCTAAATAAAGGAAATTTGGGGTTCAAATATGGGCTCTTATTTTTAAAACTACGTATGGACTTACATAACATCTCATAATTGAGTGGAGTATTACTCTTCATAATGCTATGAGTAGTAGGCTTTGTTTAGCTCTATGTGCTTTCAGGATACAATTAAAAATACAGTAGCTTTTATCCTAATTTTGATAACTGACAGATATGTTTATGAACATTGAGAGGGATAATGTTTTGTGTTAAAGAAGTTTGGGGGTTTTTTTATGATTTTGGGGGACTTATTTATCCATCTACTTCATCCCATAGCAGTCATCACCTCCCCCATTCCTATGAAGGAGATCCTATGAAGTTTCCATTCTGAGGAGAAAGAAAGAAAGTAAATTAGAGCAGAGTACAAATAATGTCCCTAAATATTAATGAAGGACTTTTAGTAGGTCTTGCCAAAGACTGTGGACTAATCAGGCTCTTGATGTGCCACACAGTTCCCATTGCCACATGTAGTAGACTGAGAAACTTGGATTCTGTTTTTAGCTTTGCCATTGACTGGCTGGTGTAACCCTCGGCCAGACATTTAATGCCTTTGTGGTTTTGTTTTCCCTATTACACGTAGCCTGTTTTGTCTGTTTAGTTTGTAAGCATGCCTGGACAAGGAATTTCCCTGGTGGTGTTTGTATAATGCCAGGCTAGCAGGGCTTCAGTCTTGGCTGGAGCTTTGACGTGCTACCTGGGTATGAAATTATTACCATGTTGGTACAGTTATCAGTTATCCCAGTTTATGCTGCACTGACAGTTTGTTTCATTGACTCTTAGTAGGGTGGATGAAATCAGAGCAGGTCTCCATGTATTCCCACAGCAGGCATTGTAGAGCTATGGAAATAGAATAATCATAACAAAGAATGTGTTGGAGCCTTCTGTGCAATCCTGGCACCGTTTGGGTTGTTGTAACAACCCTTTCTTTCTTTGGGCTGAATCGGTTTCAGGATAGAGATTGTAATGCTTTGAATGGAAGCCACAGTCTCTGCAAGACACCAAGTGAACTGTGGCAGGTTACATCACTTGGGTTAAACACCTCTTTTCACAACCATGGCACTTGCTGGCACACTCCGCAGCGATGTCACGGGCTGTGTGTGCTCAGAGACTGAATTACCCTGTGTTTTACCCAGTTCCCCTCTGAGCTGGAGAGGAGTCTCACTTCCTTTTGATGGGAATGTAAAGAGGGTAGAGAATGAAGTAGATGTCAGATTGCTAGACTGGCTGCAAATAGTTTTCTTAGATCAAAAACACTCATGGCAATTTTCTGAATACATATAAAGTCAGAGGAATATTCCTAGAAAGGAATATTCCAAAATATTCCAGAATGGAATATTCATATTCCATTCAATGTCCATAATAATAGTCTAAGCAGATTTTTCAATATGCCTCTCAACTTTTCAAACATTGCCATACATGTGATTGCTTTTGCAGGCCCTCTGAAAGCAGCCCTACTGGGAGTCACTTGTACTGCTGCTATCCAGGGTGGCAACAAACCATGAGACCATCTTTTTGGGCTGTGATCAGGAGGTGGTGTTCTATGTCCTGAGCCATGGACAGGCAGATCTATTCACCCACACTGTATTTTTAAGGTGTGTCTTTGAGGGCTTTCAGGAAGGTGATGTGAATAAAACTAAACCAATGAATGGAAAAAACCCAAAACCTTAGCCCAGGAAAAGGATGCTGTTCACTAATAAAATACTGTAAGGTGTGACTTTGGAGGTTGAAGCACTATCAGTGACATACTTTTCAAAAAGGTGAATGGTGAGCTATGCTGACTGTAGAAGAAGCAACTTCACAATACTTCTGCAATAGGAATAGGACTACAGGGAACAGTATAGTAAGGTAAGAAAAATCACCTGATTTTAGGAGATTTATTTCCCCTGAAGAAAAGCTAAGATTTGCTCTTGAAGAGTCAAGTGAAATGCTGCTTGTAGCAAAAGTTCTGCTCTCCTTTTGCATGCCTGCTCCTTTCTTAGGTTAACCAGCACTGCTATTAATGCTAGTCTCTCCTGGGAGCTGTGTATTTATACTTGAAGTTTTTCCACAGTAACGTCGAGAATTAAATCTCTTATGGATTATATTGACTTAAATTGCATGAATATAGGTAAAAAAATATAGGCTCTTGTTCCATGAAGATTTTAAACACCATGAAATCCAGCACCAAGTCATTAGCTGACTAGTTTGTAACAGCTGAGGACCAAAAATCTATGATCACCTGTTTGCTTATGATGTTCTCTGTTTTGATTCTTCTTGGAGGTGTGTAACAAATGGCTCTTTGGGATGGGATAACCTCTGTGTTCCATGTTTGTACAGCACTTAGAATATTTGTTTCATTACTGGACCTCTGAGGATCTTCAGCCACTCAAATAAAGGGGGGGAAGAAAAAAAAATATTGTTTTGTTGTTGGATTTAGTGTGCCTTTCAATGCAAACATACACTAAATGAAATCTGGACAGAAGTTTGGTTCTTTGGTCTTGCTGTTAATTTCCAAATGTGGCCAAAGAAACTGCTTAGGGCTTGACCCTGCAAGGTGCTGAGCACGTCTGGGATCTGCAAACGTTGCTCAATACAGAACACAGGTTCTTTTCTCTAAAAAACTTGTTGCATTTAGACATAGACAGCTTGGAGTTCTCTGAAATGACAATCATTTTGGAAGAGACATAAATGACCACTGGCTTTTGCAACATTGGCTCTTTGGAAACATTCTCTTTGAATAATGTTAAAAGCCATCCCAGTTTCTGTAATTTAGCTCATCTCTATCATCAGCACCAATAAAAGAAACCTCTACAGATTCCAGACTCACCAGGACCTTGCTGGCATTATGCTTAGAGCCAAGTACCTTATAAATGACTGTTGATCTCAACAAGTGTGTATGTCCTTGCAGGGTGTTTGCATGTGTGCCAAACTGGCACAAGTTGTGAAGAGCTTCAGATACTGCCATTATACTTGCATTTATATCTATCAAAATTGCTACCAAAGTTGCACTGGCAGATAAAATCATGCAGCATCTAAGAGGTTACCCAGGTGTGATCTATTAATAGAGATAAATGGTCCAGGAATTAAGTTGTATTATTGACTTATTCCTTAAAGATGGAACACTCTCTTCTATAGCTATAGAGAAGGGAAAGAAAGGTATCACAGCCTTTGTAATACCCCTATGATATGAATTCATCCTGCCTCAGAAGCGTAAAAATTTGCAAGTGAGAGGAGAGCAAAGATGCTGTTTCTGTGCTTTTAGGTTGATATTTTCCCTTTTTGCATGTTTGCAGGATCACCATCTACATAAATGACCTGGCAAACACCTAAAGCTATAGTCAAAACCTGTTTTTTGTATTGCACAATGAAATGTTGTATTTCATTTCTCCTGTAAGATACTTTATAATTTTCCAGAGTGTCTTAGCCAGCTTTTGGCTCCTAGCAATTACTTTTAATAACTGAGACCAACCAGGAGGATGTTGTCTTCTTCTGTAGCTTAGGCATGAGGTATGATAGATCACCTTGTTACTGTCAAAGAATGGATTTTTTCACTCTATCGGCAACATGTTTAATCCTGGATCTTGTTACCCTGCTCTGCCTCTGCTACTGTTTGCTGGAACAGAAAGAGGAGAGGGAAGAGGAATTTTTCCTTTTAATGGTTCGTTTAGTCAGTTTTATTGAGAGGTAAAAAACCCTTTTGGTTCTATTTGAAAATTGATTCTGCAAATTGATTGACACATTACTGGAAGAACAAATAGTAAAATATAGGGTTGCTTGTCTATATCTGACAATGTGGATTTCTTGTGAAAAATTGAAGCACTGGATAGCACCCAAATGTAAAATCTTGTGCTGGCTAAAATGAAGTGTTCTTAAAATTGCTTTCATCTGGTGTGTTACAAGTAGAGCTTTTGGCTGTAGGCTGAAAGGGCTAAAGGTTCAGTCTCATTCAGACAATCATTTGGTGAGATTGCAACCCCTCATGTTTATAGTTTCTAGATGAAACCATCCTCTTCAATTAGGACTTGATTATCTTTTCAAATCAGTTTTGTGTAAGGGAAACACCACTTCTTTCATCCAGTGGTTTAGCCAGGGAAATACCCTGATTCTCCCCTTTTTCCTGCTCCCGTGGCAGGTTTTATGTGACCAGCTTTTAGCAGGACCCATGCTGATAGTCCTTGCTGTGTGTAATTCGCAGGGCTGGAGGGTTTTGTCACTAGGTCCTGCTTTCCCTAAGGACCTGTTGCACAGTGTCATTCTGGGAGCAAAATGTCGATAGGATGATCCCTCTGCTCCCCCTGCCTAGTCTGCTCTGCAGGGCTCTGCCATGCCAGGGGCCTGTGGCTGCATCAGGCAGTGCCAGCCCCTCGCTCCAGACCTTGCACTGCCACCACTGTGATCCTGCTTTCTCACAGAGTCTTGTTTGTTTTCATTCTGGCTGAAATATCCTGGACAGTGTCTTTGGGAACATGGGGCTTGGGATGGTCATGAGTTTTTGTTTGAATGTAAGAGGTTTATTTTTTGGGGTATATCTCTTCTGTGGTTAAAGGTGTGATGGCAGCTGCGAGGATGGAGCAGAGATGGTACCTTTGGTTAGGCTGCTGTTCCCCAAAATCCCACTGTCAAGAAGGCTGAATAAGATTTTATGACAGCTTAGATCCAATTAATTTTATTTTGGAGTAATGCAATGCTGCATTTTAGTAAAAATAACCAGTTTCATGTAACTGTTTGTGAAGGATGGGCTTGTCCTGATGGCATGTGTCACCAATTCCAGAGGCACTTGGACTCCAAAGCCAGGCTCATACTGCATCTCATGAGTTGCTGGAAAAGTTTCAGATCCAAATGTATCCCACAAAGACAGTGCTTGAAGACTAGGATGTGAATTTTCCCATTCTGGCCTATTGCTATCAAATTTTGTAAAAATTCCAGAGCAGAAGTTGCTATATATTTTTTCAGATTCTTTTCAGACCCTGTGCTTAGACTATGGAGTGTGTTGCTTTTTTAAATGGTAAGTCTACGATTCCACAATTTTTGGCTGTGTAAGCCACCTCCGGCTCTGTGCAACAGGATGGTGGGCTCTCTTTGGTGTGTTGATGTGCACATATGGTACATAGACAGTTGGTGAATTCTAAAGGAATGACCTTCAGGACTGACATTCTTCTATATTTTCATGTTTTTGTCATGCTGTGGTGGGTTTGTTCATTCCTCTTTCCTCTCCTCTGAGTGAAAAACTCTGCAGTCTTCCAGACAGCGTCTCTCTCTCTCTCTCTCACTCACTCAGTCAGACCATCTGTTCCCAGATTACAGATTTCTCTGCATGAGTACCAGGTAACAGACGTGACTTCGCCCAATAACTACAGCAAAAAAGGCTTTCACACACTCTCCACAATCTGTGAACATATGATCAGTCTAGGATAACATGTCGTGCCAAACACACACCAGAGACATTTATATGCAGTAACAGAATGAACCCTGAAATCAGGTACTTGGCAACCCCAAACCTGATGTTTCCTCTGCGTGTTTTGAAAAGAGGCTTCTGTGCCTGCAAGAAAGTCTGTGTTCCTGCCCTGGTGCCTTTTTTTCAGGGGATGGAAGCATAAAATCCTTCTCTCCAGTTTTGTTTAAAGGGAAGCTGGTAACGTCTCCCTGCCCCATGTCAGTCCTTGAGGTTGGTGTGGGAACAAGGTCTCTGTCTCTACTGGCAGCTCAATAATGAGCATTTGCCAAGTGATGGGAAACACCAGAAAGGACATTTTATCCATCTTTTATCATCCTCACTGGATTCTACCCATTTTGGGAGTACGATATAGAGACAGACTGATATCCTACACACAAGTGTGTGTATATCTATAATTGTATATCTGAGCTCTTTTATCCCCTCTCCCATTGTCACATCAGTTCTCAAAGGACCATAATGAGACTGAATATTAAAGCAGGGTTATTTTACTGGAGGGAGCTGCTGCTCACTCTAATGACAATTGAACACTTGCCTCAAGCCCGTACTGCTCTTTTTTAAATTTATTTTCTGTAATGGTTGAAAAGTTATGGAGCTGGCTTGAAGCTCAGGCACCATGTGTGGGTACCAAAGACAGATAAAGTACAAAGCAGCAGTTTGTTGAGCTATCATGTGATCTGTGGGCCAAGGTTGGTCTTTATCTCCGCTGCAGGGTACGTACTGCAACATATTCCAACAAACTGGTAATATATTTATTTTTTGATAAGTAGATGCGTGTGTTAAATGTCTCATGTTAGTCTTGTGTTCTCCAGGGACTTGAAATCAGAAAAAGGTCTTAGACAAATTAGTACCCAGGAGAAACAGCAACAGAAGTTGGAAGGGAATTTATGGGTAAATTTTCTTCTTAGATGTCTTTTACAGTATTATTTACTATCCTTTGGATTTCTGATCAGAAAAGTAATTGGTTATCTGCTACATAGCACTACATGAAAAAATACTTTGAGCAGCTCAAGACCTGAGTACCAAGATTTTTCACAACAGTGAGAGAACCTCAACAGATTGCATCTATTTGTGCACTAGCAACTACAGAAACGAAACTATAAAATGATGTTCAAAGACTTGGGATGCATTTATGTATTCACTTATTATTAACCTGCCTCATATGTCCCTGCTTGAGTGTTGGTTTCCAAGAGCCAACATCCATTATCAGGGTTACAATATGAAAAACAAAAGTGGAAGAACAGTATTTTGAGAAGTCTCAGTCTTGGAAAAAGACTACTTCTTCTTTCACATGGTGCAAACACAGGAGATAAAGATGCTGTTATGTGTCTGATGGGTATGGTCTAGGACAAAAGAGAGTAAGTGTGTACAAATTGCAATCTGTGTGTGCGCTGTTGCTGTGTGCATAACTGGGAACCCATACTCACTGCTGTATGTTTAATTAAGGGGCATGCTGGTGTTGGGATGAGCGTGCATGTCTTCTGAGTGCTTACAAATGAATATGCTCATTTAGCAGACATCATCATTTACTGTGCTGTGTTGTGTCTCAAATGCACAAATCTAATAAGGCGTTGTTGGTGTAAAGGCTTTACTTTATGTTTTACAGTACAGGTAACTTTTATCGCCATTCCATTTGTCCATAAGTTACCATCAAGCTCACAGCTAAAATATGACTTTGGTTTGATGTTTGAGAGACATTTGCCACACTGAAACAGTTCCTTTTGTGATTTTGTCCTGTTTACTGAGCAGTTGTTTTTGTGCTGACTAACAGCTCCTACTGGATCCTAAAGAGGATTTCATACATGTAGGAGATGCAGTAGGGTGAGTAAGTGGAGTTTGACCTCACATTTCCTCACGCTGTTATGATGTTTTAGCTATTCAGTACTGCTTGGGCTTCACTAAGAAATCAGAAAAGGGTTTTCTCAGAGTTTGGGCAGAGCCCCCGAGCCCTGGTGTGGGACTGTCTGATCCATGTGTGTGTGTGTGTGTACATGGGGGGTGCAGGGCTGAGCTCAGGACACGGTAGTGCCCTGTGTCACTGGGGTACGCCAAAGGAAGTTCTTCCTCTGCTTTCCTCTCTCCAAAACAGGGATCATTTTCCCAGGGAGTTTGGAATTGTTTCTTGAGCCCAGGGGTAAAGTGTACAATGCACTGTGTTTCTGGTACACAGCACAGGAAAACTTGTATATTCTGGCTTTTGGCGAAGGTAATTCTCTTGTGCAATCACAGCAGCAAACTGAGCACACAGACAATATTTGAGAGCAAAATGCAGTAGACTTAAACAAATGAGAGGATTTTGACTGTAAATAATTCATTCGTTGCTATTCTTTCCTGAAAGATTAGCTCCCAATTTGGAGGAAATCTCCATCTATCCAAGCCCCCTCCTCTCTCTGCTTTTGAGAAAATGGGAAAAACAATCATTTAAACTGTGGAGTGGTAATATCTTTGTCAGAAGAATTGCTATGTTCTGAAGATCAGAATGATCTGGGTGTGATTACCTCTGTGAAGATTTACATTTTCAGCATTAGGCAGAAGGTGTTAAATAAATGTTGACTCAGGCTTCTGCATTTTCTGTCTAATTTCCCACATCTTAATTCTTTACTTTGGGCAACTGCTTCTGAAACTTGGAACTAAATCTTCATTTTAATGTTCTTTTTTTTGCACTTCTTTCACTGCTTCATTCACATCTTTCTGCTTTAATGCTACAATAGTGTGTGGGAGGATTAGTTACACTGATTAAAAAAAATAAAAAATAGAGCAAGAATGAATTAATCTACAAGCCAGACACCTTCATTAAGCAAAGTAGGGAGAATAATATATATAATTAGCAAGACTTCTGCTTACTGTATGCTCTAATGTAATATATTAGCCATCTCATTATTTTAAAATATTAATTGCCTTGAAATTGTTAGCTACTGTTGGTAATAGCCAATTAGGGCTACTCTTAAAAGGCAGCTATTTACTGCTAATAATTAAATTTTAGAAAATCGGAGTCCTTAGCCACATTTGCTTTCATACTTCTTTTTATTTATTCCTTTTCAGAATCCATAATTCATGTCCCCCTATAAAACAGAAGGACAAAGAGAGACAAACCCATGTTCCATAAAAGGTATTACATCGGTAAAAAATAAGAGCAAAAGATCTTTTTTTCTCCTCCTTTTTGATAATATGAGTGCACAAATACTCAGTAAAACATGTGGTGGAGTGGAAGCCCATCTGTTTACTGCTCTCTGCAGTGCTCTTTGCATTGTGCCTATACTCCTAAGAAACATGATTGATACCAGCACAGCCTCTGGCTTATTCCTGGAAGTATTTTTTTAATTTATTGTTAATGTTCTCAGAACAGTGAATTGCAGAGATCACATTCCTGTTTGCTAAGCTCCTGTTCTGCAAGATCTGTCCTCCTGTTTCGCTTTAATTTAAAATTTTGCATCCATTTTCTTCCATGTTATTATAAATGAACATATAGTTCATAGCATGGGGGGAGGAAGAGGGGTGGGGAAGGGATAGAAAAAGATAATTTTTTTCTTTGACATTTACTTTTCAATATAAAAAGGGATATACAGAAATGCCCAACTGTGACTGAAAGCTCTTGCAGCTATGAAGACTGTAGATCATGTGTTCTTTTTCCCTGTCATAGCTGGACGTTTACAGAACCTACAGAGAGGACAGAGGCAAATATTCCTGGAATAACAGAAATATGAGTTGTTCTGTCATTTTGCCCTTGCTGGTGTGCTTGTCCTGAGCAGCAGGATGTGACATCTCCCTGAAACAAGGACATGATGGATATAGGAACTTCAGCACTTCCCCAGTTCTCCATGTCAGTGTGATGCTCATTTAGTATCTCCTATCTATAACTTCATCGTGTTGAGATTCCCAGGGAAACGTAGGGAACTGGGGGCTGCTAATGAGCTTCCAACTCTCCTTAGGCCTTTCACAGCACCCTAGATGGCAGTCCCTCACACAGGTAGCTGTAGCTCTCAGGGTCCCCATGGCCATGCCTACAGATCCCCAGTGAGCAAATCAGATTCAGCAGAAACCCATAAGCAGCTGGTACTTCAGCGGCCCAGTCTTGTCTTGGTTGAAATGAGCACAATCTGTTAAATAATCAGAGATGCTTCCACTTACATTTAGGCTGTGATCCACTGACTGTTATCTGATTGTGTTGACTAAAAATGAAAAGGAAATGAAAACTATTCATACCATGGTCGATTTTGATGGAATGTAACCCGTGCTTTACAAATCTATCGGAGGTCTTTGAAGAGGTTGACAAGGAAGTGAATAAGGGTGAGAAAGTTACTGTACTTGTATTTCTGAAAGACTTTTGATAAAGTCCAGTGCCAAAGACCTTTAAGGGAAACCAAGAAAATACGCAATGGATCTCATTGCTGGGGTTCTGCAGAATCTGTGCTCAGGTCTGTCCTGGTAAACCTACCATAAACTCCTGGGACAAGTAGATGAACAGAGGTGAGAAAGTTTGAGGATAATAGGAAGTTGGTTATTCAGGGTAGTAAACATGAAGATCACCCATGAGGAAGCACAGAAGTACCTCAGGAGACTGTGTAGGCAAATAAAATTTAATATGCATAGATCTAAACTGATGTGTGTGGGAAAAACGAATCCTAAATTCACATACAAAATTACAGGCTCTGAGCTGACCATTATGACTCAGGATCACAATCTTGGGATTATAATAGTTTGTTCCATGAAAACATTGTCTCAGTGCTGAGAGGCAGCCAAAACATTAACCAAATGCTAAGTGAGAAAAAAAACTAGAAAGCAACTCTGTGAATCAGTGTTCACCCACGTGTTGAAGAGTGTACTTTCATCTTAAATAGAATATTGTACAACTGGGAGATGTTCACAGGAGTCCAAAATGGGTGGAAGTACTTCCACAGCAGGAACAGTCTGCATACACTCGGGCTGCTCAGTTTAAAAGGCAGTTGATAGTCCTATAAATTGATGAGCAGAATGGGCAAAGTTGGATTTTTGCCGTCTCTCCCAATGCAAAAGCTCAGAACCATCGAATGGAGTTCACAGGAGCCAAGCTCAAAAGAAACCAAATGAAGTTTGGTTTCCTTGTGCAGAAGACACTAGATGTGTAGCTTTTTCCAAAGGACATGGGGCTGCTCTAAGCCTGCATGGGTTCAAGGAGAGACTGCACAACT
The DNA here is from genome assembly GCF_001715985.3 of Manacus vitellinus. Taxonomy (NCBI): domain Eukaryota; kingdom Metazoa; phylum Chordata; class Aves; order Passeriformes; family Pipridae; genus Manacus; species Manacus vitellinus. Next base: position 5,775,732 of record NW_021940603.1, on the reverse strand, counting down.
CTATGGATGAGAAATTTAGTAACAATTATTAAATTGCAGAAACTGCAACCACTCAGAAAATAGGTGCAGTTAAAAATAGTTGTTCTGTGGGACGACCTGTGGGGACTGCCATACATACATGTCTTCTTTCTGCTTTTCCCTGCTCAGCTCTTAGAAACCCTGCTGGAGACAAATCCTGGGCTCGGTGCACATTTGGTGTGATCAGCTGTGGCTCTCAGTATTCTAACACTCATCATGTGCCTCACTGGTGTCAGGAGAGATTTGGGCTGTGTACTAATGGCTGTGGAGGTGAGACACTTTTCTTTCTTTCCCATTCTTTTATGCAGTGATATGTATCTGTTGTTTAGCCACCAGATGATCGCCTGGTTCTTAACTGACCAAACCTGCCTTGCCAGAAAAAGCACAATTTTAAACTATGCTCTAAAAAATGAGAAATCTCTGCTGTGTTGGGCAAAGCTGCAGAAAGCAACTGTAATGGTTGACAGATCTGTGAGACCCAGAGTCTTACATATCCCAGAACAAATCAAAAAATCATTTGTATTGACCATGAGGAAAAGCTATCAGAAATTGTGATAGTATTTCCTTCATTGTGAATTTATTTTTTGTAGCTCCTAGATAGACAGAAGAAGAAGTCTAGCTTCTGCAAAAATGAAGTTACAAAATAAGTTACACAAAGCTGTAGGAAGATCAGCTCTGATTGCTCACCAGTGACTTCCTAATTTATAGCAATATTCTGCTACAGCAGAATGAAAATTGACTTTTTAAAGTACAAATCCCAAGGAAGGACAGCGTGTAAACTGTACTACTGGTGCAGGAACTGTGCTGGCAGTGATGGAAGCAGCGTTGCTATTGTGGTTCAGAGGAAGCAGCACAGACGTGGCTGTGCAGCTGAGCATTGGCAGCAAATTAAAACTCATTATCACTAGTTCAGCTGCTTGGACACAAAAGCTCTCTTGCCCTGTGAGTGGCTGAGTCCTTCCTGATTGCTCCAGAGAGGAAATACAAGAACAGACACCTTCTTGTACTCTCAAGTTTCTGATGATCTGGATGGTGGAGGATAAGACTATACTGCCCAAGCTTGGGTTCTCCTACACTCATAATATTTTGGACTGTGTTTTATCATTGTCCCAGTAAAAGAGGATTATTTTATGACATCTAATGTGGGATTGGTAAACATCAAGCAAAACAATTTTTAAATTTTCTAGCAGAAGGACTTCAAATTATATGCACAAATGTGATGACTACATCCATGTGCATTAAATAATTTTATATCAGCCTAGAAAGGTTTCACTATAATGTACTGATTTGACATATACAAAAAAAAGATCTAGAGGTTTTCACATCAGTAGATTCAAAAATTATTTTCTGATATTAAATATACTGCATTCATTTTAAAACTAATTTCAGTATTACCTAATATAGATTTTCTTATATTTTCTATGCTGAAGGGTATTATGAAATTTGAGGTCAAATTATGGTTTAGAATGAAAGGAAATTTCAAAACATTGCAATTTTTCCCTAGAAAAGAAATGCAGGAATTTCATCAGCTGTATTTGAGCTGTTATAGAGCAGATGGATTTATACTTTTTCATGGTTTCTCTGTACAATCTCTTGTCTTATACGTGGCACTTATATACATACACAAATACATATACATGGTTGTCCTTTTTTTGTGTGTGTGTGGAAGAAGACTTCTTTTTATTCTGTATCTTTTACTTTTTTAGTACCATCAGTATTATAGTCAATGAAAACTACTTCACTTCACCCAAAGAAAGAGGAAATGCATTTTGTATGTGTGTCATGGAGGAATTGCTTTTTAATTAATCCCTTTAGCTTCAAAATTATTCAGACAGAGTTAAACTGAGCAGAATTAAATCTCTTCATATCTTATTTTCCTGCATATGCATTTTTTTTTTCATTATATGTTTTAAGGGTATGAAAAATAAGGATTTGTGGGTTTTTTAATTGATATTTTAGAATCCCAAATGTGAATTGTTTGATGTGAAATAACATGAAAAATATAGCTATTATGTTCCATTTCATTGTTAAATAACTTTAGAAGATTTGGGTTTGACCAGGTATACAGAATTTGTATAGTTCCTGTTAATTAATATTTGTTAATTTCTGCATTTTTAGTGGTTTAAAAGCTCAACTTCAGAAATTTTAGTTATGTTATAAATGTTAAGGGCCATGGATAGAGACATGGAAAGGTTTATGGTAAGAGGTGCTCATTTTCATGTGGTGAGTTGAGAAATGTTCTGAAAAAAAATTGACACTGGAATCATAAAAAACCACAATCACCAGATAGAATGAATTGATTGTAATTTCTAAGTGTGATTCTTTACATCTTGAACACAGAAATGAAAATGTCTCAAAAACTTACCCAACTGAAGGAAAAAAAAACAAAAAAAAATAATTAAATTATACAAAATAAATCACAGTGATTTGACTTATGGCACTCCAGTTGGAAACTGCCTGTCCTAAGGGAAGACATATCTGCCATGATACAAAATACATTATTAGAGGGGGTGTGCTTTAAGAAAAGACAGAGGGAACTTCCATTCAGTTCTGATTGTCATTGATGTGTTAGGAAAATTACAGATTACTGAGATATTTCATTAAAAAGAATTCTACCACTTGAAACATTATGATTTCTTGGCTAGCATAGGATTGCTTGCCTAGCTTTTAAGATCAGAAGAGATGACTGTAATCATCAGGTCTGACTCTATGAATAAAATGGGTCCCAGTGATTCACAAAATTATCCAAGCCACAAGTGGAGTGTAGCTTTTGGAAAAGTGCCCAGTCTTGAAAAGTGTATCAAAACACCAACAAAATAAAATGTCTGGACAATATTTGACACTTATATTCGAAGTGTCAAGGGGAGGCTAAAACGTTTTTTAAAAGGCCCAGTCTATTGTTTTGGGGATTTGTTTGTTTGTTTGTTTTATTTTAATGGTGGTGTCAGTTGGCTGTACTTGATGCCAGTAAAGTGTTATCATAAAAGAAAAGTGCAGGGAACATTCCAACCACCTTCCCAAAGATTCCTTAGCCCACCATAAAGTATTACCTTGGCCCTGACTTTTACCCCTTCTCTGAAATGTGCTCAGTTCCTTTTCTTAAGTGCTGGGACCCACTGGAGAATTAACCTCAGACACCACATCCCAAGCTTGAAATCAGTTGTAGGGAAAGCTGGGACTCCTGAAGAGTTCACTTCTGTGTTTAATTCAGAAGTCAAGGATGGATTTGAGTAACTTAATAAATATGTTGTTAAGGAAACCAAAATAGCACAGACCTCTTATGAAACACTTAAACAAAGGTTTACAAACTTTCTCCATAGAGATGGGACTGAGGCAGGCACTAAAATCTTGTAGGAGTTTTTTTATGCTCAAGGAATAAAACTGAAAAAAAAAAATAATTACAAATTCCTTCCACCCATGCCCAAATTTCCATGTGAAATAATTACAGTTCCTTCTTCCTTATAGTGGTATTTATCTTGTCTGTTTTATGATTTCTTCCCCTCCAAAGTTGGATATTATTCTCCATTACAAAAATAAATCCTGTAGCTGTTGTTATACTACCTCACAGGACAAATATTCATGCAAATAAAGGACAACCATCTTAAATTTCTTTGCTGTATGCTGTACTTTGTACTTTTGAGCAACAGGTAAGAGTTTGATCCTGTAATGGTCTGTCTCCTGCTTTCCAGGCTTCTAAATTTTAGTATGACATTTAGGCTTTCTTTCTGTCTTTCTTTCCCTGCCCTGCTGGGAAACAGGGATATCAGTATTCTAACAAAGTACTTTAAGAAAGGCAGATTTCAAACTAAAAACACCCACATTACCCAAACTACCTGTGTCCAATGAAACCAGTCATGTGTTTCAAAATTAGGACAGTGGAAGCCACAAAACATTTCAGTTCCCGTTCAGCTCCAGCCCACAAACACTTAATTCAAGTCCTTGAGTGAATACAAATTGCTTTCTTTGACTTTTACACATTGGAAAACCTGTTCTTAAAAACTGAAATGAATAACATTTCCAACTACATTCACTGATAAGAATCACTGATACTGTTTGTATATCCTCCTAGTAGATAGAAATACCTTTTCAGGAATCTGCCTGCCTATAACCTTCCTGAAGAACTGAAGCAGTGCTGTTTGCTGTCTGATATGGTGCACATGTGGTCCTAGACATGACCTTGTTACACTAACCTTTGTCATTTTTAGGAATAGTTACAGTCAAGTTGCGAGAGCTGTATGTAGGGAGTGGTCATATTTGTGAGTCAGACTTGGGGAATCAAGTGCTGCATTTTTGCAGCAGGCTTCTAGATTTGGTTGGGAAGGAATGGTACAACTTGTTGTGTATATTGTCCACCCAAATGTCACTGTGTAGCTAAAGCTGAATATTTAAGTGGGTTATATGTATTGTCACTTCACCCTGTGCCAACTGTTGCTACAGTGAGAGGCTGGAAGGCCTTTAATGGGAACTGAGATGTACCTCTGCACAGACTGCATCCAAAGAGAGGATGTATTACCTATTTCCAGAGGCATAACCTCTTCTCCTGACACTTAAGATTGGTTAAGTCTATGTCCAAAGTCCACTGTTTATTACCTAAAATGATATTCTACATGGCTTTGAAGCCTGTTACAAGGATTAAAATGACAAATTATCTTCTTGGCATCTAGTGGGTTATTACACTGTTTTTATCTGTGAACAAAGCAAACAGGTTTCAAGTTAGCATCAAAGACGCATGATTTTGAGATACCAAACAGTTTGCTCATGGTCCTGCTGATGCAATGGATCACATTTACCCTGTGGAAATATTAATATAGATATCATGTGACATCTTCTCTGTGACTCTTTGACCACTACTAAAGCACAGTACTTTGTTGTGTCATCCCACACCCATTTGTCAACCATACATAATTGATTAGGCTACTGTAACATTTTTATTCTGCACATGAAGTTCTCTCCTCAGCAATCTCTCCCTTCCAAAATCTACATTCATCATTAATTACAAAATCAATGGGAGAGATGTTCTGGACATATACAATTGATAGCTTCCCCCTTCAGATTAGCATAACCTCCCAATTCATTACGTGGAGTGAATAATACAGTTGCTGCCACCATGAAAAGGGGCAGGTCACCTGCTGTAAATTTCTTAACAAAATGTGCTGTCATGTGCCTTTTCACTTGCTGAGTGTTTACTGTGTGTTTGGAGGAGTCCATCTTCCTTCTGAGCCCAGATTTGTCTCTTCTCTTTTGGCAAAGCAACAATCATGATTTTAAACAACTAAATGCTTAAATGTTGAAAGACTGAGAGGTTCCTCTTGAAAGCTGCAGTGATTAAACTGAATACTGCATAGCACTGAGACTGTAACTATGAATAAGATATTAAAAAAAGATGAAAGGATTGAAAAATTTGGTCCCTCTAAACCCAGTGATGTTTCTTGCATGAGAAAGGTGATGGGAATTTAGGCCACAGTGTGCATACTTTCCTGTGTTTTAGCATATTAAAACATTGATATCCCCCAGATTTTTTTTCCCACTCTGTACTATTTTAGGATTAGAGTCTTCCATTCCTCTTTTCTCAAAGAAAATATGCTTTCAGTCACATTTTCCAAAATAGCCTCTGTGGCCTTTCAGTAGCTACCCACTTATACATTTACAAGTCATGTCAGTTACGAAATAGATGTAACATTTCCTGTAAGTCAGAAATGCAGCTGACATTAAATAAGTATTCCTTTAATAGATGGCTAGAAGAATAACATCTTTTTGGTTTTTTTTAAGATGACAATCAAGGATCAGATTCTGATATCACTGTCCGTGTTGTACCTTATTCCAGGAGCTTCACTAAAGTGAATGAGACACCTTAGGGAGTAAGGAAGTGGACAATCAGAGTAATCTTTACACTCTACCTGTCAGTGCAAAGACACTGGAATCTTTATGCTGAATAAAACTTATCACAAATTATATCTATGTATGAGGAATCTATATCTTTAATTATAAGATAAGAAGGATGATTTAGGCATTTAAATAAAGGGAATGTATGCTTGAAATTTCCATAAATATTAATGGAAATTTTATTGGAGTTTTAGGAGGAGTAAAACATCATTCCAAATTAATTAACTGCAAGAAAGCCCTTTACCTCAGCAGGATTTGAACCAGGTTTCAAGTGATTTAGTGACTTTAATGGACTTTATTCTAGGGATTATAAAATCATGCCTTGTAATGTTTAAATTGGAGTTATAAAACTAAAAGTATGAACTGAACTGAAACATTATTAGAAAATTGTCATCTGTAATAAATAAATTAGGGACAATACCTGAAGCAAGGCTAATACTAGTATTTACAACAAAATTCAAGCCAGACTATGAAAAAGAGTATTGATAGTTGTCTTCCTTGTTATTAAATTGTAGTATAATTTTCTATGTGTTAGGAGTGAATAGGATATACAGATAGTTACAAACATGCCCTAGACCAAAGATGTCTTCATCTAGTTTGGTATGAAGAGAAATTTATGATCTGATTTTATTAGCACTTCTGGATTGCCCCTTGAGCTAATTTTGCAATATCCCAATGTGATTACCATTCATGGGTTTTATTTAGATCTCAGTGAAGAAAATTACTGCAATCTCTTGCTCTTCATATGTACATTCTGAGTCAGATATTCCCCTCCAGAAAACTTTCCAATAGGATTTACTGGTGAAAATCCAATTGCAAAATCAAAGTCTTTTGTCTGTGGAAATGGTGATGTCTTTCAGCACAGAAAATAAGTGCAAAGTGCATTTAATGATTAAAGCTGTACTTTTAGTGGTACTTCCCTGTCCAATATATATTTCTATTATTTGCTTCAGTATTGTTTCTCATATTCCAAATCATGGGGTTTTCCTGTGTTTGTCAGCTCCTCAGTCATCTGGCAGGATTTCCTAGTTGTTATTTTCCAGTAGTCATAATTCCATGATAATACCACAATCCTTGCCAGAACCCCTTTGTCTCACTTTAAATAACTCTTCCACAGCCTTTTAGTGTGCTCTGCAAACCTCAGCCACCATCTATCTCATCTTTCCTGGCTTTCCCAAACTAGATACACAACTCTCATTACAACAGCACATGAAGAAAGGAAGGTGGATGAGCCTGATCTGAGATTTCTGCATAAATAAGGTTTTCTCAGCTAAATAGAGGCTCTAAACTTGCATACTATTGGCCTGTGTAACTAAATTTATGAAGTTTTCTAAAAGCACATTATTGACTTGTTTATCTGTGATTCAGTGTTGCTACATTTTATGATGTAAATGTGTACTTAGGAGCCTTTATAAAATGCAGATTATTGACCCAGTGCTATAAATATTTACTCACAGTTTTAAAACTCCAATGGTTTGACATATTTGTATGGCTATTCATTTTTAAAAAAGAAAATGCCACGGTAGTATATCTGTATTTGAAATTAAGAATAAAATGCTTAGAATTACCTCAAAAAGCTGTTAACAGTACTTTCAGAGCAATTTTAAACTTTACACATTGTGCATTTCTCTTATAGCCTAATGGGTTGCAAAATTTTATCTTTAAAATGTGATTTATTTTTTTTAATAGTAGGACAAAAAAAATTTAAATATGTTTCAATTCTAGAACTTGTTTTCTAAGTTTCAGCCCAGAGCAAAATTTTTATGGTTGAGTTACAAACCTCTGAAAATAGGGGTTTCTAATGGAAACACTGACACCACTTTAACTATAGCAGCACTGGCAGAGCAGTGTAATATACACTAGAAATAGAAAACAAGATTAGAGATGACATTTAGGACATGAGGCCTTCTCCAGGCTGTGGGAAAAATAACTGTGTTCTATTTTTTTCCACAGGCTGAAAAAGGCCTCCTGGTCTAAGTGTCATCCCTGATCTTATTTCTCATTCATACCATGCATTTAATTAACTCATTTTTTAATTATTATTGACAGCAATTTGTTGCAGTTTTAAGTACCAATCCATGTCTAAATTACAGCTTCCCTAGCTAGTGTATGTCAAGGTGGTGGGGAAAGTGCCAAGGAGACCCAGGACTTTGTTAATATTTCTGTGTCAAAGAACGACAGTCCCAGAGCTGGCTGGATCCTGGGGTAACCAGCCGTGCCAGAGGATGGATCAGGCAGGGGAGAGCCCCTCACACCCGTGCCAGACCAGGAACTGCAGCACTGTACACACATGCAAGCTGCTTTTTCCAAGGGCAGAGTAAAACTTGACAATCAAATACACTTACCCTGGGCTGTCTGGGAGCAGTAAGCAGGGTAGTCAGACACTCAGGTGCAATGACTTCCACCACCACTTCTGGAGCACATTTTCCACCACAGTTTAGCCTTGATCCAGGGTCCTGAGAACTGTAAATTGAGAACATGGCTGAACACTAAGAAATAATTTGGTAAGATGTGACTCTGGACTAGACTGCCTTCACCACAAAGCCACGTCAGGAAGATCTCTCCATCAGTGGGGCCTTCCACCAAAGGAGAGACTTGGTATCATTTCAGAAAGTTAGCTAAGCTCAAGGGTTAAGTTTTACATTTCTCCATGTTGAATTCTTTTTCCTTCCTTAGGCACCTTTCAACTTATAGCTGCTTCAGTTTTGTATTTACTGCACTACATGACAATTCCCTGTATACTTACAGGGCCTTTTAATGCCTACTGTGGAGCTACAGCACTGCTTTGCTGTGGTCTTGCAAGCTCTGTTCTCAGTGTGGGGTAAAAAGGAGTAATAAGCAAACTACCACTGTAGAACAAGTGCAATTGTAATTACTTCTTGCTCCCACCAGAATGCCACTAGGAGATCCCTATCCTAAGGATGACCAGACAGACAGAATGCATGTGTCCTGTCTATATTGGTAGAATTGTCAAGGTAGAAACTTGTGCTACGTTTAAATTGTATTTTCAGTACTCATCTGATCAATTCTTTTTATTGCTGTACTCACAATAGACAGAGATACTGGAAGTGACTGCTCATTCTCCAAAAAACATATTCTGCAAAGTCAGTAATAGAGGCAAATTTATTGCTAAAGCAATTTCCTAGTGAAGATGCTTCACTGTGAATGCTGGTATTAATGTAGGGATAAACATGACCTGTTCTGTGTGCACATGTAAGTAGGTGTATAATGCTGTCTATTTTGTTTGTATGCACAGTGTCTTCTTGGCAGGTAGTCTGCAGTCAGAAATTGCCAGCTGCTAAATGTTCAAGGAAGGATTATTTGAATTGCTCTCTACACTGTGGGAGAGTGGCCAGGATATCGCGTTTAATATAATCAATGGATTCAGTTCCGATAGCAAAGATGTAGGAAAACTTACTTACCTGTGAACATCTTTTGGATTTTAATTTTCAGAAAAAGAGGGAAATAATAATTGTTCTCTTTTGCACAAATGATACATCTTAAGCCAGAAAATTTGAAATATGAGTGATTTGATAAAGTTGAGCTTTCATGTGCATTTTCCTACAGGATTTTGCCATTGTTATTGGCACAATACTTTATCCTACTTCCTGTTCTTTATAGATCCAGGAAAATGTCATATACTTTCTTTAATTTTTACAAAACATAAACATTCTTTTAAAAATGTTCTTTCCTGTGGTTACATCTCTCACTGAACAGTACTTTTTGCATGTGCCAAATGCATGATGTAGTCATTTGACAAAAAGTAGCATGAAGATTTGAAGTGCCATTAGTTACTGGCACTGCTGTAACAGGCTGGTAACCACAGTACTTGTGCATAGGAAGCTGCTGGGAGACAGAATGTTCTTCCAAAAGCACCTTCTTGGTCATATAGGGCCGTGAGTGTGGGACATGAAGAATGGGTGGATCAAAAGTCTATGTTGGGAAAGCAGAAGTCTGCACTTCAGGCAATAGCTGTGCTAATCACTGAACATGGAATGGTGTTGTTCCAGGAGACGTGGTGAACCTACCTAATTAACAGTCATGTCAGAACACTGTGTTACACCAGCCACTGTGTCTCACTTGTGACAGTCTCCAGTCATATTTTTGGCTTAGAGAGCCAGACTAGGAGTTTCTGAGAAAAGATTCTCTAAACATAGAAGCTGCAAGGAGTTAATCTGAAAGAACTCTGTTAAAGCAGTGCAATGGAGTGAGTTGGCATTGATGATAATTTCACCTGATCCAGCCCAATGTGAGCCAGCATAACTCAGGTTTAAATGATTACATGAATTTCCATGCAAAAATTTAACTAAGCACACAATATTGCACCTTCTGTTACCCTGGCACAGCTCTGTGTACAGGCAATTCTATCCCACCCAAACTGAAAAAATAACCATGGCCTGCTGTTTGGTAGATCAGAGCAATGTATTTACAAAGCAAAGCTCATGGCTGGGGGGCATGGATCTGCAGTTTGCACGATCCCACCAGCCACATAGGTCCTTCACCAGGAAAAAAAATCATGTATTCTCTCTCTAGGCACAGGTAAGTGACCTTGGAAGGACTGTGGCAATAGGTCATATTAAGTCAGCACTAGGTCTTTTTCCTTGTTTGCTCTTGAAACATTTTATGTGATGATTCTGAACATACATGGTACTACTGTTCCCACTATCAGAGACAGCAGATTGACTATGTGCTGATAATGTGCAAGGGAAAGGAGGACATGGCAAAATCTGCCTAGGTTCAGCACCAGCTCTGATTTTCCAGCACACAAAAATCTAAAATTCATTGGTGAGAAATCAAGGAAAGCAAACCAGCCTACTTTGGCAGAATTTGCTGAAGCATAGGGAGACTAAAGTTGTGAGCTTCACACAGCTCTAGATCCAGCTTATGCAATTCCAGCAAAACTTCATGGCTTCATGCTGCATTTCTTCCTCTGAAAATCAGTGTTACTATTTCCTGGTGGTTTATTTCCTTCTTGTGTACCACAGAGAGGTGACAGTGGAAGCTCAGTTTCAGTGTGCATGCACAGCAGGTGAGATACCTTCTCCCAGCTGTAGGCCCTGTTCTGCATCACATTTTTCATAGGAGGCAATAGGAGGAACATTAAAATGCTAAACTGTGAAGATTTACAGCAACAGTTTTCTGTGATAACCTTACATTTATGCTAATTGGAAGCTGTTTGAAATATCATGCTGATATTGTAGTACTACTACACATAATACATTTTCATCTTACAGCTTGATGGGCATGTTGGTGGGAGTTGACTGAACGGATTTAGCAGGTGATGAAGTCAGCTTCCTCTAGACTCACCTTAGTTGCTTCCCCTCCTTGATGAACCTTTTCCTTTAAGTCACCCTGGGAAGCAGCACTACTGGGAAGCAGCTCCTCCTGCAAGAGATGAGCATTCATGTCATGACACTGCTGAGGATTCACAGTACATCTACACAGGTAATTCTGTCCTTCTTTTTTTCCTATATAGTCCCTTTGGATCAGGCTTTAAAGCTGACCATCAGTTATTCAACTTCTAGGTGCCCTCAGTCCACCAAGGTGTCCCCTCGAGTCTGAAGCTCCTGAGTGGCTGGAGTTGGCTCCTTACTACTTTAATTCTCTCTCATTTTCTGTGTCTTAGACACAGGGCACTGTGTCCTAGCACTGAGGGGAGTGGCAGGAGTTACAGCACCAAAACAAAGCCTGCATCCTATTGTGATCACAGGCCCTGAAAAACGTTCAGCTATGGTTTGTCCCTTTGTTTTGGACCTGCCAATCACATTGTGGGACCGAGATGCCTTGGGACAATGGGGACTTGGTCTTACTACAAATTTGTCCTAAGGGCCACTGAACAGCAGCTGGTCCCTGCCCTAACCTGGACGACAGATAAGCTGGTTTGAGTGGACCAGTGGCTGATTAGAAAGGACAAGCTGCAACACCTTCAAGCCCTCGTTCAAGAACAACTTTTAGCAAGACATATTTGTGCTTCTACCAGTCCCTGGAATTCCCCAGTGTTTGTGATCCAAAAAAGAAGTGGCAAGTGGCCACTTGCCACTCTGGAACAGGGATTTGAATCACATTTTCCCAGATGCCTTAGCCACTACCAAATAGGTTTGCAATGCTTCTTTGTCTGGTTCAGAGTCTGTTTTGTTACTCAGACCATGTCGAAATGCCCTGGCAGGAAGAGAGCCTGGCTCTCAGTCCAGGACTAACAGTCACCGGGTGCTCAGGGTTCTCTGCTGGTAAGGAAGATCATTCTCTGACTGAGAAGAATCTGCTGATTATTCTGAAATCCTCTCCCATTGCAGCAGACATGTGACTCCATTGAAAAGTTCACATCTGAGAAGACCCTGGGGAAGAAATACAGAGGTGCCTAAAGCCCTGCTCCATCCACTAACATCTCATTTCTTACCTAATCTCTTTGGTACCCTTTTCTAGAAATCTAATTCTCTGCACAGGTTCTTGGGGAAACCTTTCTTTAGCAAAGACAGCCAATGATCCAAAGTCTGTGATGCTGACCCTAAATATGTTTTTTCAGATGTTGCTGATGAGCTTTCCTATCTTCTTCATGTGCTGCTCATTGCAAATAGGGAGATGTTTCTCTTTGGTTTTAAGAAAATGCCTCTCTGATTTGCGAGTTAAACTATTAAAAAATAAAACTAAAATAAAGCTTGATATGTGTTGTCTGACAAAAGTCCCTAACTACATCAGGATTTTGTAATACTTTGATCAGAAAGAGGTTATAAATTCTTATAGTAAAACTGCTGTTTTACAGACAGAATATTGCCAAAAAAAGACACTGTTAACTTGTGGCTACTGGGAAATGCCAATTCCTGCAGTCTGGTCTCAGTCTTCCTTTAAACATTTGTTAGGGGAAATATGTTAAATTGATTAATTTCTGAAGTATAATAATAGCAGCAATATTATACCGTGGTGAAGGTTATTTTGCATAACTTTGAAACATTTGCAGAAGGCTCAACATTTGGTGTCTTAATAAGGATATATCTTCCCAGTAACAATTAGCAGTTTGTGTTGCCTGCTGCAGTAACTGCTACAGCAGTGAGGATCCCAGTGCCATGTTTCCCATGCAGAAGGTGCCATGTAGTGCCACCACCCTGGATGGGGTCAGTCTCAGGGTGCTGGCTGAGCAGCTGAGAGCTCATCTGTGACAAGTGGACAAGCAGTGTGACAGTCTCCATGCTAATGTGTCTGCAGGACTTTGCACAGGGGAAACAGGGCAATGGTGAGAGAGCAGCAGAATAAATCAAAGTGTGAAAGCAACTGCAGTCAAATGTCACACCCAAACAGTCAGGGACTTGGCAGGCTGCTTGGAAACAGGTTAGGTTACCTGTCAACATAGCATTTTCTTTCTACTGCTAGAGAATAATGTTATCTGAGGGTAACACCTAAGGAGCACAGAGGGTTGTTATAGAGACTTGACCCTCTAAACCCTTATTGTAGCAAATTATTCCATTGACGCAAATGGGAACACTCCTGTGAAAAAGATCTCTGTTACATTATCTAGTTCTTTAAATATTAAAGTTATCTATTAAGTACAGTTTTCTTGCACTTGTATACATATCTATACATCTTTAATAAAATGACGTTATTTGGGGGATCACAGTAACTGTTTAGGACTGTAGGATATAAATTCTCACTTGGAAACATTAATTCTGCACTTTCTAAACAAAGAGATATAAACCCTGATTTGACTTTGGTATTTTCTTTGCTTGGGAACCACTAGCCCAGAGTCCAACAACTGTCTAAAGTCTAATGCTTCCCCTTGTGAAAACATAGATATTGGAGACATGTAGTTGTGGAGCAAGAAGAGTTTAAACTGTAAAGAAGAATAAAAAAGGGAAAACAGATTAAAGTTTAGAATCAAGCCTTATTTGTTTTTACCTATTCCAAATTACTTTATGTATTATGATGCAAATCTCAACATTTCTTGAAATATTGATTACTTGAATATAAATCATTTTGCAGCTGCTATTTCTGTTGTCAGACAAGCCTCTATACTCTGAAACTTTCATGAGCAGGAGGCTGTGCAGTTCATGTTTTCTCCCTTACCCCATGTATTTTTGTAGGAAACAGTCCTGATGGCTTCAGGAACACAGAAACCAAAACAAGGTAAGTTGCCTTCAGATTGGAATCTTGCAGCCAAGAAGTTGACTCAATCACTTAACTTTACAATGTACCTCACTATGTCACTGTACAGTTTTCCAAAGGCAGCTTTATGTAGCTTTGTTAGAAAGCACTTCCCTTCTCACTTCTTTTTGTCTGCTTCACTGCTAGTTTAGAACTGAAGCCAAACTCTTAGAAGTCACTTTTATCTCAGAAAAGATTAACAGAAAATATTGAATCCCTGCCTTCCTTCAGTTTTGAGGAAAAAAAAAAATTAAAATTCTTTGCATATAAGCCATGCATTTCAGCTCTTAACCTGACAACTTTCAGTGGTTGTAGTGTTTTGGACCATTATTTAGACCTTCTCATTTAGAGTGTACTGAACTATTTTTATTTTGAGGGTACCTTTTCCCCAGGAAAACCTGCAGTGTTGGAGTTGAAACTATCCCTGGCTTGGGGGTTTGAGGCCCTGGGACACAGGCCCACCCCTAATATTTAAAACATGCTACCAATAGTGGACCAGGCAGTGGCAGACTGATTACGCAGAAACATACTGTGATTTTTAAAAACTGGATTCCCTCTAATTAAAAACACATTATGAATTCTCTGAGAGGAAAAAAAAGTCATGGCATGGCTGATTTTTATTATATCTGTCACTGTCTCACCATGGATTCAGCTAGCTGAACCATTTTTTTATGAATAACATTTAGTTTGAATTCTGGCAGTTTTAATTGAATGAGTATTTTTTCATTACTTTACCAGGGATGGGTTGCAATGAATCTGACCAGAATATTTCTGGCTTATATTTTTTTTTAAAACACAGAACCAGTGTGATGACCTGCAAATGTTTTGCTTATTTTTGTGCTATTTATTCCAGTATTCTTCTCTGGTAGGAACATATGTCTTCATTAAAGGCTGAAAGGCTGAAAAGCTTATTGGTACTAGTCCTAGGTTCTCACATGCAAAAGCCATGAAGAAAAAACATGGAACCATTTTCACAAACAACAGACGAACCCAGAGCTCTTCTTAAAAAACAATGTAAGGAGACTTCATACATCTGTCCGCACTGAAAACAGACTATGCATTTAGTTTTATTTTGTTTCACAAA
The DNA here is from genome assembly GCF_001715985.3 of Manacus vitellinus. Lineage (NCBI taxonomy): Eukaryota > Metazoa > Chordata > Aves > Passeriformes > Pipridae > Manacus > Manacus vitellinus. The sequence continues at coordinate 5,760,614 of NW_021940603.1, read as the reverse complement.
AACATGTTTGTCTGTGGTAGAACAGAGCATTCACCACTGCCCTTTATCTAAATAAACCAATCTGTAGAAAGTGTTTGGAGCCAATTTTCCAGAGTTCCATCTGAACCTCACTTTGTGTCCGTGTGACTCAGTGGCTTGTCTGGTGAAGGAGAGGTCCATGTGTCTAAATGAACAGGCCTAACACCATAAATTTTGAATCAACAGTGCCAATGAAGCACAGTGCAATCTAATTCTGACATTCATTTCTGAAGCTGTAATTTAATTCAGCCATAAATGAGCTTGGTGCAAGAATTAATTTGAAGTTGCTTTTATTTCTCATCTGCTGGCTAAAGCTTGCAAACAATAGGGGAAAGGTCTTGCTATACTGCTACAAATAAGTAAACAATCTTTTCTGCCAAGAAGACTACAGTGTAAATGCAGAGTCAGGGAATAATTTTTTGACTAATTTATCCTGCATATGGGTACTTGGAAACTACAGATGCTACACAGCAATCTCTATTTACAAGTATTTCCCAAAGGAAAAGAGAACTTCAATTGCACCTAGTTTATAATAAATCATTGCCATGGACTGCTGCTAGCCCACATTAGAGAAGCACAGTGGATAGGGTGAGGTGTGGGTGAGCAGTCTGGCTCAGCCTTAGAAGCACAATCCCTATGTGACAGCAAAGACAAGTTGAGAAGTTGGGAAGAGGACATGAAGAGGATACAGAAGAGATTGAAAGCCTCAGTCTATCAGAAAGTAGCTACAAGAGCTCCTCCATAACTAATTCCCTTCCTTTCCTTCTCTTTTTCTAGCCTATGCTTCTTCCTCCCTCCCATGCTTTGACCTATTCCTGGGGTTGTTTTCTCCCTCTTCCATTATTCTGTAAATGCCACCAGCCCTTAGCCTGGAGACAGGAGTGCAGGAAAAACAGGGCTGTGAAATGAATCTCTCTCTCTCTCTATTTACATTGGTTTCCACCCATGCTACGAACAGGCATATGGTGTTAATCTAAACTGTCCAACACATTAGTGGGAGGGAAGTAGCACCCAGAGGATTATTACAACATTTTACCTGGCAGATGCCACCATATTTATTGATATGAAAACTTCCTCCATCCATATCAGCCACTGCAACCTCCCTCTGTGAAGTTTCCTTGAATTTAGGCATAGTTCTATTAAAATATTTTGTTGAACTCCTGAAGTTTTACTGTGACTAGAGCTGACATTTGTTATTCAGGAAAAGCTATCACTAAAGTCAATAGAATTTTAAAGTAATGAATGATGTGTTTATTGTATTTGGCTGGTTGAACACATATCGCATTTTTATGATTAATTTCTGTGGGCTACATATGCATATGTATACACATGTATGCATAAGTATATGTATGTATACATATTTGTACATTTGTATATATATATATATGTATTTTTGATCTTCAAGCCTGTGATTTTATATCAAATATCCCTAAAGAGAACACTAAAATCAATTGAGAATGATACCTCAAAATGCTAAAAAGCAGGGCCAAAGAAAAGTATCACTTGAGTTAACTTTCAGATAATCCCGAAATGTGTAATAATGTCAAGCCAAATCTGGAAAGCATTTATAAAAAAGAGAGGATATATTTGAAAAAAAATAATCAAAGTTTCCTTATTTGTCTTTTAAAAATAATATTTTCAAAATAGCTTTCCTACAGTTTTAATCAAATAACTAGAGCCAGTATAAATATGAAGAAAAAGGGTCAAAGACAATTTTAAAACCATCCTTTTGGAAGGGCAAATGCTTTCAGTTTGGTTTTACTTTTACACAGAAAAACTACATTCAATTCCATCAAGCCCTGCGTTTTCAAATATTTTGTGGTTCTGGCTTAATTCCATAAGAGAGAAAAACTTCAAAGTTAAGGATCAAGCCTCCAATATGACATAGTTGGGTAAAATTAAGGATGGTAACCCGTTGTGACAGACAGTAGGGAGGGAGTGATCTCTGACCCTGAATTTCCTTCCTTTTGCTTGAATTATAGCAAATCTCAAATATGGATGAATTTCTTTTGGTATTATGATAATATGTCTTTGCTTTTTATTTTGTAAGCAAATAAATTCTAGAATATCTGCATACTAGTATTGGTGATAAAATATTTCATACCTCTAAGACAGCTACAAAATCTGACTCCCCTTTCCTGGGGACCTGTTCTGGGTTCTTTGTGTCTACAAGCCCTTGCAAATACCCTTTTTTTCCCTTTGGCCAACATGGGAACATGATCATGATATCCAGTGACATGCAATACGGTAGAATGTTGTTCTGCCTCTCATGAGATTGGTATATGAGAAAAATCAAGGCCCACACATGGAAATATCACTGATAGCACTTGAGACACTGGGCAACATTTTGGGCTCAGAGCCAACCACCTTCAGTGCAATCTTCTATAGCAAGGCAAGTCAATGAATATGCAGAAAGGACTGGGGGGGTGGGGAGAAAACCACACATCTTATAGGTTAAAATTTTTCCATCTCCATCTGTTCCTTAAAGGGAAAATTGGATTTTGTGAGAATATTTTTTTTTTCCACAAAAAATAGTATCTTTCTGTAGAAAATTAGAGCTATTCATCAGAAAGCCAAACACCTGCAAGCCAAATATTTCTGGCTGACAGTAGCGGTCCTCTCAGGAGGATGGCAGTTTGGGGCTTCATTTCCATGCTCTTTGTGAGGGGGCTCACAGCAGCCACGCTTTCAATGTCTTGTGTGGCTGAGCTCCAGTGGGGACAGGAGGGCCTGTGACAGCAGTGCTGCCTGTGGAACAGAATTTGGATGTGACCTGATTTCTACCCCCACTCCTCCTGCAAGACTAGGATCTGAGTGCAAGCAGACCAGGGCAGTAGGGATGCTCAAGGAGCTTGGGCTGAAAGCTCCAGGATTGGTCTAAACAGACACAGATTCTGATACAGCACCACAGAGAACAGTCCTGTCTTCAAGCACCTAAGCCTATCATTTGCATGACTAGAGAATTGTTTCTTACTGTGAGTTCTCAGATGGAACCGTTGTTATTTCAGCGTTATAAAAAGAAATCTCTTCAGCTTTTCCAATTAAAAATAGATCAATAAGCTCGAATAGTTTCTGGAAAGTAATGGACCTGGCTCTGCTCCATTAAACTCAGAGACATTAATTGGGCAGTAGATTACCTAGAGCAGAAGCTTGGTAATGTGTGAATTTAGATTAGATACAAGGAAGAAGATTTTACAGCAAAAGTGGTAAAACACTGGCACAGGTTGCCCAGAGAGGTGGTATTTGTCCCGTCCCTGGAAAAATTCAAGGTTGGGCTGGACAGGGCTCTGTCTGAAGAGCCTGGTCTAGTTGAAGAGGTTCCCGCTCGTTGCAGAGGGTTGGACTAGATGGCCTTTAAAGGTCCCTTCTAATCCAAACCATTCTGTGACTCTATAGATTTTTAATCAATGGTTCCATCCAACAACTATTTTTTTTTCAGAATTCTATTTTAGTTTTGGTCAAATTGAATTTTGAAAAACTGTTGGCAAAATAAAAAATAATCAAAAAATTATAATTTTTGTTCAAGCCAAAATATTTAGTTCAGCTTTAAAAGTCTGGCTTAATTTTTGGTTTGAGGCTGTTTCATATGTTTAAAACTTAGGATTTCTTTCCTTTTAAAATTTAGAGCAATTTTAAAATGGACAGATTAAAAGCTTGTTTTGAAAGTTTTTGAGGGGTGTTTCGGCAGTTCCAGAATGAACCACTCCATTTTGAAAATACTGAAATGAAGTGTTTTGACATTTTAATTTTTTTTCTCTGCTTTGTTTCATCTGGGACTATTTGCTAAATTCCATTCAAATTCATGAAGAGTCTCACTCCCTCTGAAATTCATTTGTGTGGTGTATTTATGATTTGTCAGACAGCTGTGGTTCATTAAACTCTGCATCAGTTCAACCTTAAATAATGGAAGAGAATGCTTAATAGGGATTTGTTGGTTATACAGCTACATTTCTTGCTCACCTTATAATTACTGCCCTAATGGAGAGCACCCAGCTGCGCAGAGCCACCTTTACCTTTCTGGGAGAAGAGGTGGCAAGACAGACCTCACCCTGAGCTGCTTCCTCCTCTCCATCAAACAGTCTTCCTCCTCCTTGGGTGCCCATTTCAATCTCACAGCTGGCACCAGCGTTTCTGTAGCCTTTTGCTGAGCTCTGCCTTTCTGTGCCTGCCTCTATCGCTGCTCCTGCCATTGAAGGAAAAATCTTTGCTGTTCGTTCAGTATATGTGGCCATTGCACTTCTTATGTTTTATTGCCTTCTTTCTCTCCTCTTTACCATTAATTAAGATTGGCTGGTTTATACTCCAACTGGTTTAAATATTTCTAAAGCCATTCACCTGCATTAGAAGTCAACAGCTGGCATGCCAATATTTTTGTGTTTTCTGGCTGCTCCCTAGCTTCACCAGGGCTATTCACAGCTTGCACTTTGCTAAGGTCGTTGGTATCACCATTACACATTTCCTGTATTACATGAGGATCGGGTTCCAGCAGTTAACAAGTCAAAAAATATTCCTGGGGTGTAGAGGAACTAGGTAGATAAGTGTGTTCCACATGTCCCCTTTATTTCTGGAATTGCTGCCTTCATCCATCTGAGAAATAATTGTGATCAAACACAGGTCTGAAACGTGGTACTCCAGATAAGACAGAAATGCTTTTGCCGTCTGTTCTCTGAATGTTCCAGTCCACCTAGGCCAGAGTATGACAGGAGCTCAACTGCTGGCCACTGCTCGGTGCCTGGACTCTATAAATAGTCTCTGGGCCAAAATTTGCACTACTGTAATTGGGAATAGCTCCAATAAAATCAGTATCTCCACATTCATTCTCTTGAAATTCAAAGCCAGGTTTAGCCCACTATGTGGAGAGAGTCCAGCTGGAAACTAGGGGCCAGACTCTGACTTATGGGAGAGGAGATGAGAACTAATTCTACTGCAGTTAGTTGGGCTCAGTGCTCACGTGTCTCACAGATATAACTGTTCTGACCTCAGTGGAATTGATCCTAATTTATGCCACTGTAACTGAGATTGCAGCGTGCATTGTTTAAATTCTGTTGGGTGCGCCTTCTTCCAGATGGAAACTATTTGCAAACTATAACGGCCTCTTTCCTAACATTGAGACTTGCCATATCTGAAATTTTTGGTGGGGCAGGGGTGTGGAGAAAAGGATATAATGCCAACTTTGTGCTTTGACTTTAAGTCCTGCAGTGTTCTGTTAAATTATCAGTGCCTAATTAGAGGACTAGAAGACTAGCCTGTCATCCTCATTACAGAATGTATTCCAAGATCATCCAAAAGAAGGGAGGAGGTAGCTTTAGGAAATTCAAAATGGCAATGTGGTGATTCTGTGCAGGCCTTTTCTCTTATATGGAAGTTCCTGCTAATTGATTTTTCTTGCCTCTGCAGCTTCTGTTTTTTTCAGCTTTACATATTACACTGCTGAAGGTTATGCTGAATGGGATGCTGTGCAGCTCAAAGATCACACATCTCAAATGGCTCACTTGGTGTTCTCAGACTGAACTGACTGGCTGAGTTGCAGCTCTCTGAGAAAGGGAATGGTAGCTTTTCTCTCAGAACACTGTAAGTCTTAAATGCAACAAAAAGAAGGCTTCATTTAGCAAGATAATATACACACACATGTATAGGAGCGTGTCTGTATATATACACATATATATGTGTGTATATATATGTATTTTTGGAGTGAAAAGCGACTTTGTCTTCCTTTACTTGCACTGGAAATGTTCAGTTTGTTAGCCTGACTTTTTTTCCCTGTTAGCAATGAAATTTGGCCAGGAGTCCCAGCATGCCATAAGAAATCAAGCCGTGACCACATTAAGCATGAATAGCAGGGCAAGGTTATAGCATGTAACACTATGCTGGGGTGACCTGTTGCAGAGTTAGAGGCCAGGAGGTGTGAGGCTGGGTCAGATAACTATTTGCAAGTGAAGCACAAAGTGAAGCTCAAAGCTGTTTTGTCTGTTTACTCTTTCACGAGACATTTAGTGAGTATTTTTTATTTTGAAAGCCTATTTAGAAAAACTTCAGCTGCAGGGCTTGTAGCCAACCTTCAGAAATCAAACCACAATATTTCTTAATTTTACCTACAAGTACACTCATGGCATATTCCTACTTATTCTACAGTGATTTGAAAAGCTTTTCTAAAAGCTCATGTACAAAGTGACTGCTGAAAACAGGCTGTCAAAGACAGAGATGTTCAGCTGCAGTGAAATAAAGCACTGTATCACCCAACTAGTAACAGGAGTAGGTTGGTGGATTTCTCCTGTGATCAGCTCTGCAGTGGTTCTACTCAGCAGGAAGTTAGACATTTCTCCTAAAGAAGGAAAAAGAGAGATGCCAGGAAATTGTTTGCACCACCTATAAACTTTGTGCCCCAAATTTGTCTCCTGAAATACTGAATTAAATACAGAGAAAAAAAAAGGACATTTTTGATTTGCGGCCTTTCTTATTAATTTGTCTTTGCCTTTTTTTTTTGGCTTAGTTTGCTTACTAGACCCTTTAGCCCAAGCGTTACATTTTAATGTAGCTTTGAAGGGAATTTGGCTCAGTGTTGTAGGGCAGGCTAGGGAAGAGCCTGGTCTTAAAATAGACACAAGGCACAGTGCATGAATCGGCTTCCAGGATCCCACTGAAGTGCAGCGTGAACTTCACTTTGTGGACTGGCATACTTGAAGAGCACAAGGAAAATCTTTTGCCAGAATCAGACCTGCAAAAGATCTGCAGCATCCTCCCCTTTTACAGCAGCAAATAGGTTCTGGTGAAGGTCATTCACCTACACCAGCTTTGCCTCTGTCTAAGGCTGCACACTTTTGTGTGGAATCACTTGTGAGTTATTGTTGCTGCCAATTAAGTTGTTTTCACTTTTCTTCTTATCTGCTAAGATTATTTCCTCATTTTTATACCAAACTTTTCTGTTATCCCAGCCTTCTGCACACTAATTATCTCCAATTATTCAACCTCACATTTTAAGTTGTGTTTTCTAGATTTTTGGTTCTTCTCAGAGCTCTATCTAATACTATGCTCCTGTGACTTAACAACTTTCTGGAGGTCATCTGCTTATCACTGGACCCTGATACTTTAGCTGAAGCCTTACCAGTGCCCAGGACCTTGTTGTACTGATGGTTCTTTTAGTCCCATTCATAGGGCTGCTTTCACCACATATGCTTTCAACATCTAATTAAGAGCAGAGGATGAACTGATGCTAAGAGAAGCCAGACATTCAGCTGGTATAAAATTGATGCTGTCTCTTAATGTTTATAAACAATCCTGGCTTGCATTATCTGAGCACAGTGAACCAACCAGGTTTACAAATGCCCTGACATGACAACACCCAAGCCTCCTGAGCTGTTTCACTACAAGTGCTGCTTCTGCCAACTGCATCCGTGTCTAAATCTAAAGCTACTTCCCTGTTGTGATGGACATAAAACCCCAGTGCATGAATGATGCATGCTTGCATAATTAATACCAATTGTTTAACCAGAAGCGATTGCTGCGTGAAGTGTTAAAACACTGCCCTGTTTTTCTAGTTGATGGATACTAGTGTTTAAAACACAGTAATCAAAATATAAAACACAGTAATCAAAATATTGTAATTACTGATTTAAATTCTACTAAAATATACAAGCAGTGTGTCATACTGGAAGTGCCACCATCTCTGATCAATTCTAAAACTGAAAAACATGTTTCACTGATTTAAGGCATCACAAAATGATCATAAAGTTATCACAATTAACAATGTAATTAAGATTTACAGGTTGCCTAATTTATTTCACATGTGTAATAATTGAAATTTAATTAATAAAACTTGAGTTTAATGTGCTAATTAGCAGTATTTTCAGAAACAAATATGTTTCAACAATCAAATTTGGACAGCATCTTTTCCCTTTCTTACCATTCTTTGCTGGATTGTTATTCTGCTTCCATATTTTCAGATTTCCCAATCTTCTTTTTAGTTGTACTTGACTGTTGGGGAAGAGAATGAGGCTTTTTATAACTTAAAATCTTTAGCTGATAAATAATAGTATTTAATTTTAAATTGTTCTTATTTTATGCACAGTGGCCCTTGGACTTGCTGCTGCATGTTCTTATCTATACCTAGGTCATATATTCATTTAAGCCATTGTACAGCAGAAATAGCATATTATATTCATGCATTTGAAAGATTTAACAGTTTTTGAGACTGATTGCTATAGTCTCATTTATGACAGTGTAACTTCATTGCAGACTCAGCTGAAGGCTTTCAAACTGGAATGGATCAAATGGAATCAAGGAATGGATGAAGGAATAATTTTTATTACAGTATGTTTTACTAAAATCAGGCAACACCCTTTTCTGTTACTTTTGTTGAACATATAGCAATAGTATCAAGCAGTAGAGCTCCATTGTTTTAATGATTTTGCAGTCTTATTTAAGTGTGTTGGTAAATCTCTACCTTAGTATGGTGATGAAAAAAGACAACTTTGATAGATATTTATTCACAATGGAGATTAAAGGGCTTAAAATTTGGTTCTTGTCTGAAAGTTGACAGTGCAGATCATTCCATCTAATCAAAACAAAGGATATGAAATGGCACTGATTTACTATAACTCCATAGTCTCTCCTACTGCTCTACCGAAAGCCCTTCCATAGAATGATTCTGCTGTACAGTCACTACTTTGCACTGGCTTTGTTGATAATTCCAATGCAGGCAAACAATACTCCAGGTGTGTTTCAATATTAACATTTACTCACTGTGGCGTTAACTTCTGAAGGTCACACCTCACTGTGTGAGTGGTCTGAGGAACAACTGGCAAAATAGATTTTTTGATTTTTGTTGTTGAAGGGGGCCTTAATGCTTAAATGGAGACAGCTTACAGAACTGGGCTATCAGAGCAGCAGCTCAGGACTTGTTTTATGCTGTATTGACAATGTCTTCACAAATAAGACACTGACAAATTGTCTTTCAATGAAAGCATAAACTACAGAGAATATTGTGCAATGCAGACGATATAAGGAGACACCCTCCAGTATCCAAGGATTTGCGTTTTCTTACTGCTTACCATATATTTTCTAATATCTTTGCTGATGCAGTGTCTCATTTAGGAAGTGGGGTTTTTTCCCTTCTGCCTCATACAAAGCACCCAGCAAGACTCTGAGACCAACACCACTTGTGCTTGTCAAGTGGTGTGAAGAGAACGCAGACTGCCGTGTTACAGAGGCTGGAAGCTGTGTTAGGGGCTAACTTCAAAGACTGAAAGATTCCAGGTATCCAAAGAGGTAATGTCAAGGAAGGACTTTAGGTCTCCAGAAGTGAAGGTGGATACATTTTGTCAGGAAGTTATGGAATACCCATCATGGTCATGACAAAAACATAAAATTAAAAATAATAAAATAAAATCTCCTACAAAACACCATAATCATTAAATTAAAAGCAAAGGCAACATACATTTGAGTAATTGCTGAGGTGCACCAGAGGACCTTTCACAGCCCCTTCCACTTCTACTTTTGGGGTCAGATCTTGAACTGGTGCTGAATTCCTTGCATTTCAGTGGACTCTACATGGTCCATTGGTACTGATTTGTGTTTACCTCCCTTTGGTAGGAATGGGGCTTTAACTACTTGACAGTCTTGATACTCAACAATACCCTTTGGCTATCTTGTGTTTATCAAAATTTCAGACAAAGTAATTTTTTTAAAATACACTTTGAGATAGATTACTAAAGAAAAAAATAATTAGATGTTGCCTATATTCAGACTTCAGCTATTTGGAATGATGTGGTTAAAAAGATTCTGTGTGGCACCAGTTTACTGTGCAGAGAAAGATGATTTTTTTTCAATTTCTGCCTTTCAAAAACAAGCATATAATGGGAAAAATATTTTTTCTTTAGCTTGTTACAATCAGTAATTAAGTAAGCTTTCTACAAAGATAACATATGGAAAACTGATTCCATATGTTTTGGAATGGCCTGAATTAGTGAAAAGAGAAATAAAGACAAAAGTAGCCTTATGAATAAATGTTATAATATAAATCACAGTAACATAACACTACTCTTTCTACCATGTTTTTATGCACTAGTGAAGCCTTATTACATATTTCTGTGGCCCAGTCTTTCATGGGTTCTTCAACATTCCCTGCTGCAATAAGCAGTAATCTTTAATACCTGTGGGACTGGCCTCTCCCAAGACACCCAGTGTGGATTGTTCCCTAACTACTGATTTCTACTCTTTCAGTGGCACAAAGAATTCTGTGTTTTGACATGGAAATCTTTATAACTATATAAATGAATTATGTATTCATCCAATCATAAAATGACATCATGAAAGCAGCTCTTTCACTGATGTGGTGACTGTAGAATTGCCTGACATTATTCTGCTAACACAATTTGACTGGATATACGTTTTGACATCCAGACAACAGGGACACTGATGGAAACTGATGGACCCAATGTCAAAAGAAGAAAAGCTGGCTGCAGGAGGACACCCAGAAAATTAATAGGTGGATTGTAAAAAACCCCTTTCCCAAAGGGCAAAGTCAATAAAATGAGGACTGCAAAAAAAAAAAAAAGAACCCAAAGATGAAAGAAAAGACACAGACAAACCAATTCTTATAAAAATAGCAAAGAGACAAAGAGATACTGAGGGGAGTTTTGGAGCTCAGTAGATGCAGGCTGAGGAGTAGTTAATTTGAACCCAATTAGTTGACATTCAATAATTATATCTCTCTTTCTGCCACAGCCTTCAAAAATAACTGTGTTGGTAATGTAGAGTACCTCATTATTAAGCATCCTTTATCTTGTTCACACTTTTAGTCTTTTTCTTAATCTCCACCATAAATATGTTCCAAAATACTGTAAATAAAATGCCGTCTGCAGGAGGACTAGCATTTGTAGATATGTTTTGTTGTGGACATCTCAGTGCAGGAACCAAGACCTTTTCTTACTTCCCTCAAGAGCCTTTGTAAGCACTTGCATATTTATAAAGTGTATTTATATATAGTCTTCAAAATCTCCAAAAAAATCTGGTTTTGTAATCAGCCAGAAACATATCCCTTCACATATTTTGCTCATTCTGAACTGAGCATTTGTATGTATCATAGATTGGTCACTTTTCCCTGTCATTGAATGACATATGTCATAGGTAAAGGACTTATGACAGAGCTTAAGGCAGAACTGTGTTAAATAATGCAGTGCCAAGAATTCAGTATTTGCACAGTCAACAAACTCCTCTTCTCCAAGGAAATGATAACATTTACATATCTTGCCACCTGCTGACATCATGTTTCCCTTTCCGCTGACTCCAGTGTCAGACTATTTCTAAAGCCAGTCAGAGACTTCATTATTCTGGGTTTTTTTTGATCAGTCTCTGAAGTCCCTGAGCAGCAATTTTGGAAACTGGGAGACTGGTATAGCTAATATCATTATATAGTTAGTGTTCTCTTGTATCCTTCTGTATGCATCTGCTGATGGCCACTGTTTGGTACAGGACACATATTGGCAAAATGGACCTTTGCTTGTTCCAGAATAGCCATTCCTATTGTTCACTGCAAACCCCCCCCCAAAAAAAAACCTACAAAAACCCTCAATCAAACTGTCATCCAAAATACTAAATAAAAAGAAACAAATTTTCTTACCAAGAAATGATCTTCAAATCAAAATACTGAAAATCAACAAAAAGGAAAAAAGAAGTTTTTGTGAAAGTGACTTGGCTCCACTTTCTGTAGTGCTTGGCTAGAACATTTCCATTGATAGAGTTGCTAAGTGCATTCTATTTACAAATATAAACACTTGATTTTGATCAGCAAAAATGCATCAGCACACTTGAACAGTGCAATGATGACATAATTATACTCACAATTTCCTCTCTGTAATGATTTCTAAATGTCAGCAGTCATTTTTTGTCTAATTGTAGCCTGCATGTCAGCACTTCCTCTTAAAACAGCATGTTTCTCTCTGCTGGAATTTCACACCTCTCCACTCACTCACTCACTTTACCAGTGAAGATAATGAAGATGATAAAGGGCTCCAGGATATTTTCACTCCTGTGCTGCTTTGCTATTTAACATCAAGCGGGCAGAACAAGGACTTTTTTTTTTTTTTTTAAAGTAGAGAGTTTGATCAGTTAAACTCTAAATAATTGTTTGATAGTAATGAACAAATCAAAAAGTAGTTGTCGTTTTTCATACCCCCTGCTGGTGCTTTGCTAATAACCTGTCTAAAAGCTGGGGCTTGTGATAAAAATATTCTCACATACCTGCACTGTGAACTCACTCACTCAGGGAGAAGGCTGACCCTGCAGTGCCCGACTGTCTCTTGATCAGTTCAGTGTTTAACACGGTGCAGAGGCAGGTGATGCTTCCTCTGCAAAGGCAGCCTGGTTAGAGATGTTACTGCTACCATCTCATCCTCTGACCTAGAAAGTGACTTTTGAAATGCTATTTTGCATGGTACCAGGCCTCCAGAGCCCACAGCATAACAAATAGGTGCACCTCAGAGCACTCTTCCTCTTCCCATAGATCACAGACCACATCATCAAGTGTATGGAAGTGTAGCACTTGTGCAGGGAACTGGAAGCTCTGCACTGAGGTTAGCAGCAAACATTTTCCACTCATCTGAACATACGCTGGAATTGGAAACAGGGGCCAAAGAGGCCTCCTGCAATCCAATTTGCTTACAACTCATCTTCAGCTCTCCGCTGATGCTTAACTGTAGGGTTTAGGAAATAAAGCTTATAATTTACTGACCCATTTAGTATCAATATGGTGAAAAACCATAAAGAATGCACACTGTGAAATTAAATCGTGAAATAATGTTGAGGTGTTTGATAAAAAGTGAATATGATTGAGTATCTCTGATTACAAATACACACCATACACAGACAAATCAAGACTATTTATCTGTCTGCACGGGTCCCCAAAAGATAGAAGACTGAATAAATTGAAAAAATATTGTGTAGGTGAGAGGGTAGTGCACTGCACTACAAAATGATTAGCACCTCCTTGCCAGATTGCTCAGCTAAAGCTAAATTGAGGAAAGGGAAGGCAAGATAAGAGCCCTTTCTTGAGTATTCTGCAGATCCAGGTGGCTTGCTGGAGGCGGTGAAAAGGATTTCTTAAGGCTATATAAGGTAAAAAGGCTACTTCGAAGAGCAGGTTCTTCTGTTTCCACAGAAAAGTGTAAAGGACATTTACCTGCCAGTTTGCCTCTTTGGGATTACCTGCAGAAGACAATGCAAACCCCACATAGAACTAGCTGAGATAATTCTCAATTACCTTGGCCAGGAGTTTTTTTAGTTTATTGCTGAGTCTCACTTTTTTGATTTGAAACTCCAGCTTTTTAATGACCTACCGATGGCAAAATGCCTTTACACCCACCCACTCCCAACATTTGAACTTGAGGAAATTTATAAATGGAAGGGGGAAGTGGACAAAAGGTATTGGATTATTGATGTTACACATAGGAACTAAGTTTATGTTTTACATTACAGTTAAACATTCCTGTTACCTCAGACAAATAAATAAAGGCTGCTTAGATAATTACTCATTCATTTAGTGTCTAAGGGTGGTAGATGCAGCATGCAGGAGTACAGTAACATTCCCTTTACTAACTGAAACAGGTTTATAGCCTTCTAAAATAAGACTACTACAGACTGTGCAGTTTGGGTGATTATTCATGGCTCAGTCACCGCATACAGGGCATTGGCTTCTGCTGCATCTGAAGGTGCTTGACATCTCCTAAAGTCATGCCAAAAGTATTTCAAGTTGGCCTCTCAGAAAATGATGCACATTAAATTAGAGACCACATCTGAAAACTTCAGTTGATTTGCTTCATATGAACTTGAATTGAACCTCAACCTTAAAAAACAAGGCATATTAAAACATAAAGACAGCTGAATGGTAACCATGACAACAATACTTCCAAAAAACCATAAGTATAGCCAACATTTATATATGCTGTGAGTGATAATACATTCTTTTGTATACTTATTAATACCACTTTATGCTGTGTGCATGACTTTTCATCAGCAAAACTGTACATTATGCAGGACTTTCCAGCTATTAATTTACCTTTGATGTTTTTAACTACTCTGATAAGGTCCATACAAAATGAAATTAGTCAGAATGTTCCAGGTTTTAGGTTTGGGTTCAATATGGTCTCAAAATATTGTTCCAATTTTAAAACTCTGTCTTTTGGTAAAATCTGGGCTGCAACTATGTGTTGTGTTCCACTGAGCCATAATATTGGTTATAACGTTTTCACCTTTTTTTCCCCCAAATGTGACAAAAAGAGTGACTTTTTTTATGGCTTTGTTTCGGGAAGAAGGATACTAGTTTTCAAATAGATTGTTATGTTAAATGTACCTTTTTTCTATCTACATGTCTGTTATTTTTCAGTCCTTAGACTAAAGGACAATTCTTTAGTTTGGACCCTTGTTGACACTGAAGTAATGCTTTATGTCTCATTTTTATAATTCATTTCATCCCAAACAGGGTGCATTTTTAATCCCCTTTTCTCTAACTAAATTGAGGAATACAGCCCTTTACATCAGTTTGGAAAGAAATACGTTACTTTATTTTGAAATATCCTGCCAAGGGACATTTTCCTAAATGAGTATTTTCTAGTCTTTAATTAGTATCACAAATACTTTTGCTGCCTGCACATTCTTCCAGTGAAAGGTTGTATAGAGCGAGTCACTGCATTCTGCATGTCCTGTGGGACTGTGTGAGGAGCTACACACTCCCCTTTCACACAGTAAACGAAAGCTAAATTCTTGCTTTTCTTTTTTTTTTTTTCCCTCCTTTTCGTTAGGTCTGAAATGCTAAAGCTATAGGTGCAGTACCAGGGTAAGGGTTGATGTAGCTCTATAATTCATCTGCCATCTCTTCTTTTGCTATTATGTTGCTTTTCTGACCTCTTATATATTTACTTCATAGCATGGATACAGTGTTTACTATTTCTTTGGGGACATAATGAATTGCAAAAACAGTGTCCTTTCCCCTAGCAAGACTAGAGCATAAATAGTTCAGTTGCTATCAATCAGGAGCACTACACATATATATAATTCCTTACGTGTTTTTATATGTGTATATGTAAATTTATATGTACATAAAATGTAGAACACTGACAGTGTGCTAACAGTCCATTAATTACTCGGATATGTGTCTTTGGCATCAAACACTTCCATTATACAGCACATGGAAGCAACAGCTAAGGCAGCCTTAGAGTGCAAAAATCTCTACTTTGGTGCCAGTAATGCATATAATTCTTAGCTCACCTGTGACAAACTGTGTTAAACTGCAATCATACCTTTTAATCCCCTCTATGCTTTGGGAACTAGACCTGGCTTGCATCTGGACTGTCCTCAATAGCTGTCTCAGAATAGTGACTTCAGTGAGGCTTATCCATCCTGCAGGGATAAACCTTAAATATGAGCTGGTGTTTAATTTGTCTTGACTTCTTCTGTCTAGAGAACCTGGTTGGCTTCTCACAGGCTAGAACCAGAGTGTAAACTAACACATAAGTAGTATGGACAAGAAGGGTGTTAAGATTTGACTGTCAACTGCTTCCCAAATTAGCATGATTGTAAAGATGCTATTAAAACAAATTGCTCAAGGTTGTAAAGAGACCTCCAAAACTTGAATTTGTGAAGCTCTCATGGTCTTAAGCATAAGGCTCCATTTCTTGCCTTTTTGAAATAAAGAGCTTGAAAATGGAAACTTTCCTTGTCCTTTCCACTTGCCTGGTCCAGGGTTCATGTAGTTTAGATTTAATTAATTCTCAGATAAAAGGACTGGTATATAAGCAGCAGTTTTTATGAGTGACAGCTGAAGTGATGGTAGCATCTACTTTCTATTGATTTTTTTCAGTCTAGATTGTCCTTTTCTCAGTGTGTGGAACCTTGTTCTACTTTGGGGACAGCAGGAATATATAACCAAATAAATCCCATCTCCATCTGGATGCTCCCTCCTTTCTTCATCTGGCACTTATTGCATGAACATTACTATAAAGTTACCACAAGACAGTGCTGAGGGCACAAATGCACCTCATTAATTGTTCTAGGAATGAGAAATTAAAGAGTAGTGATATCCTGCAGCAATAAAAATCTGTCAGTCTGTCCTCTTGGTTTGACCCTCCCTCTGGCTTTTCATTCAGCCCAGGCACCCCCTTGGGTGCTCTCTGGACATGAGCTCCTGCACTGGCAGCAGTTCATGCCTGCTGCTGGCACCATGTACCCTGCAGTCAGCTCCTGTAACCAATGCCTATTCAAGCCATTGGGCAGAAGTCCAGCCTGGAATCAACCACAGCACTGCTACATCTTTGGGTGTCACCAACACTAATTGAAATGGCAAGCAAGGCCCTTTCATAGCTATCTGGTGCCAGCATACTCCTTCCATCTTAACTGCAGTTGGCCCAAGAAAACTTGACATTAAAAGCACTGTTAGCTGGGATTTATGTCGCTGTGATGCTGCAAAATCTTTAGCAAAATGGGACATGTAGAAGCAGCAGCAGCTGCTAAGACACCTTCTCTCCTCCCAGGCAAGACAATACAGCCACATTGTACAACCCCCCAGATGTGCAGGGCATCCCCATGCATGGCTCTGTGCCTGTGCTGGTCTGCACGCAGTGCCATGCTGATGTGTCTGGGATCCACACTAGCTGGGTTAGCACAAAATCCAAGCTCTCTGCCGTAAGATTTAAATTCTGGTTTGCAGAGAATACGGAGAAAAGAGGCTCCCTCACAGTCCTCTGTGAAAAATTACTGCTTCCCCAAACACTTAGGGTCTTTAGGAGACAAGCAACAAACTGACTTATTTCTCCTGTAAGCTGGGAAAACACATCCTTTACTGCTGCAGAGGTTCCTAAATGAAGCACAGCTGGATGGCTGCCAGTCAAGCCTTAGCATAGTAGTCGACTGGGGAACAAGGATGCCCTGGCAACCACGTGTTAGTGAGGATGCTGCATAATTTTTAACAAATGGTTGTGAGCTAAGGCTCACAACCTGCAGAGAGGGTGAGCAATTTCTATTGATGGAAAGCAATGCTGGAGCAATGGAACCTTAGATGTTTAAGGCTCAAGAGCCCTCAACAATTTTGCAGGTGTACTTACTCTTTCTTCTGTCTGCTTGAAGCTGTAAATGTGACCAGGTGACTCACCATCAGAGGATAGATCTAAGGGGAGGTTATGCAGGCTCATTTTGAAAGGGGAAAAAGCTGTACTGTGAACTGTGACTTCTTTACACCACACCAACATATGTTTGATCCCTGATTTAGTTTTGTAGCTTCAGTCTCCCTTTGTGTAAGTGTGCATCAGTGCCCTGGTGGTTAAGGAATATTTGTTATTTCAACATGGATTTTCCTGCTCTCCTAGAAAGCTGGATCAAGCCACTTCTTGTATGCTGAGGAGGCAAGGTAAATTCTCTTCAGATAATTGCTACACATCATTTGATGACTCCACTCTGGGCCAAAGGTCTCCAGGGTAAAGGTTTTCATGCTTTCATAAACCCAAACTTCTGAGGAGGACAATGGAGACAGACCAGTGTTTTAAATAAATCTCAATAGTACCACTGGAGTTGCAGCTATTAACTGAGCATGTTCATCAATTCTGCCTGCTAATGACAGCCCAAAACCTATAGCAGCTCTTTGTGAGGTGCAGGTGAGGTCTGGTGACTTTGCATATGCTGGAGAGTCCTCTTCCAAACTTTGGCACAACAGGAATGGTCACCACTAAAGAACAGATGGTTTAATGCCACAAAAAGCTCCAGTTCATTGGGCAGTGGAATAAACTTGAAGCATATCTCATGTATTTCACAAAGACGATGTAAACCTATTATTTAATAGTCAATTAGTTAATACTAGTTATATTAGTTAATATTTATGAAGTGTTTTAATTTTAAAATTTATTTTAAGTTCCCAGAGAAATCATTATGAAGTTGCTGTAGATGTTATTATTGCTATAACTGAGAGGAACAATACTGTGTTCTATAATCTACACAAATGCTAATATTGTTTTGTTTCTTAACAGTACTTATGTGCTTTATAAAATGTTGTGTATTGTTCTCTGTGTCCTCCGATCCATGGTAACTTTATAATGATATAAAACATTGACATTTGGGGATTGGTTTTTACTGTCTTCTTTCATACAGACTTCCATAGAGGATTTGCTAATGGTATATGTGTGTGTTTGAATTAAACCCTTTAATGCTAGGGGAGGAGATCAGTTTGACATGGAATTCAACTGCTGTTGTTTCTGTAAGGAGAAAAGGCCTGCTGGTTTTAAGTGTCTTTGAGTATATCTGGTTGACTGAACAGTTTCCTCAAGGAAGTATTCATTCAGTCAATGTCCTGAAGGGTTAAGAAAACAGAAACCCATAGTCTTAGTGAGTTGTTGTTATGTACGTTGCCAAGGGAACTGTAGCTGGAATGTTTAAATGTGTTGTTTCTCCCCAGACCCACAGGAGTGGAGCTTGAGTGTCTTGGTGTGCCCTAATCCTCTCAATTAGTTTCTGTGTGGTGGGGGGCTTATGAGGCTGAATCAGACTAAATACTTGTTAGTGACACTAGGTAACATTCCCACCGTGCTGGATGGAGTGAGTTTATCATCATGCTCATCACTCATGAGAATTACAACCAAAAGCAGAAAAGGGAGTATATTGCTCTTATTGCTTCTCCCTGGACCCCATGGACTTCTTTTAGTAATGTATGTTATAGAAATTAATGATACCAAGGAGCTCTCCGTAATACTTAGGTAAGATAAATCATGAAGTTGAAGATCTTGACTCACATCTTTAGTATCTGTTTTGTTTTGCCTTACATGCCATTTAACTTGCTTCACTGGTGTAAAGCTGGAGGAACTGCTGTTGAAAATTACTGTATCAACAGAGGAGGTAAATTTTAGCCTTGTTTACATATAAAGGGTCTTGCATTATGACAGGTTAGTCTGCAGAAAGTAATCAAGCACTCCTTACTGCCAGATCAATTGCTGTAAGAAAAATACCCAAATGTATGTATCTGTAGAGGTTGACTGTGCCCTAGATCTTTCCAGAAGCTGGGAACAACCCTCCTTTTATTGTGCCATCACTCTCAAATGTTGGGCCTGTTCTTCCACCACGCTTTTTTCATGAGTTGTTGTCAGCACCCAGTTGGGTCAAAACTACCTGAGCAGCACTCAATCCCTTGTTGAGTCAAACATTTTTCCAAGCACAAACTGACCTACACTTTGATTGATTTATGTATTTCTGCTGGTATGTAGGAGGATTTGCATACAGGGGAATGTTTTCACTTTTGTACTTGTACCTCCTATCACTCAACACACAGTTTTTAATACAGTCCCAGATAATTCTGTCTTAATATACTTTGAGCCAAGTCTTGTTCCAATGGACATGGAAAACACAGATTACCTTCTCCTTATAGCTGCCTGTCAGGCACTGGAAAGCTCAGTGCTTTCCCAAGGCATGGTTTCTAAACACCTGATAATTCTTGTTGCCTTTTATGGCTCCTAAGCAGGACCCACATCTTGAGCTATGGCTCCTGAAGCAGATAAAAGTCTCCATCTTGTCAGTGTTGGGCAGATTACACACATTTTACACATGAAAGTCCTGTGCATATGTCCTGCTGTGAAATTTCCTTTTTTGTTTCTGTCTCAGTATGACACCATTGATCAATAGGCCTTTCTTTCTGCACCCAGATCAAACAGTGAGCTTACTCTTCATCAGGTCCTGGGGTCCTCATCCTCCAGTTGTCCAGACTGAAAGTCATCTGAACTACAAAACAGTGAGGGAGACTGATTCACACTTGAGTGTTCTACAGGCAGTGATTCCAAAACTTTTTTCAAGCTCTTAAATTTATAAAAGTTAGGAAACCAGATGATAGTAATATAGAGATAGTAAAATCCTGGAGAGTCAAAGCTTCCATCAGTGGTCAGAGGCCAAATGTCCTATTTCCACTATGATCAGAATGAGCTCTGGGATGCTGACAGCACACATTTCCCAACTGTCATGAATCTGATGATTTAAAATAAAAGAACTAAGAAATAAAAGCCAAATATTGATCAAAGATTCTATGTCTCTTTTACTCCGTGTCTTTTGGGATTATGATGCAAAGAAGGGCAACTCACAGTTTTTGTTTTTTTCTACAACCTATTTTTGTAATTTCTGAAACTCCTGCACAAGTTAGTTTGACTACGGATTTCTGCACAGTCCTGAAAACTTAATGTAGGGCTGGACTGAAGTGCATTGGCAGGAGCTGAACATGGCTTGACTGCAATCTGCTTGGCTCAGGTTTGTACTTCATCACCCAGATTCATTTACGTTTTTATTTAAAATAGTCTCTTAGAAGTCTTTTTAGGTATCTCAGGTCTTGTAAACTGAATGCAAAACAGAAGCTATGATATGAGCTGAGTCCACTATGTAAAAGACAAAGAACCTATAAAAACCCCTATAAAAAGCAGTATAACCAAAGCCCTGCACTCCTCAGAGGAGTTAATCCTGCAATAGGTGCTAAAATCCAGAGCCTTAACAATGGGGTGCCCCTTACATTTTTCTCTTCCCATTTGCAACCAAAAGGTGAGGATGAGCAAAAATCTGCTTTTTCTTTTTATTAGGTGCAGGAAACTTTTGTTTTGGCAGCCCTTCTTTTTGTCGTTCACAAAGTTTGTTTTTCTCTTGATTTTTTTGGGGAGCTTTTCTATTTCCTGTCAGAGTGTGGAGGAGAAAGCTGTTCTCCTTACTGCACCCCTTACAGTGCCCCTCAGTTACACAGCACAAGGAAAAGAGAAACAGAATCCATGGCATCGTGCAGAAATGCTGCACTATATAGTTTGCCCTGGTTAAACATTCCCAGAAAGGGAATAACACAACGCTGTGGAGCTCCTGAATGTCTTTTGGCCCTTGTGCTGCAGAGACACTGGCATTTAGGATTAAATGGGAAGAGTGCTGGATTCTGGGCAAATTGGTTTTCAGATTCAAACTACACAGATCAGAATTATTTCCTGTTGGTATTACTACAACCCTATCTCCTCCATACCTGAAATAAGTGGCATCTGGAGCCTTGAAAAACAATACTCAACAGCTGTGGGAGAATTTAATTTGATTTAGACACATGGTCCAATCTTCAGCCACCTTTTTTGATCTCTCTCCAAACTGCTCAAAGTATGTATACAAAATAATGCTGAAAGTCTTGTATGTGAAGATTTTTTTTGTTTGTAATTCTGTCCTTGTTTTGCCTTGTTTTCTTGACATCAAGGGAGATGTCAAACTGGAAAAGAAAAAATACTTATTTAATAGTATTTTCCAAACCCTACAAGAGGCAAGAGTTGCGGTTTTGGGTCGAGTTTGGGGTGGTCTCACTTTCTCCTCAGCACTTATCTTGTAATTCATGTTATCTTGCTCTAAAATGTTTTGGCGAAGGAACCTGTGCATTGAATCTAGTCAGCTCCTCATAGCTACTGGGGTTTTCTGAGTTCTACCTCGGTGCACTCATGGCTAGCAGTGCCTAACAACAGAATGGTTCAAACCACTAGATCTAAATAGCAGCTTACATGAAATTTGAATGTGCATCTGTAGTTTGTGAATCTTGTGTCAGCTGCTTTTTCTTTGCTGCTAGTATTTGAACCTTGCACATTCCTATGCTTTAAAGATGCACCTTCAAGATCAAACACTATCTGTTTGTAGTTATGCTTGTCCTTAAAGCATCATATAGTCTTTAAAGCTGCAAGGACAATTCAAAACTAACACGCCTATGAGAGGCAAAGTCTGTGCAAAATGCTGGATGGCAGAGCAGGTTCTGGTTGTGCTCAAAGTCAACTGCAAGTGGGAGACAACAGGATTTTAATAATGTAAACAAGAAAAAAAGCGCCCTATCCATTAAAAGTGCACATTGGAATTACATGGTAGCTGAGAACAGGTTTCCACAGCAAATGTACTATTATGTAACAGAAAAGCCCTTTCTGATTTATAAGCAATATTATTGTAAACTATAAATTTTGGTTTATCTGCTGTTCTGCCTATTAATAACTTTCCATTATGTGCAATTAATTAGTTATTGGAAAAACACCGAGACCAGCATCCGTACAACAAATCAAACCTTTCAGCACAGTCCAGTACTGGGGATGCTGTCATACATCTGCCTTTTCTGCCAGGCTGTACTGTGTGGAACAACAACAACAACAACCCCAGAAGAACCCGTGGCCTTTGATTAGCCCTTGCATTTTTACACCGGGATTTGTTCAGTTGATATAAAATGGTAACTCAGGCAGTCCAAGTCAACATTACAGGGGGCCTCTATAGGGGGAAACACAGCCCCTAAACATGCTTCCCAGAGTCCCCCTGTCAGGTTTCAAGAATGCAGTTTTAACCATCCCTGAGATGAACCCCCCACCAACTTTTACAGAGGCCACCCTCTGCTCACAAAACCTAGTCCCTTCCCTGCAGGCATTCAGGACCCTTTGAAATGGAAAATTTATGCTGTACTGAAATAGTTCATACTATAATAAACAACTAGTGCCATCATTCTGCTGGTATTCAGAGCACAATTAAACCTGAACCTCATGTGAGGACTCCATTTGGGGTGGAAGATGGTGCTGTGGGGAGGACAGGCAGCTCACCCTCAGAGAATCTTGCCTAGTGCAGCAGGTTTTACTGCTTGTCCTCCCCACCCCTGCAACCCCCTGAACAGCCCCGTTCTCCCTCCCCACATTTACTTGAGGCATAGAGGCTTATGGGGGATTATATAACTTATAGGTCAATTTGTTGTTTGGGCAGAAGAATGTGGTATGTTGGCTGAGGCTGTTTGTTTGCTTAAGTTCTCAGAGTTCAGTGAGGTCATTTTCTCATCTTCCCTGTGTTTTCTGTATTTTCCACAGACCTGCCAGCCTCAAACAACACCCTCTTTCTTCACATTAGAAATGGAAACACGTCCTCTGCAGGAATTTTCCACTTAATAGCTCCTGCTTTCCTACCGGGGGCCTCAGTGCACCACCACTGCAATGCTGTATTTCTTTCCACTGCAGTTTGACATTTTGCAGCCAGAACAACGAACGGCATTCACTCCATCCTGATTTTTGAAAAACATATCTCTATAGGCCCACTGAACGCACCCAGTGCAGCAATCACCAGGGGGAAATGGCAAAGGTATTTAAACATCATTACATGTCACTGAGGATATGACATTGTCTGGTAATAATGCTCTTTTATGCAGTCGTTTTTTCTTAGTCCCCCATTCCTCCCCCCTCCAACCCTTTATACACACAGGCAGACACCAAAGCCTCTGCCCTGCTCTCCTGTTACCAGCCACTCTCATGTTCTACACTTGATTGCAATTGTTTGCCGTTGTGAATTATTTCCTTTGCATGGTATTTGCAAACTGTGTATCAGGTCCTGACACCGTGAGGAGCAGAAATGCAGATTGCAGATAATCTGAGCAGTAAACAAGAAGCCTGCTTTAAAATGCGCTGAGTGACCTGTCTGAAAGCAGCAATATTTGCAGACTGTTTACTGCTGAGATGCAGGGATGTCGCTGAAATGCAGCAGCCTGAAGACTGGAGCAAAATGGGATCTCAGACACTCGGTCAAGCACAACGTGTAATTTTTTTATTTGTTGCTTACACTGTGCTTTTTCTAAATTTGGAGCAGTATTATAAATTATTAAAAGCTAATTTCCAAAAATCCCTTTGCTGTGTTTATGAAATATTTTTTAATCCCTTTACAGGAAGCTAAATGGATGGAAGTAAACATGTTTATTGCTAGAAGGAAGGTTTCCCCTGTCTGCGCAGTGGTAGAGTCTCAGACAGCAAGGTCCCAGTAGGTCAGACTGGCACATTGAATTGCGTATCAAATGAAACTGGTATTCTGGAAAAAGGGTGGAAAGAGGAAGAGGGGTGTTAGTGAGGAGGTTGCTCAGGCCAGGAGGGTGGGCCACTGAAAAACAACAAGGAAAAAAATAGGATTGATGATTTGCAGGACACCTAGGGTATTTCTTTCAGGGGGTATTACTTCCACTTTTAACCAGGAACAAGAGCTGGAAGAAAAAAAAGCGGCAGGAGCTGACAGCTTTGTGTTGATCAAAGAGACGTAGCATTGAATGCCTTCTTTTGCTAGCTATTTATTAGAGAGAGAGAAGGGCTCCTTTGCCATTCTACTTGGGAGAGAAGGGATTAAAGATCAAAAAAAAAAGGAGGGGGACCGGCATGACTTCTTTGTTCAGAAAATATTTCTCTCTCTCTCTTTTTTTTTTTCTTAATGGTATGCCGTGCTGTCCACTACAAGACAAAAAACACCCTTTCTTTTTATATCATTGCTCCTTTTCTTTTCTCAATGAGGAAAATTTCTGGTGATAAACAACTCCAGTATTGGTGGGGTTTTTTTAATGTAAAGAAGGCCCCCTTTGGGAAACTTAGTTAACTGTCTTTTAGCCTGATTAACCTAGGAAATAAAGCTTAAATGCACTGCTGGGATTCTATTAGGATCATCAGTTCATACAGATAACAGCAAAAGGTGTTAAAATGCACTTCGCTGGTGCAAGTGATCTCATGTTGTAAAAATTATTATCCCCAGCAGAACAGGGAAGGATTAAGGGGCCATGTCTACATCTGGGAAACTCCATAAGTGTTTTACTAGCATTAATACATGTATTAATCACACACGTACACAAGAAAGGCCTGTCAGGATGGTGGCAAATGGCACAGTGCATTAAACCTACTCTCTTAAGTCAGTGAAATGTGAGCGTCTTTATTCCTAGAATTGCAATAAAGCTGTTAAGCAGTATGAATGCAGCTGGGGAAAGCCTGCTTGTGTGATTGTGGATCACTGTGGATTACCTGTCTTGTAAAAAGAGAGACTGCTACCAAAACAAGACACTCCCATTGCAGAGACTTTGAAGAAATCTGGGGTAAATTCAGTATTCTGGCCCCAAATCAGCTGAACTACATACATACACACTGCGTATGTATTTGATCACGGTGACCTTACCACTCATTTATATTCTGATTTCTGTTAAGTGGATCAGAAGGAGAAAATCTAACTGCACCCCATGCTTCTGCTCCCTCCTCTGCTCCTTATTTCAGGTTGCTGCTTCCCAGCACAAGTGAGAGTCAGGTTAAATGGCTGTGCAAGCAGGGCTGAGATAGACACTGATAAAAACAAATGCTGTTGATCAGACATGTGAATAATTCAGCAGATGAATAGAGTGGAGTTTGACACAAGCAGCATTTTCCGCCTTCATTCCATTTCCATTTGCAGCCCCTAAATTTTGTTTCAGCTTGAGAGCAACCACAAATAAAAAATGAAACATGGCCAAATACGTGACCAGCTTTTTATAAGGTCTATTACCAGCATTAGGCCAGCAAAACAAATAAATGGTGGCAATCTTTAGGGTCCTTTTTGACTCTAGCCTTTACCACCACTGAAACAAATCTAAGTCCTTTAGATCAGGAATGCAACTCTTGGAAAAAACAGAAGTGCTCATATTTGTTCTGTAGTCTCCTTTCATCTATACTGTGTTTGTTGGCAATCACCACACTAGAGCAGCATCTAGGAATGTCTTGATAAAAACTACTTTAGCACCGTGATAGGGGTGATAGTGAGACATATTATTGACTTCATTGCTAAAAATATTATAGTTATACATGTTCAAATCCTGTCAAGCAGTTGCCTCTTTCATTCCAGTATTAAACACTTCTCTTTCAGTGGATATTTGGAATATTGTATATGTCTGTCACCACAGCAATGACATTTGTTATTTTGTTCATCAAAATGTCACCTGCCTATCAAGATATCTAGGATAAGTAGGACTGAGAAACTTGGTTGAATCATCATGCACAGGCTTTTTTCTGCCAGCAGATGTATTACAAGAGACACTTACATTGATGTGAAATAGCAACAGAAGTCATCTTTCCTGCCTGTAAAGCTAAAGGAATTAACATTTGCCTTACAAGGATATTTTAGTGGTTCCTTCACACCATTAAGGGGCTGGATGGACTATTAAACCAGTCAGTTCCTGATAATGAAGGATTGTTCTTGGAGTAACTAGTACTGCAAAGAACTTTAAGAAGGAAGAGGACTCTGTAAATGCTAAGCACTGTAAGTGCCATAGTATTTTGAGCAAGTTAACTGGATACTTGGCTGCCCTCAAAGCCTGAAGAAAAGCTTAACCAAGGGCCTAGTAAGTCACCAGGTGACAAAAAAGACAGGAAATAGGGGTGCTAGAAAAGCTGAAAGCAATGTCTAAACAGGGAGGTAAAGAAGAAATGAAACACTAAGCCCACAAAAATACAGTGAGTTTTTTAGAAGTGACACCATTATGACAAATGATCAACACTGTTTCAAATATACTGAATTTCTCCACCCATCCCTGAGTAGATCTTAAGTACCCTTCACCGCCTTGGAGTCCGATTTCAAGCCAAAATGTCTGTGTTAACTAGTTTTGCAAGTGCTACCGCTAATTGAAACCACATAATGTTGCAGATATGAAATAAGACAGGCAGGGCATCCCTGCTGAAAAGCTACCCAGCAGGACAACCCCTTTGTTCTCTTGTAAAATAAACTGAATCAAGGGAAATGTTATCTAAATCATTGCTTCTAAATGTATACAGAATTTCCTCCGTGCTCCTCCCATTTTTCCGATTAGCTATCAAAGGACTTTATTATTCTTGTAAATTACAAAAACGGTTTTAATATGCATACTTGTCATTTCTAGGTGTATAAATTTTGCTTTTGCAGGGATTTTACATTGCAAATATTATGATCACCTGTGGGTAGGGTAGTTAATTAGCAGTCCAGGTCCTATTTCATTTAATTTATACCGGAGTAATCTAAACTAGGAGAATGATCACAGCCACACACAGTAATTTAACTCCCTCCTTTCAAAGCTGTTTTATTAATTGTATTTTAGTTGTATGTTTTCAGGAAGCTTTTATGGTGCTTGCTTTCCTGAGCCATGTGATCTCCCTCCATTCTCAGCTCCCCTCGACCCGGGTTATTTGTCCTTCTGGGCAGCGTTGGCTGCATTCCATTGAGAAATTAGAAAGGATGCAGCTGTCATTATTTTGTCAATCATAAAATCTGAGACATGGAAAAAGTCTTAGGAAAGCAGGGGAGTCATGTAACTTCTATTGAGAAAACAGATTATTCCCCAATACTTTCAACAGTGCTTTCACTTGACCTAAAAGGGAAGGGTGAACTTTTATGATCAAGGCTTGGATTTCCCAGTGGATCACTGCGATATGTGAACATAAACATCACTTTATATGTGGTTTGAAAATTCACAAAAGCCACCCTCAGCACTTCTTGGGGAATAACTTATTATATAATTTCATTTTGAGCCTCATCATCACTAAAAAATGTTGGTGCTACAACAATCATTTAGCTACATACAGTAATGCCAGTGGAATAGACAATATTCCTGTAGCCCAGACCAAAAGCATCCAAATTAAAGCGTATTCCTTGTCACTGTGAATGGAAAAACAATAGCATAAAACCAGTAACGTGCATATAAGTTGTTCACTTGCATTTTGGAAATGAAGGCCTAGTTCCCCGTGTGCCCCTTTTAAATTGATCCTAAAGTGACTCCGAGATTTAGGAAGACTGATAGGGATGTAAGGGCTTGAAAAAATCCTATTTTTGCTTTTCTCTCTGAATAGATAGAAGAAAAATAATTTCATTGTAATGACAAGATTCCACAAAAAGATTGTGCAGTTTTGCTGCTGAAATTTTGATTGCAAAGTAGAAGACAAATAGGTTAAGGCTTGCTTTTAACTATTGTAAAAGAGTTGGCCTTTGATGATGCCATTAGTATTCCCAGTTAACCATATTCTCATCATACATGCATTACAATTTAAAATGAAATAACTTCATAAATTCCTACAGTTTCTGTATGTCTGCTACAGATTATACACCAAAGATCAAAGTTCTAACATCTGTTCATGTTGGAAAATATCTTTTGCATGTGTATTTTCTTAACTAAAAATTCTTATTTAACTATGTCAAATAATTTGGTACTTAAAAAAAATTCCTTCCTGACCAGTGCTTATCTTGTTTGTGTGTATGGAAGCACAAATCTCTATAGATACATCATTTTTAACTTAAACAGCTGGTGGCAGTCTAATTTTCTTGAGTCCATGGCCTTTGGAGACACAAATTTCCAGCCACTGGTTAGTCTCCAAGTAATGGGAAACCTTTTGTAAAATATGGCACTTCCAGAGGAGGAGGGAGGGCTTTCCTTTAGAATAAGAAAAGTGTCTGTGGATTGTGTTTGAAGATACAATGTATGATTAATGATTGTCTATTCACTAGAAAACAGCAACTCTTACTAAGTGAAATGAAAGTGCATCAGAGTAAAATGTGGTCTGATTGAAAAAAGAACTGAGCCCAGGAAATCCAAGCACCAACTTTTTTTTTTCTCGGCAGTGAAAAAGAAAGGGTAGATGTATTGGGTTTAAATTTTCAGTGAAGAAGCCAGACATTTTGTTGTTTTCTATCTACTGCATAGATTGGTCCTGAACTCTGCCAAGGGCTGCATGTTGCTTGTCTGGGCTAATGAGTAAGTTATCAAAATACAAGATATATGACAGCAGTCAAGGCATTAATGAGCAGAATTCTGAGGGCTGAGGGAGCCTTTGCAAATCCCCAAAATAGAGAGAAATCTGCTTGAATCATCTTCTGTTGTGAGTTGGTATGGCATCTGCTGCTCCAAGTCTAAAAGCGGAATGAATAGACAAAGAGTTTCAGATGTACAAGCTATGCTTAATCACCAAATAATAACAAATAGGAACTCCACAACAACCCTCTGTGAGATCACGCTCAAATTAGCTACACATTCAAGTTTTAGAGCAACAATTTCCTCACTTCTATTTATGGGAAAACTGTAGTATATATACCAGCCACAGAACTTCCAGCATCACATGACACGGATGATTTTCTAATTGACTCACCCTCTATATTGCCTCACACATGGTCTTTTAGGAGCTTTTTTTCACTGCAGAGCTCAATGAAGCTCACTGTAAAGCTCTTCTCAGGAGCACCTCCTGGCCAACTTCTGGGTGTGAAGAACAAAAAAAATTGTCAGAACATTTCATGGTGCCTAAGAGAAATGTTTTGTCTGTCAACTTTGTATATTAATCCCAGCTATATCTATCTACTTTCTGTGTTGTCATGTCAAACTGTGTCAGATGAGCCGGAGAAGAGTTTGATTTCTGTGTAGTGTTTTTCATGCTGAAATTATTCCACTAGACATAGGCAAGTTATGAGTATTATCAAGGGCTGTTAAATGTGCTCAGTGGGTAAGCTTCATAGAGCAGTCAAGTTGTGGTTAATGATAATTCACATAAAGCCCAGACAATGAGATCTCTTGTTTGAGTGGGAGAGTAGGAAAATCTTGGCCATAGACTCCGAGTATATCAGTATGTCCCTAAATTTTTTCCTTTCAGAACTCCCTCTTGCAGCAACCCAAACTTTACTTTTCATCTGCTCCTTAATGTGCCTTTTCCTCATTCAGTCAGACATAAAATACTGCACTTTGCTGCATAAAGGATGAAGTGTTTTAGAAGTAGATTAAAAGGTATTAGACACCTAAGCAATGCAGTTAGGATCACAGCAGGATTTTTCAGAGGTGAAAGCAGGAGACCCTAAACGGGAATTATGTGGCCTTTTGCTTTTTTAGCTGCCCAAAAATTTAAAAGAAACAAAACAACAACAGCAAAATCCTGCTGTATTTCCTCTTGGGGGTCACTGGTCCAAGACTCATTTCCAGAGGAGCAGGGCTGAGTCATTTAGATTAAGAGGAAACTAGAATAGTAATTGGAAATAGTGGAACTTCTTTTAGTATTTCAGAAGAACTACTGGGTCCATTGGAGTTTATATGGTTTACTGCAGAACAAAATGTATGTCCTGTCACTTGTGGCAGAAACCCTCCAGCACAGCTCGACAAGATTGTGTCTGAGGCCCTCAGATTACATTGTACTTGTGACCCACATTTACATTCCAGGTATTAATGAAAACAAAGTAGCACTCAGACCAGCAGCAATTAGTCTATTATTTCAAATAATGTTCTTTGAGTTGCTGCCTGAGCTATCTCTGCCAAATAGTTTGAGATTAATTAACATTGTGCTATGGGTCTCTCTTGGTGAAGTAAATCTATTTTGGATGGAGCTCTACCACAGTCAGTGAGATAAAGAGCATTTGCACATTTACCCAATGTGTAGAGCATCTGCGTGCCTGACTGATAATCAGCTTCAACACCAATACATAATTGGGTATTTAATACAGAGTCCTGGCCACGTACCCTGACACTTAGAATCACCACTAACCTTGGGGTTAAAAGTTTCTCAAAAAGCAAAGGCTCAAAGAGAGTTTTCTTACAGTATGGGACACTGGCGTGGACATTCCAGTATTTCTCACTGCTAAGAAAGATGATAATTTTTTTTCCAATTTCTTGCATGTATAAATCATGCCTCTCTGCATCTCCACTACTTGGCTTTAAACAAATACAAACATCATACAGATTGATGCCCAAAAGGGAAAGAATATGCTTTCTAGAAGACTGAGTGAAAACAAATGTCAGTTTTGGGTTGACTGAAACATTTCATTCCACCCAAAACCAATGGTTCACACAAGTCTAAATAAAAGGTGCTAGAACCAAGCCATAAAAGCTGTTGCCAGAAGCAGGGCTGGATCTGAGTTGGTGCTCTGAGGCTGCCTCACTGCTGTTCAGTTACTAGAGAAGAAATAGGTATATTTTCAATTGACAGATAAGAAAAACATAATGCCCTTTTTCTCTTCCTTCCCCACCTCCACTGCAGGTGGCTTCTCCGTCATATACTGTCCCACCCTCCCTCTCTGCTTTGAGCCACAATTAGCACATATTTTCATAATAAAAATAAGCCTCTCCCTCTGTCTTCCCAGCTGTGTTTCCCACCCAGATTCCCATTATGAATCAAGACAAGTACATGTGTTTAAAATAACGAAAAATATGTCTTCCTTCCCTCCCCAGGCTTGCTGTCTTTTTCCACCCATCACCTCAGCTTCACTGAAATATTTCCTGGAGGGCTCCAGAGTCTCTGCTGAGATGAAGGTGCCTTAACCATCTGATTTCTCCTTCAATGTTTTTAGAGCAAAATGTGACCAGGGCATTGGGCAATAACATCAGGAGTCCCTGTCACACTTGTTTAAGACAGTCAGATGAAATAGGCGCCAAAGGATGAGGCAAGCTGGATGGAGGCTCAAAGAAAGACCAGAGGGGTGAAAACTCTACTTATCAGTGTGATTCCACAGGCTTTACACTGCAGAGCTTAGCTTGCTGACAAACAGGCCCTGCAGAAGCACTCCCAGCTTGAACATTAAACTACTGTGCAGAGTACATAAGTATGGAAGAATATCCTAGCTGGGCAGATTTTTGTATGTTCTCCTAGATGGATTAAAAATAGATGCCAAGAAAACTTATTCATGCAGGAGTCCCTCCCCTATTCTGGCAGAAAATGAGAGGCTTTCCACAGGTTGATGTGGCATGTACAGCAACTCTTCTCTGATATGGAGGTACACAGACTGGTTGGAAATATTACATTTTTTCCATGATGAAGATAGTTGTGTTCAACATCTTTCTCCATGCCTCACAATGGTTCCCCTAGAACACAACTGAATAAGCATCTATTGAATATCTTAAGACACTCCAGAACAAGCCTATTTGTGTTTAAAGTTTATCAGTAAAAATGCTGGAAATATTTGAATGTGTGCTTTCTGAGAGAAGTTTCTGTCCTGTTTTAGTTCAGTGTTGCATGATTTCGAAGTTGAACACTATGCTACCATCTCTTGGAATCTGACCCAGGCTTTTTCAACTGAAATCCCACTTCATGCTTCTCAGCCTTCAACATCTGAGCTTCTATTCAGTCTTCAGCTCACTACTCCATGTAACCAAATGAAACCAAGTTTTCATCCTTACTTGCCTTGGGCCTCTAATGGTAGCTGGGGTAGCTCCCCTACAGACAAAAGATGCACTAGAAAAGTTTGTTGCAAGGTCCAAAATTGGCCTTGCTTGGGCACTTCTATGTAAAATTTTTCCCACAATGAAAAACACTGAGGATGTTCTCATTTTAAGTGACTTTTTCAGTGAGAACCACCATGACTTGCAAGAAGCTGCAGGGGTACAGGTTACTTGAAATGAGCTTGGCAGACTGATGCAGAAAAAGTTATTTTTTGCTTGCCTAACCCAGAGGATTGCATTCATAAGCATGGGGTCATGGACATTGGCTCAGTTTGCTGCTGGCTGAAAGGGCATATTTTGTACAAAGATGTTAGAGTTTCGTATTCTACAGTTGCCTTATCCCAGTATCTTACATCCATACACAGAATATCAGGCCTGGCTGATGAACTCTCCAACATGCCAAGTGTGAGCCCTGTTGGCAGAGCAGCACAGGTCCTGAAACCTGCCAAGCTCTCTGAGCCCTCAGGGTGGGTGGCCAAAGCAAGGGCCAGCTCACAGCTACTGGGGACATGCCAAAATTGAACCCCTAGCCTATGGGATGGGCACCCACCTGGCTTGCTCTGCATGTGACATGTGCCCGAGTCAAGCAAATGTTCGGGCAGGTGCATCAGCCTTTCCTTTTTTAAAAAACACGGCCTAGCTCAACATGATTTTCTGTCACTAGGAGGTATTCAGCCCAGTTCTTAGCGTTAATTACAAGTATTCATAAGGGCATTACCCAGCAAGCCAGAGAGGACATTTAAAGGAAATCTCCTAGTATATATGAAACTATTCCATTGCCTGTTTTCATTGCTCTGTGGGTACTTTGAGCAACTTATATTTATTTGTTCAGGCTTCTAAAGGCTGAAGAGGCAAGAAGCTTGCCATAGGTAAGCACCACCTCCATATGCTGAACAATTCAAGACCTGTTTCCCAGTTTTCCATTATGGGATCTCACAGCCAGTCCACCAGTTTTGATGCTTCCACATCTACCAAAGAGTTCATTAGGAAAAGGACAGTTTTGATCCTCAAAAAAAGTGCAGTGGATGACATCTCTGCTAGGGATCAACATTTCTTGCCTATGCTGGATTCATGCTCCAGAGGGGTGAATCTTGAGAATATAGTTGTTTCCTTGAGAGCTCCTTCTCCAGCTGCCTTTGATGCAGAACAACACACAGGTTGTTCTCTCT
The DNA here is from genome assembly GCF_001715985.3 of Manacus vitellinus. Taxonomy (NCBI): domain Eukaryota; kingdom Metazoa; phylum Chordata; class Aves; order Passeriformes; family Pipridae; genus Manacus; species Manacus vitellinus. The sequence continues at coordinate 5,727,479 of NW_021940603.1, read as the reverse complement.
ATCTGGCACAGGCCACGGCCAGTTTCAGAGCCAACCACTATGGATTTAGGTTTCCATCTGAAAATGCTGCATCTTATCTAGTTATTAACAGAGGCCAGAACAAGTCTTCAACCCACAGCATGATTGTTTCTTAGCTTCATTCCCAGTACAAGTTAAAACATGTTTTTATTCTTCCCAAAACAGACTGGTTTCCCATGACTCTCCATCCCTGGAAGAAGAGCTTCTCTGTGAGGATTGCCTGCCTTTCAGCTTGGGTGGGTCCCAGCCCTGGCTCTGCACATCAGGCAGCTTGGAGGCAGCACTCATCAGCCAAATGGCAGCTGCAGCAAAAGGGCAGTTTGGCAAGTGGCATGTGGCCAGTGCATGGAAAGCAACGTGGGCTTTAATGAAGAGGGGGAAGGGTTTTTTGGCTCTCTATGGCAGTACAGGTACCATATGCTCAGGGTTGACCCTGAACAGTATGGGTGGTTTGAAGCAAGACAGTTAATAGATCCTTTATTGCAGCCAATATTCTGTACTATTTGTACAAACAGAACCTGATCTCCCACAGCTCCTTTGGAAGGAAACCCTATCCAGACCTCTTAGGTCAGGTACAAGATGATGCCCTTAATGTAGAATGAGCATCTGCACAAGCTATCTTCACCCTAATCTTGATGCTGTGAAGAATCTTTGCTGGTGGGAGTGACCCACGCCCATCCCCCAGAGAGTATGATAAAGGATAGTAAGATTCAAAGGACTTGGTTGGCGTCTTGTGGGAGCAGGAAACTGAAACAACTACTGCCTTTCCATGGGCTGTCAGGCAAGTCAGAGTGCAAAGACTTGGGTAAAATGTTTTGATAGTCCTGTACATGAGGCGTGAACTGTACCAAAGGACCACAAGGAAAACCACACCTGTTTATGCCATGTTTACACCTCGTGAAGACACTTGTCAGAAAAGACACGTTTTTCATTTTCCTTTTTACTTAGGAGTACAGTTTGCCTGCATAAAATTAATTCTAGAGAGAGTGTACCTTGGGAAGATAGAGTTCAAGGTAATGGATTTTTTTAATGTTTTGTTGTTAATTTATTTTGTGGGCAATGCTCAAAACATGTTAAATGCTGTACCAGCATGCCCAGGGCAAAACCCAACCAAACAAAAAAAAAGGCAAATTGAATCATTTACAGAGAACAGGCTGGTGCAGACTTTCTGCTGGGGTAATCAGGCAGGGGAGAAAGCATTAATGTTTCTGTATTATTAAGCTCTGGTGTGCTTGTCATAACCTTCCACCAGCTTCTGCATTTACTCACTAAAACCTGGCTACCAGATGGCATTATTTGGCTTTGCCTGTGCTTCTGAGACACCCTAGTATCATCCTGTATTCTATCCAGAACCCCTTGGTGTGTTGTTATACAGTAAGAAGAGTGAGTCTGGCACCTTTCATTAGCAAACCATGCAATAAATAGCATGAGATCCCCAGGAACAAGCTGGTGCTGTTTTAATGCTCATTTAAGTCTAGCATTTTTCTGGCCAATCTTCTCTGGATTTTAATCTATATCATAATTTCATATTTCTATTTTTGTTTCTGAAAACTTGTTTTCTTTTTACCTTCCTGCATCAGGAAAAGCAGGCATAAAAGCTTCAATCACTTCATTTCTTCCTCAGTAGTTTTCTGTCCTTATAATTCTAATGTCAGTATTGATTGGGTGTCAGTTAACCCCTGAATTTACTGCTATAAATAAAAAGCAAATTGGCCCAAATATATTTCTCATCATCTTCCAATTATTTATTTCCTGCAGTGTTTTCTGTTACTCTGCCTCACTCCAGTGATGCCTGTCAATATTTTTGGCTTTTAATACACATTTTAGAAAAATATTAATTTCTGAAACAGATTTTTCCCCCTATTAAGTCTCTGTGAAGAAACTCATGAAGAAGTTGTGGCATTTCATAATCAGTTGAGTAATCATCCTCACATATTAGTGATAGCTAAATTTTAGTTCTATTTATATTCTGCTTACAATTTCTGTTCTGTGAAGTTTGGGGCAACCCTTTCTAGAACTGAGTGCTGCTGTGAGCTATACTTTTCATCTCTCAGCTAGCTGAAGTGCCTGTGGTGGCTACCTCCAGCCTTAGGCAATGCAGAATTGTGTTTCATAGTCTATACAAGTGTTTTGCTTTTTTTGTTTAATCAGTTCTGAAGAACCATCACATCTATTGAAAGTTCCAGAAGCTCTTTTAAAACAAGCAGCTAGCAAGCCCTTAACTATGGGGCTTTATCAGTCAAGACTGGGATAAAAATCCCTAGATGAAAAAAAAAATGTTTGGCCCTTCAGCCTCAGTTCTCTTAAGGAAACAAGTACAGACCCTGCAAGACATGTGGCTTAGGATAAGAATAAGTGAAGGATGCCTTTAGACCTGATGTTCTCTGAGTGCTCAGACTAGGCAGTGAACCCTGAGCTGCTTCTGGCTGTGGCCACCTAGACAGACCTTGGACCCCTATGGCCTCTTCAGCTCTTCCCCACAAAACTTATTCTTTTGGAGTCAGACTGTGACTTTTAAAAACATTGGCTGCACTGACAAAGTGTGTGCATGGGGCATCGACTCTGAATTAGGAAAATCCCTCAGTGGGATCTATTTTAGATTATATCACAACTGCTTGTTATTACCTAATTTTAAAAGTATAAAAGGAAAATTCATGGTCATTTGCCTACATAAATAGTGAGGGAGAACCTTGACATCTTACTGCCATGAGTTGTGTTGTCTCATGCAGTAAATGTCTTCAGACAGGGCCTGGTGCAAACTACAAAGTCTGTGCAGTTGCACACACATTTGTCTCTGAGCTGAATTCCATTTCTAAAGCTCGAAGACCTCAAAGTATGGCTACAAAATTTTAGGACACCACAGTTCCCTTTGGCAGTGCCTCCAAGTAATGGCTTTTGTTCTCTCAGGCTTGAAAGGTCTTGCAGTTAAATTGCACATAGAAATCTGAAGACAAAGCAGTGAATATAGTGAGTGTTCATAGCCATTCATTCACAGTATTTCCATAACGAAATTGCTTGCCCATGTGGTTAAATAACATATCTAAGCAAAATACATCTCTGCAGGAATAAAATTCTACATATTATAATTCTATTTGTCACCTACTTTTAGATTCTTCTAGTGATATTACAGTGAAGTGACAGGAAGAGTAGAAATAAACATTTTTAATTTGGTGACGTTCTCAGAATTTCTATAGGACTGAGTTCTGCCACAAAGACTTCATCTGTGCTTGGACATTTGATTCTTTTTCTCTATCTGTAACCCAAAGTGGAGCACAGGACAAAGGTAAATTCCCTCCTGAAACAGAGCACAGTACAAAGCCATTTCTTGTAAGGAGGAATCACAGATGTTGTCTACCTTTTTTTCTTTCAACAGATAGTTTAATGCCATCTTTTCTTTTTTTTTAGAATCATAGAATCATCAAGGTTGGAAGAGACCTCTAAGATCATCCAGTCCAATCATCAACCCAGCACCACCACTGTAAGCCCTAAACCACATCACCCAGCACCAGATCTGGATGCCTCTTAAACACCTCCAGGGACTGTGACTCCACCACCACCCTGGGCAAACCTATTCCAATGTCTGACCAATGCAACCCTAACAGTGACATTTTTTTTCCTAATATCTAATCTAAATCTCTCCTGTCTCAACCTAAGGCCATAAATTTCCCAGTGAATGCATAATAAATTCTTCATCTGTTGCAATTTAGATCAATTCTTTAGATTAGATATAAGGCAGAAATTCTTTACTGTGAGGGTGGTGAGGTGCTGGAAGAGATTGCCCTCAGAAGTTGTGGATGCCCCATCCCTGGAAGTTTCCAAGGCCATGTTGCATAGGGCCCTTAGAAACTATATATAGTGGAAGGTGTCTCTATCCATGGAGGGGGTTAGAATGAGATCTTTTCCAACCCAAACCGTTCAATGATTCTGTGATTTCCTGTGTCTGAAGACACTGCACTAGAGAAGTCGCTTCTGGTTGCATTATTCTCTGTGCAGCAGAAGAGAGGTTTGTATTTGTTTATAGCATTTGTGAATTAATATCAATCAATAAATATGCCATCGAGGACCCCTAAGGAAATCCTCAGAGCTGCATTAACTGCATTCTCCAAAACCAGTGACCTCAGTAAAGACCTGATGAGACACTCCTGCTGGTGGTGAATGTCAATAACACAAGCAGAGAGAAAGCTGTATGGTTGCACCCCATATGTGCTAAAAACTTCAGCACAGCAGCTCTCACACTTTGCTTCCCTTTAAAAGTCACTATGCTATCGCCTTTTAGTCCCCTTATTTAATTTACAGTGGTAGTGTCTCTCATTGTGCTGTCTCTGCAAAAAAGCTCTCTTTAGAGTTGCAAAAGCCTGCTTTGCTGAAGACACACATACAAACCCCTCATTTAGAGCTATATAAAAGGGCTAAGAAAATGTTCTGTTGGTGAACTTAGTGGAGGTTTTACCACTGACATCCATGAGGCCAAGATCCATCTTTTTCGAGCAAGACTGAAACAGTAGGTGACTGGTGGAAATTATGCAAGAATTATAACTCCCAGGACAGAAAGACAGTAGGCTGTCATGTAAATATTTGGTGCAACAGGATCAATGAGTGTCAATGGAGTTTTATGAGTATACATTTATTTATACATGTCTCCCTTTTGAGGCAGAGCTTACATGTCCTTGGGAAGTGCTGCAAAGCTCCCACACCTTGTTATATAGATGTATGTAAATATGCCATGTGTAGTAAATACACTTATAAAGTTTTATTTTAGAAGTCACCTTTCCAATCTCTTCTAGTGTTATCTCTAAGCAAACAGGCAAACAAAAGCCTCACAACCACATGTGGAGAAAAAAATTGTGAGTAGCATTTAAGCCACCTGTCCAGATAACTGCTTTGGGCCCATTAGATGTGCCAGCAATGGAAAGGTCAGAATGAAGATGCTGGCAAATGAGAATGGAGAGCCTATCCTAGCACAAGGTATGACTGTCAAATATTTTGCTCCTCTGTCAGTCTGAATCCTGAGACTGCTGCTTGGGTTGGGGATGGCAGACAGCAGCAGGGCAGGTCCCTTCTGCAAGCTGACTTGTGTATGAAGGCTTGGTTAGCCAAATGTGCTGAAGGGGGCTGACTGAGGCATCTGATGAAGTGGAAGGAGCAAGGTGTGCTCAGCTTTTGAAGCAGGAAATGTGGCGGGAAAAGCTGCAAGAGGACACTTGCTCCAACAGCCCTGGTGGTAACACAAAGCCAGCAGCACCCAGATGCCCTTGGAAAGGACAGAGACCCCACACAGACTCAGAAGCCTGCACAAGCAAGACAACTAAGTATGTGACCGGGAAAGCCTCACATTCAGACAACGAACAGCAGAGAAATTCAGGAACACTTTGAGTTCTGAGAAAAGTTCCAATCTCACTTCTCCATTCTAATCTGGTGAGGAGTGGCACACCCCAGCATACACCAGGATGAATGAATAGGCTAACTTTCCCAGTTATTTCTAGGCATAGGCTCCTCCTGAAGAGACCTGGACTGCCTTAAGTGACGGGATGATATGATCATCCATTGTATGATGACTTTGCAGTAAAAACTGATGAATAAATCAGAGAGAGAGATCACACTTGGAAGACATATCAACAAATATTAGAACTCATCTCCTGTAACCAGACCTTCCCTAATGTTGAAGTAAAAGCAATGGCTAGAAACTTCTGAGTAAATGTATTTCCACAGATTGGTCTCCATTGTCAAAGTTTAAAAAATTCTGGAGAAGTACTGATTCAACAAGTTTATAATGTTAATATTCCTATGGTGCAGATAATTTCCAAACAGAGAGAGAAAAGGGAAAAACAGATTCAAAAATGTGATTCCCCCCCCCCCCCGCACCCTTAATTTAAAATAGACAAATACAGCAGTTCTGATTTGTGATATTTTCCAAAGACTGTATTTTGTGTGTTCCAGGGTGGAACAAAAAGAATTTGAGACCTTTAAAGTTATCATAGAATGGAACTGTTGTTCTCAGGCCAGTTATTTAAGCAGACTTGAAGTTATAAGAAATGGCCTCAGAAATGAGAGATGTAAAGAAAGAGAGGGTCGCAAGAGCTGAGAAATATGACTGTATGTTTAATTCAGGAAAATAACCCAGTCTGCTGTCATCTCTCTGATTCCAAGGACTACTGTCTTAAGGACAACACATAAGACCTTTGGAATGGAATAACCTTAGGCAAGTGAGAACCCACCCATAAAGCACCTAATAATATCATAGCAGAGCAATAGGACATTTTTTAAAAAGCTGCCTTTATCTCTCTCCAAATAGCCATGCAGACGCATAGCCCAGCCCAGCAACTTTGCAAGCAGTAACACCTGTGAATAGTTGATAAATTCTGCAAAAGTCACTGTTTCTCCTAGCTCTGCAATAAATAGAGACTAGAATTTATCAGATTAATAGTTACAGTTTGGCTGTCCAATGCTGAAAGCCAAAACTTTTTTTAATGGAAAAAAAACATAAGATGGTCCTTTTTAAACATTTTAATGTTTCTGAAAAGAACTTTCATGCTGCTTCTGCACCTCATGAAATCATTATTTCTGGAGGAGTTGTCACCTAGTTCAGCAGCTGACCAGCATTTCAGTGTTGGCTTTCCTTTAAAAGAAGACATCAAAATAAGTGAAGAAAGTGGCAATCATTGTTACTAGAATTTCCCAATTTAAATACAAAGAATTAATCAGAATGCACAGTTCTACAAAACAGTGGTGATCAGGATAGAAGGCAGGCTGACTACCTTTCTTTCAGTGCTTATCCTGAAGCTGCTATATCAGCTAGTGAAGCTGCAAACCCTTTGGGACCCCGGGTGCCTCTTGCTAATGTCTGTAAAGTCCTTGTCACATTTTCAGCTCTGTGTTACTATTAAAGCCAAGTTGTAGAGTCTAATGCTGTACAGAGAATGAAATGTGTATTAAAAGGCACAGTAGTGTGCAGCTCAAACACAGTGCCTCTCTGCTTCATCCCATTCAGACAGTGTGTCCTTGTGCCTTGTTTGTACAGCATGGAGAATTCCTGATTTGCAGGTGAACAGTCCTTGCAATTGCTCACACTGCAAATGAAAGCACTTACTGCATACTCTTCAAAGGAAACAACTAGGAAGGGCCTACAAATGTGTTATACTGCACTGATAGCCGAAGATATGCAGTATGAATTTATTTTTGTTAACAGTCAGAGAAATAATGCCAGTTATTTTAACTCGCCCTTGGAGTTACAGCTCTGAAGGAATGTGCTAAATGCTATGCGTTTCTCATGTGTCTATTTGAATATGAAGATTCAACAGCATGAGGCTACATCTGTTCCAAAGAAAAAAAGATCAGTGCTTGGCATCTTGGTGTGCACTGTGCTACAGTTCATCTGATTCCTTGCAATGCAGCTAAGATCTGCATTTTTAATATTGGCTGGCGGTGCCTCAGCTTTTGGGTTGTTAGCCTAAATTGCCTTACAGATGTTGGAGGTTCTGGGAGTGAGTACTCTGTACTGCTTTCAAAAGCCTTAAATGAAAAATCCAATATTATTTTGGGAGGCACTCCAGAATTATCAATTGCCTAAATACATGAATATTTCAAGTGCTCCTGAACATAATAGTGCTTGAAAACCTCATGCAATAATATTCTCCAATGCTATAGAGATTACTTCCCATTATATCTCTTTGAACATTGATTAAATATTATTTGCTACTCCTTCTAGAATTCATGAGAGGCTCTACGAGCCTTTAAAATATCTTGAACTTGGAGTTGCTTAGTCAAGTCAGAAGCCCTGTTGCTCAGTTTAAATATGTATCAAGTTCAGATTTTTTTCAAAGGCAGAAAAGCAGCACACTATTTTTCCAGGGGCTCAAGTTTTGCAAGTCATTCCGATACTTTTAGATAAAGATGCTGAAATAGTCTCAACACGTGCAATAAGCAGTGTTTAGTATCACACAGAGCTAAATTAGAAAATACACAGAAATCACTCCATTTGAACTTGTAAACCTCACAAATAAATGAATAAACAAACAAACTCCCTAAGTGTCCCAGTTTAACACAAAAAAAACGGAGCAGCAAATGCTGTCAACTGTATCTATGTCAAGAAGTAATTTTCATAACTGGCCTCATTTTTGGGTTGCAAGGGATGCAACAACCAGCCAGATGCAACATCTGAGACTTGCACTATTCAGCTACATTCATTTCACCCAGCATTAGCTATCCCAAAATGGCAAGTCTAAGCTGATTGTCTGTGCTGCCTCACCACTCACTGCAATAAGACTGGTATATCCAGAGATGTCTAAGAGAGCATGCAATGAATAGGTGCTACAGCTGGAGATAAATCTTTCCCTAGCTAAAAAATTGAATATTATTCAACTTAAACTCAAGCAGCTACTTGGGAGGATATGCAGTTCTGTTACTGTCTTACTGTTTCATTGGTCGGTCCTGCAACGTGGACATTTGCATCTGGTAGAATCCGTGTTGCTGAACTGACCCCCATATGCCATATGCACAATTCCTGACACTTTTAGAAGTCGTTTGTGTTTGACTGTTTATAAAATAGGAGTTTCAAAGCTGTATCACAGAGGATTTGTGGAAACAAGATTTTAAACCGGCGCATGTGAGGATCTGCCTCATAAATGCTTGAATATGTAAAAAGTACTGTGCGACTTCTCTAATGAATAACAACTCAGCAGCACAGCTTGACTTTCAAATATTCATAACCAATTCATTAAATAAGAATGAATGGAAGAAAATTATGATCACAGATATTCCACAAACAGAAGAGAAAGCAAAATGACAGTTCTGATGTGTCCTCTGAATATTTTCTTGAGGAAACTATATTAATATTTAATGCATGTATTACCTTTTTCAGTCAGCTCTAATTTAAGTGAATTTCATTCTCTGTGAAATGTCTGCTAATAGAATACTAATGCTACTAATAGTTGCTTGCCATACTTGGAGAGACGGGAGTTAATATTACCAACGTCTGTGTCTAAAGATGTTTTTCTTAACACTGAATTAGAGAATGCTGTAACCATGTAAATTTATAAACTAGCACAATAGAAATGGAAACAGTGTGTCAGAGAGCTATTTAATCTATCTACATAAATACATAACCTCACAGATGGCAAACAACCCCAGATTTGAGCAACAGACTGTGAGCAATACTGATACTAGAGAAAAGCATGTCTCTCAAATGGCAAAAGCTGGGGTGTCTAACAGCAAAGTCAATACACCATGTTTCTAATTAGTCTGAATTGCCAAAGACCTGCCTTGAACTGCCAGCTGATCTTCCCAGGTCTGTGACTCACCCTGTGGTGGAAGGTTCTCCTCATGCACCCCAGGCCCTGTTCCCTATGAGCTACCGAGCAACCCCTGACAGGGGTCTCCAACCTAGTGAGCAGAGCACACTGTTTTCAGGAATATCTCCAACCTGGGATATTCCTGAAAACACCTAGCCCTCCTCCTTTCAGGGATGGCCTTCCAGCCTTGCTGACTCACAGGCTTTCCAGGACTGATGGTAGAACTGGACCCCCGAAGCTTCATTGCCATCCACCAGATGTTTCAAGAGCAGATACTTGCCACCCTGAGTTGTTCGATTTCAACCCAGTTAAAACTACCTCATACTTAGGGAACACCTTTGTATCTACACCTTTGTAAAACTAAAAGCAAACTGCATGCAGGATTGAACGCAAGCTCTTGATGTGAGGAGACAATTTATTCTATTTCCTATCACTTTTTGCAGCTTAGTCTTTTCCTTCAAAGAGGAACAATGAAGTAAAAAATAATCACATATTCACATGATAATGTAAAATCATTGAAAGGAACTAAAGGCTTAATGAGTGCACTGAACAAAGGTTATTTTAAATGCCCGATGCTTGTGGTTTCTCAGTCAACTTTCTGATATCTATGGAAATGACTGACTTTAAGAAACAATGGTTCTATGCAAGTTTAAAGACTTAAAAACAAACATCCATACAATGGTATGAGTGATGGTCCTAGGACAGCAAATCTTCAAAGATATATCGAACTGGAGGAAGAAACACCAAACAAAATATAAAAATGAATGAGCTGCTGCCCACACCTGCCTGTCACCTTGGAAGACTTGCTTCCCAGTGAGCATACCCAAACATTGGTGTTAAATGTTTTAGGGACCACATCTGGCCCACCAAGAGCAGCTGAGCATAGGGTGAGATTGCTTGGGGCAACCACCACTTCTCAGTGCCTTCTGCCCCTTAGATGGATGCAAAGATGGAAATCTCATGGAGATTTAGAGGGGAAAACACTGACAAGTGTTTTGGTACTTCCCAGAGACTCCCTCTGAGTAGCATCCTCTCATCAGAGGTCTCAGGCTACACCAGGCATCAAGGTCCTTTCCGTCCTTCCCCAGCGCTCCAGGGAAGCAGAAGGCAGGATGTTTGCAAGCAGCTTACTGGTACCTAGAGGAAGATTCACCCCTTACAGGGCTTTTGGCAAAATCCCTCCTTGGCCCAGCATCTAGTAAAGCTCTAACCCTCACCTGTCATGCCAGCAATGAGCTGGGCTCTTGTGAGACTCATGTCATGGCTCACACCCCCTGTCTGGTTATCCTGAGACACGTGGTGCCTATGGCACTGCGAAGTGTTCCCATGTTTTGTATTACATCCCCACCAATATTACAGGCACAGCATAACCCAGACTGGTGCTACAGCTGTACTGCAGGGTGGTGTCAGCTCATCCCCCATGAGGGCCAAGCTTCAGCCTGTGCCCAGGCTAGGGAGGTGTTAAGAGGCTGAATCTGTAATGGATCCTCACTGGACGATTGGTGTTCAAAGGCTTTGATCTGCTGCTTCTTGATTTTATCCCAACCCCTCGATGGAGTTTCTCATGTGTAAGTGAGCCCCACTAATCCATCCTGGCCATATCCAATGGGTGCTGGTGGAGGGAAGGAACTCAAAAGTGGTTGAATATCGGTAACAGATGTGTGGGCAGCGGTGTGGGCAGCTGGCTGCTTGTGAGGGATCAATGGTAATGGCTGCAGGGAGATCTGAGAGCTTGTCATATTCGTAGCTGTAGAATAGGAGAGACTTCTTGCACAATGTTTTGGTGGATGACACAGAGCACTTTATTCATAGTGCTAGGACATTGTCCATAAGAGCTGAGCCTTTCTCTCCCCTCTTTCTGGAGCACGTGAAGTGCTCTGCTCAGAGTAGGAAAACAAATTAGGTCATTGACCTATCCCATGACCTTGACACAGATTCCAGTTTGCATTGACCAGCAGAGTGCCTACTTGAATGGGACCTGTCCTATCCTCTTTCTCACCATGCCTCACCCATTTCAAAGTGGCAGAAACAGAATAGATAACCAAAGTTCAGAGATAAAGGATTTTTTTAATAGCAGAACCCTCTTGGGGCCTCCCTGTCTTCCTAATTTAAGGCAACTAAGTTATTTCGTTCTAATTCTGATATTTAGCAATGTTGACAGCTCTAATACATTGTAGATCCTTCAGATCATATTGTTAAGCCAGCTCACTTTTACAATTTAAACTGAAAAAAGACAGATGCCATAAATTGTGAGACTGATAGGTAATGACAATTGCGCCTGCATTTAAACACAAAGTATATTTCATTCCTCCTTGTGCTGCTTTCTCTAGTCAGAGAGCACTCAAACATTTTCACAGCAAGAATTGTATCTTAATAGTTTGGTTTATGGGCCACCTCTTGTGTCATGGGAGACCAACACAGATCACTTCTCCTCCCTGTTGGTTAAATATCAGAAATATAACAACTACAGTTGTTTATATCAAGTTCCTCATAATAAAAAAAAATGTAAGTATGCCTTCTAAAGTATATGACTGTGCATGTAAACAAGTGTTCAGTTATGGCCAGAGCTTTATAATCATTTAGACTGAGGCCTGCCAGATCCAAGGCACAGGCAGATATGCAGGCAGCAGCTTTTTGCAAACTAAGTTTTCTGCAACTGGGAAATCTCCAACATGTTCCCTGACTAGCTCTAGTCCTAGACTGGGAGTAAATAAACATGCAGAGGGTTTTCCCAGGAGTAGGTATTACACCAGTGTTAATGAGGGGATAAAACCCATTTTGTTCTACTCCTCTCCTAATGAATCCATGCTTTTGTAGGTTTGCCCAGAATTCATGCCAGTGATTGCTGCTTCACCAGGAAGGGAGCCTGAAAGGAACTGAGAATGTGATGTAGGGCCATTAGCTGATGAGAAGAAAAATTTTGCAGCTAATCATAATGCAGTTTAATCAACAGAAGTAAAGAGTAGGGTCCAGACCTATGTGCATAGCCACAGCTTTCAACACACTTTAGGCTACTGGATGGTTTTGGATCACAATTTGAATGTGTGTGATGACCAAGAAAGTGTTTTCCAAAGCAGTCATCACAAGCCTAATTTGGTCTCCTGTAAGTCAATAACGAATTCTTGAATTTCTGTCAACTGAAGCAAAGTTAAGCCAATGTTAAATAGTTTTTAAAAGCTCACCCAAAAATCTTACCCAGCCATTCAATTCCCGTTAAGGATCTGCCTGTATAAATTCACAAGCAATGCAGATGCACAGTTCTAACATGCAACTGCTCTCTCTGCACAAACAGGATGGAGTGGTTTACATGCAGTTAGCAAAATTGACACATCCATGATCCTTTTACAAATAGGCATTTGATTTCTCTGCATGGGGAATTCAAATGTGTGCTCAGCACGGATATAAGCCATTGCCCACATATTTGTGCAGAGGGGAAGAGGGTTAGAATAAAACATGTTTTGTTGTGAGGTGACTTTTCTTGTCTAAGAAGACATCTTTCTCCTTCAGCTATGCAACCTTAAAGATGAAAGAAGGTTCTAGTTCACAGAAAAGCTATGTGCTTTGTTCAAGATAATCTTGAAAGTTACTCAGTATTTTGTTGTTCTAAATAATTATACCAGCTGCAAACTATTAAGATTAAATATGTGACCCTAGCCTGAGCAGAAGGCTAGTCTCCCACAAAGGGAGTTGAGCCGAAGTCTACATCAACTGAAGTAGGGATTTCAGTATTGCTCCTCAATTTTATAAGAAAGATGTTCGTATGCAATCCTGGCTGAAAGGCAAACAGGTGAGGAAGGCTGATATATGCATACTCTGCCATGGGAATTTTTCTTTTTTTTTTTTTTAAGTAACAGGAAAGAAAAACTTGATTAGGAGGATGTTGTAAATCAGACAAGCAACTTTTTACAGAAGGGTTGATGACTTTTTCAAATTACTTCAATAGAAATCATCACAGCTATTAATATTCAATAGCTAAGTGAGAGCTCTTTAGAAATAAATAGAGAATACAAAAGGAGGCACTTGTGTATTCAAAGTAGGAATTACTTATCTGTCTGTAAGGTGTCCCTGGGGACCTGTGCACTTCTCCTTGGTCACCAACATTTCAGTTTCTCATCTGTGAGTTCACCCTGACATTTTCACACAAAAGAACTGTATTTCTCGCTCAGGGTTTGAGTCCCTCTTTCCCTGGCCCCAAGCTGGAGCTGCTTGTCAGGAGAGCTTTGTGAGCTGGCTGTGTCTCACTGACTGTCCAGACACACCAGAAAACCACCAGCTGGTTTTCAGCTCCCAACCCATGTCTCAATATGCAGCAGAAGTTTGCTGCCATTCAAATAGAGCATTTCCCTCAGCCTTCTCCCTCTGCCGTCACTGTGCCATGCACGCTTGTAAACATTTTCAATCATCATAGCTATAAAAAAGTGAGGCTTTATAGTAACAAAATACTTATTTGTCTCCTAAAGTGCTTGTCTGTAATTCAGTTTAATGATGCTGCACTTTCCTGTGGTCTTTCATTGCCTAGAGGGTACTTCGTATTGATTAAGCCATTGTGTAGGTCTCAGTAAAAAACAACCACATAAAATGCAGACTGGAAGGGGAAAAACCTTCCTCAGGTGGAAGGACACATATATCAGAGTAATGAAACTTTTGATTTGGAGAATTATTTAGAAGAAATACAAAAAGAAAGAAATTTAGTGCTTAAATAGAAACCTTAATGGAGAGGATAGGAAAACAGTCATTTTGTTATTCTCTGTCCTTTCTTAAACAAACTGACCATTCCCACCACAGATTATGAAACGTTGTTCTATATTCACTGTGTCAAGTCCCAGCGAGTGTATACAATTGCATCAGGTTTGTGTGGCCAAGTTTTGGTAGTGGGGGGCTATAAGGGAGGCTTCTGTGAGATGCCAGAAGCTTCCCCCATGCCTGGTAGAGCCAATGCTAGGCAGCTCCAGGATGGACCCACCACTGGCCAAGGCTGAGCCAGTCAGGAATGATAGTGACACCTCTGGGATAATATATTTAAGAAAGAAAAAAAACATTTGTGTAGATGGAATTACGGCCGGAGAAGAGCAGAGTGACAACATGTGAACAACTATGCAGACACCAGGTCAGTGGAGAAGGAGGAGGTACTCCAGGTGCTGGAGCAGAGATTCCCCTGCAGCCCATGGTGCAGACCACGGCGAGGTATCTGTGCCCCTGCAGCCCATGGAGGACCACGGAGGTGCAGAGATCCACCTGCAGCCCACAGAGGAGCCCCACACTGGGTGGATGCCTGAGAGAGGGCTGTGAACCCATGGGAAATCCATGCTGGAGCAGGCTCCTGGCAGGGACCTGCTGACCCGTGAAGAGAGGAGCCCACATGGGAGAATGATTTTCTGGTAGAACTTGTGGCCCTGTGGGGGGACCCATGTTGGGGCAGCCTGCACCTGAAGGAAGGACTGAAGGACTTGTGGCCCTGTGGAAGAGCGACTCACATTGCAGCAGTTAATGCAGATTTTGTTGCCTGTGGGATGGATTCACATGGGAGAAGCTCATGGAGAACTGTCTCCCATGGGAGGGACCCCACACTGGAGCAGCGGCAGATAAAATCTGTGAGGAACCTACTGTAACCCCCACTTTACATCTCCCTGAGCCACTGGGCAGGAAAAAGTAGAGCTTGGGAAGGAGGGAGGGGTGGGGCAAAGGTGTTCTTAAGGTTTATTTTACTTCTCATTATCCTGCTCTGATTTTGTTAATAATAAATTCTATTAATATCCCCAATTTGAATCTGTTTTGCCCACGACATTATTCGGTCAGTGACCTCTCCCGGACCTTAACTCAGAAACATTTGCAATATTTCCTCTCCCATATTGAGCTGAGGAGGGGACTGATAGAGTGGCTTTGGTGGGTATTCTGGCATCCTAGGGTCAACCCCATCCAACAATATATATACACTTATATAAATTCCAAAATATTGGGGTTTGGCCAGTAGTAGTCCTTAACAAACAATGATTTTTTTTTTTTTCCAAAGGAAGTAAGTTATAAGGAATTAATAATCAAAATGTTATGTGATAAATGACAAAAAGTGATCCAAGTAAACTATTATGCTTATATATTTAATCAATGATCTGAAAAATAGGACCTATCATTTGTATTTCTATGGCTCAGAGTAAAATGTTCAGAGACCTTTCAATACTTTAGATTGATAAGAGTTAAGAAATTTCTTCTATTCTAGCTCCAGTACAATGAAAACTCTATCAAATCCTGTAGATTTTTTTTCCCAAAGAACACATTTTCTAACGTGTTTAGAGCAGCCATATGAGAAACAGGTGATGAAAAAAAAAGTAAGGAGCCTCAGTAAAATATGTGTAAACCATCACCCCACAAGGACCAGACCCCATACCTGACTGCCAGGCTCCCACAGTGAGCACGGAAGCGCAGGCATCTTTAGCAGCATGCAGGATGCCAGGCAGAGAGCTGCCTTGCACAACCAGAAGGAAGTAATATAGACAAAGAGCCTGGGGAAAAGTCTTGTGTTACTGCCTTTCATGTATAAGTTTACAGGCTGGTGCTCTACACTAAAAAGCAGTGGCAACTTCAGCTTTCCCTTCTTTGATGGTGATTTCTTGAAGCCAGCTGTGACTGACAAATAAAAATACTCCTTAGACCACATTGATGACCTCTTCTAGTAACAGTGTCAGCCTGTAACTTCCAACTTTTGCATCTTAGTGTAAAACATCAGCTTCTAGGTACCTTTATTTTTTGCCTTTCAAAAGCAGAAAATGTTTTGGAAGATGCTATGCACTATGTAGAAATTAAGGAACTGCTGAAATATTCTGCTAAGAACATCATGTATGATAGCACTATGTGGGTCTTAAACCTGAGCTTTGGGGTCTCTAGATTGGAATGCCAATATAGAGCAACTCCCAAACTGAGTGCTGGCTCTGAAGTGAGAAGTAAAGCCCCCCTTTTTAATTCCATGTCTGTTTAACTTGCCGGCATGTGCACTCACTAGTGAGTAGCCTCAAAGCCGTCATAACCAGGGGTCTTTCTCAGTATTTTTCACTGGAAAATAATCCTTTGTGCTGCTTTACAGCTCTTACATTATTAACCACCCGATTGGCACAAACTGAAAAATGGTTTTTAGAATTCCTTTTAGACAATGCCTAAGTTACCGGTTTCTTAGACACTAATGAGATGTATGTGCTTTTAGTGCAGCACAGAGCTACACACGAGCAAAGCTAATTTTTATGGCCACACCATTTTCTTACTGATATTCATGTGCAACACTCTTATCACATGGTAATATTCATGAAGGACTGGAAAACAAGCAAAATAAGACCTATAATTTGAATGATGTTGGAAATAACTCTACAGACAGTTTCCCCAGAACAGCAATCTAGCACTAATTGCTTCAGCCATACAAGAGGAAATACAGTCTTGACTGAAGGCCTGGAATTCTCTTTTTCAGAAGACGCATGGGCCTGGAAACATATTTGTGTTCCTAACTGTAAGCATGTGAATAATCCCATTAGAGAGATTTTGTGACTGGTTTTATGCTCAAAGTTAAAATCACAGTAAGTGTTTAAAGGATCTGTGCCTAAGGCAGACGTCAATATTGAAAGAAAAAAAGCAGTTAATACACATCAGCTTCTCCTTTTTTTTTCTTTTTAAAGAGTGATACCATTTGCTATCTTATTCTTTGCTGGAAATTGCAGGAACAGAAAATTCAATTTTGTTTTTAATAAATAATTCATTGCACTTCTGATGTTTATCCTTTTTCTTCTTTCTGTGAAATTACTTGAACTGGGAATTTCTTCCCATGCGTTTTGTGTCTTTTTTTCACAGAGGCCTGATGAGGAGAAATAAATGTTGCAAAAAAACTTGTCGCTGGCCATTGCATTAAAAAATTTAATTTCAGTAGCAGACCTTGCTTCTTTGTTGTCCATTTACAGACATCTAAGTCATACTTAAATATATCTATAGCAAACAATTTAATCAATTAAATAGATTCCTGAAATAAATGCTTTTGTAAATGTTCCAGAATTTTTGAGTGTATTGTATCTATTCAAGCTACTAGCAATAAATATAATATTTATATAAAAAAATCACATAGAACATTACTACTACAGCCCTAGTAATAGAGCTTGAAATAATTTATGGCAAACAAACAGCACTTCAGGCATTTTCTTTGGCAACCATTAATAAACCATGAACTCCAGGATCACTACAAGTCATCACAGGTGATGTACAGTACTGCATTGTAGCTCATCCAGAAGAGAATAAGAAGTTTTCCCCATTCCATGTCTCTTGGGCTGAACATTTTATCACAGATGAGGGAGAAACAGTTTAGATAAACAGCTTTCAACTTATAGCTGTTCAGCAGTGTAATCCATTGTGAGAAGCCTGGATATGAATCATTGACACTGACCCACAGGGGTGCTCTCTGATGTAGCTTTAGTGAGGGATAACAACCATGTAGCCATACATTTGATGTATTTTCCAGATTTTAAGAACGTAACCTCTATAATTTGAGGCTAAGAGTCATAACCAAGATTAACACTTCACTCCAAGGGAAGTAGCATGGGTATATAAATTGAAGAAAGAATTCAAAGTAATCTCATGTAATCTATGTAGATAGCTGAGACAGTAGACACACAGCTTCTCTTGTGACATTTTCTGTTCAGTCTTAAAATATGGATCCTGTGCAGTAAAAGAAATGCCAGTATTTTCACAGTGTCCAACTCCTACGCAGGATCCACAGACTAGGTAACTGCATTTTGCTAGGTGCACTGCCTGGTGGTGGTGGCAGCTGAAAACAGCATGTTATACTAAAAATATATCAGCCTTAGAGAGTAGCTGCAGGATGTTTCTCAAAGCCTAGAGCAAAAAGTATCTACAAGTAAAGTTGTTTGGTAGATTTTCTTCATTTATGTCTTTTGAAAGAGATAATCACAGTGTGCTACTGTAAACAAAGGGAGGCTAATAAATTAGGTAACTTTGGAGTTTCAACAACCCTAGGAAAAGAAGCAACAAATACCAAAAGAAGCTGCAAAATTGCACCTTTGTCATGCAAATCCATAACCTTCCTGGGTTCTAGTCCAAAATAATCAAGCTTTCCTTGCAAACAATCATTTCTCTCACTTCCATATAAAATAAATCCAGCCTCTAGAACAAAATGATAAAGGAACACTGAGAACAACACGACCAAATGTCCCAGAGTGACTATGTTAGAAGGTATGGTCTGTCTATGTTACAAATCCTTACTTTCTGTAAACGCTACCAGGGATCTTTAAATACTCAGACCACTCCCAAATGTTCACAGGCACTGATGAAACCCAGAAATCAAGCTACTCACAGAAATTGGGCTCTTCAGTCCTTGAAAAGGTATTTTGAAACCTTACATCAATTGCTGTATTGCCATCTGGGAATGCCAGGTCCCTGGCTCCTCAGCCTACATCTACAGGCTCTACTCATTTTTAAAGCAAGTCCTCCTGAACTGCCTGTAACTTGCACAGTTATTTGCACAGGGTTGGGGTTGTAGTAGGTTACAGCAGCACTGTGCTCACACTAATATATAAGATGATATCTTACTTTTAATCAATAGGATTAGTTGTGCTTTTTCTTGCCAAGAGTAAGCCAAAGGTGGTTTTCTGACATCAAGGAGCCATGGCTGGTGGGGATCGTATCCCTGACCTTAGGCTGCTGCTCTGAGGCATTCTTTGGAGGAGTTCTCTTTCCTCTACTAGGTGCATAGAGGGTCTTGAAGGATGATCAGTGTTTCATCTGAGGGATTGCAAGTCTACCCACACCAGTCATTCTGGATGATTCTAGCTTGCTTTTGACTTAAGTGTAAGGCTGTCAAGAAAAGAAGGCCTAAAGCCAAAGCCAGCTGATGGCAGAGGACTGGGAGATGCCATCCTTCCATCACCTGGGAGCAACACTAATTTTTACTGAAATTTGCTCAGCTCTGGGCAGTGTGCCTGACCCAGTACAGCCATCCAAGCCCACTTCAGGGTGCTGTAACTGATCCCCAAGGGAATGGCAGAAGGGCAGCTCTTCTGCAGGAGCTTAGGAAGCTCCTCTTGCCCAAGACCCTTGTGGGCTCCAGGCAAGATTTACTCCTAGTCCAGGCATAGTGGAGAATGCCATTTGAGGGAAGAGACTAAAAGTGCTCAGAAATAGGAGTTCTTAAGAATAAAATGTGCACCATCACCTATTTTGTAATCAGCTGTCTTTTGTACATTTTCGTGTCTTGGTAGAGTTGGGTGAATATGGCCAAAAGGCCAGGTTTATGGTGGATATTCACCAGGAATGCTGTTGAAGAGATTTAACAGAGGCTGTAAGGCTGGCAAACAATATTCAAACATCTCTAGGGAGAGGTAGGTGCTGCTTATCAACAATTTCTTTGAGTTTTTCTAATTTGTGAAGCAGATGACAGCACCAGCAGCTTACTCTTTTGTAAGCAAGAAATACTCTAGCTTTACTTTCTGGTATTTGTCTCCAGAATATCTGGAGTGGATAAGTTCAAGACAGGATTGCCTTTGGTTCTCTCTTACAAGATTTGCTAGCTAATTCTCTTCTTTCTTGGTATATGCTGTGCCAATATAATGGAGAGCAGACAGGAGAAGGGAGATGAGTATGGCCATTGAAAATACAGATGTGATTTTAAAAAACATGTAGAAGACATCACAACTCCAATTGTCTTCTGGTCCCAAGGGAATCCAACCCCTGTAAAAAATTAGCATCACTTAAATGACCTCCATCACATAGTTCCAGAAGAGTTAGCAGAGAAATCCATGAATATTGACATGCCTTCTGTGATAGAGATAGGCCATCTTTTTGCCTACTCAGAACACCAAAAGCAGGTTCTTCATGCAATGTGCAATAAAATAAAAGTGAATTCCGGTATAAGAATAACCCATCATGGGCTATAAAATGAGTTGGTGATGCTGCAGCTCAGAAAGCTCCTGATCTGTTTCTGGAGGCTGGGAGAATACATCACTGAGGTGTGCCTGCCTTGCTCTCTCTCAGTATGGTTATTGACCTCTGTCAGAAGTAGAAAATGGGCTAGAGAGACGGTTGGTCTGGTCCAGTACAGTTATTCTGATGTCCTTGTTAAAAAATATTAGTCTGAGCATGGTTTTTAGAGGCACAATCATCAAAACCCTGTCTAAAGTCAAAGGCAAGTTGGATGTTCAGATCTTCTAAAAAATCAAGCTCTAAGTACTTTATTTATTGAGGCTAACAACCAATTTTGAAATTAGCAACCAGTCTTAATATTACATATGTAAAAGGCACATCATTCTCCTGGCATGGTTCTCCTTTCCAGGAACACCTTAGGAACATCCTGTAATTTGTGTTCATAGAAAAGCTAACAAAAGACAGGTTTAAGCAGCACTGCCAGCTTGTGTGATGTTATCGCAAGCCTGACAATATTTCATGTTTTCTTTAATGTCTAAAATCCTGGATTTATTATGAGAATCAGAGATTAGACATTTGAAAAGGTAAGCTTCTTGTTCTCGTGTCTGCAAAGAAAGCTTGAAAAATGGAATTTTAGACTCCATAATCAGAAGACAACCACCCTTGCAATCTTTACATTAAAAAAAAAACACACACACAAAAAAAATCCAAAAAACCTAAGTCATAAACTGAATGTTTTGATTTACCATTAGTGCTTAGCTTCAGCTTTGCAATACAGTCATGTTAATGTCTAATTCTTTATGTTTTCCATATGAAATTGGCAGGTTTACACATTTTTTAGGGGCTGCAGTTTCATGACTGGTCAATATGAGTTTGCAAAGACCATAAACACAATTCCTTTCTCTCACATTTCCTCTGGGTCATGACCAACCTGTTGAATTTCCACATTTAAAGTGAAGGAGGCAAATATTTATATTTAGAGCACATTCAAATTCAACCGATGGGCCTTTATCAGCACTTCTGGACCTTGGTATCAGCACTGCTGAACTTTGGTATCAGCACTGCGTGGAGAGCTCTGACACTGGGCCAGAGCAATGTGTATTTTCTGCTTCTCTGACTGAGAGATACAAATGTTCAGTTTCCTCCAGATTTAAGAATAAACTGTCATTGACTCTTGTTGGTAGAAATGAGAAAAACAGATTTAGAAAGAAGAATACAGACATTTAAACCTTGCTGAGCAGTAGTCATCTCCGGTCTTACTGCAGCTGCCCTGAAGTTTGCTTTCAGCTCTCATTCCATGGCTCCCTTCTCAGCTGTCAGTGGACAAGTGGCAATGTCCTCCCAGGGCATCCACCAGGTTTCTGGCCTCACCAGGAGGGCAGAAGGTGCTGGGCATTGAACACACACCATGATCCTCCCCACCAAACCAGGCTTGCCTGATCCCCTATGTTGGATTCACTCTTTGTCCTCCTTAAGTCTGCCTTCTTTAGCAGCACTGGCAGGTGCAAAGAGACAAGTACTGCAGTATCTGTCAGACACCCACAACTGAGTTCAGAGGGCAATTGTTAGGGCTGCAGACAGTAGTTTGTTGGATCCCTTTGTGATGTTCTGCAATGGGTTTCTTCTGCCTCTCCATCTGCAGAACTCCTGCAGAAGCCCGCTTTCCCTGGAGCTCTCCAGGTATGCCCTGCTTTTCAGAGGCTTTCTGTGATGTTTGATTTTCGTATTGCTGGAAAGAAAGAGACAAAGTTTCTGTTCTACTCTCTACTCTCTTGAGATAGGAAAGAAGTATAACCAAGCACTTTTTCCTTGACATTTGCTTAAGGCTACAGGAGAAGGGATGACATGAACATAACCCTCTGAGGACAGGAGTGAAAAGTAGAGCCTGATGACCTTCAGGTATCTCATTTACCTGAAAAATTGTCCCTGGTAAAGATGCTGCATGTTACTACCTCTGTCTGCTGAAAGCAGATGGCTTGCAAGGTTCTGTCACAAGGTGGGTTGGTTGCAAAGATAGTTCAACCAGCTGCATCCATACCCTTTACAAGTAGCAGAAAGACAGCCTCCAAAGGATGATTAAAAAAGCCTGAAAACAAGCTTGAGGGTTTCTTTGTGTTTCATAGCTTGAGCTGTGGCCAGAAAGAGTTATCCATGCTTGGTGCTTCTCTTGGAAGCTTGGTAATAATAGACAGTTCCTGATGATCAAAAGCTGCCAGCTCCAGCTCTAAGCCACCACAAGCCCTGATGAGAGCTGGGTAGGCAGAGCTGGGACTTTGCTGCCCTTCCCCATCTGCCCATGGGAGCACCACCATGGCCACTGCCCTAGAGTCTGGATATTCTTCATGCCAAATACAGAATCATTAAATAGACACCATGCAAAATTATTCTCTCACCAATACGCAATGTTTTTCTATCTTCCACCTCCATAAAGAAAGACTTCAATAGATACTAACAACATTTTGTATCAGATTTTTTAAAAAAAGAGAAAGAAATGGCAGAATAATATTGAAACTCATCTCCACCATGACTGAGTTGTAGAATATTTAGCTTTTGATAAGTGCTTATTGGTACATAAAGAGTAGCTTTCATCTGAAATACAGCCCTGTACTATCCCCAGCAGAAAACTAATCTCTCATTTAATATTTCCTTTTTTTAATGGATAAAATTAATACCCTGTACTAAACTTTCCTGTTTTAGGGAGACTGTAAAGTAAGAGAGTTCAGTTTGCACAAATATTTTTGGTGTTTTGTCACCAAAAATCTGAGGGGGTGGAGGACAAGGAAAAGGGTGGAGGAACCTCTTGATCCCTGAGCATTCCTAGATACCAGAAGTTCCTGACAAACCCTAAATGGAGCTTAGTAAGGAAGAACAGGACTAAGCCTCTGTAAATCAATTATTTTAATTGTAATTAATATTAAAAAAAATCTCGTAACTTCAATGTCATACTTTCTGAGGCGCATAATACATAGTGACCAAAAGGTTGTATCTTTGCCTGCACCCCAAGTAGCTAAAATGGAAATGAAGTAGGTCTAAAAAGAAAGAATATCTAATAAAATAATTGAGAAATATAATTATAAACATCACATGGTATTTGCATGCATCAAGAACTTTTGATTTACCAGCCCCAGTATCACTTCTCACCTGCCCATTCCTGATCCTACATGGGATTTACTCGTTTTTGGGGCAAGGGGAGAAATCACAGAGCCTAACAGGCAACTCTGCCACAACCCTGCAGTGAGCCCATTGCTATGAACCAGTTAATAAGGTAATTCTAGAAGCCCAAGTTTGTTTCCGTAGCTACATAACATTACACAAACATTTTGGTTGCAATTTTGTGGCAATGGTTTCACAGTTATTTGATTAAAATGCAGTGCCTTACTGCTTGGAGCCTGGGAGTGTCTGATATCAGTGAAAGCTCTTCAGAAGTGTTACGATTTAAAATTACAGCTTACCCTGTTTGAAGGGATATTTTTAGTCTATTTATTCAGAGTATAAATATAGTTCTGTACATCACTGGTTTAATGTCTCTCTTGAGCTGGTCAGAAAGACACTTTACCCAGCACCAGACAAAGGTCAACAAATGGGTATCTTTTTTTCCCCCCTTCCTTTCTTTTTTTGTAAAGCTGCATTAAGGGTTTTAGAAAGCAAAGTATCTTGTCAGCAAAGGCTGCACATCTAACCCCTTTACTGCAGTGACCTACTTATAGGAAATACTCCTATTGAAAAGGGCTTTTTCCAAGATCTAGCATTTCAAACAAAAACATATCTAAAATTAGGTGGAAAGAGTTTAAGGGATCCCTGAGCAAAGATAATGGAAGGAATAAAAGGCGAGAGAAGGGAAATGGTGATGAATCACCATGCAGTCAGGAGGAGTGATGTAGTGCATATTTCTGTGAATGGCCATTCTCTGGCTTTATTATCAACAGCTCCATGAGTTATTTATTTCTGATTATTTGTTTGGGTGTCAGGGGGACTTTTTTGCCTGCAAACCCCTGGAAACCAAAGTTTTATGTACATACAAAAGGCATAGTGCAGGCAGCCACATCTCTGCTCAGCTGTTGCCCTTGCCCTTGACCTAAAGGGACCCTACTTTCCACACAACAACCCGAGAGCACATATTTGGTTTCTGTGTTAATGTAGCTCTGGGCTTTTCTTGAGCTGGGTCTGCTAGTTGTGCTGAACTGTAACAGATTCTTCATGGAGTGGTAGGGTTGGGTTGATTTCAGGTTTGATGTGTGCTGGGGGAATGGGAGAGGAGGTAGAATTTCTTCTATAATGGTCTCTCCTAAACACGTCGTGCTTCCAGTTGGATCATACCTCAGTCTTACTGCATTTTACAGAACTGGGCATGCAGAAAAGACCACAAAAGTGGGCTCTGCAGTCTTCATTTCAGCAGAGTTCCCACCAGAATAAAAAATATAACAACAGAATTTTGTGTGGTGTTTCTCAGCATGTCATTTGGGAGGCACAGAAAAGTAGCATCTCTCATATCATGAACTGGGGAGTGAAATGTAAGCAAGGGGGAATGCACGTAATGTCCTTTTGTTGAGTTAGAGGTGACAGTTTTTTGAGCTGAATGCCAAGGGATAGAGGAGCTTGGCTGTCCAGAATCTGAGGCAAGGCAGTGAGTTTTCTGCAAATTTGCTAAAACATTTGTGACGAGGAGGCATGACACAGACACACAGATGTACATCGTGGGACCACCCTGAGAAGCTGGTGTTGTTTCTAAGGACACGAATTTATCACAGTACATGATAGCTATTCAGACACAACCTACTTTTAACATCTTTTCAAGACTTAATTTTTGAGATTATCTATTTCTTACTAGCTTATAATAAATGAGAAAATTGTCCGCAAAGGAACAACATTTCAGTGAGAAATATGGTTCTAATGTGGGGGTTTTTCCAGTTTTGATTATATTTTAAGACAAATCTCCCCAAAAATCATGTACCAGAGAGGCAGGAGAGACTTCACAAGACATTTCAGTCCTGTTCCCAGCTCACTACAGGTCTGGGCTTGTGTCATGATCTTTGTATGTCCCAGTTATTTATGAAAAGTGTCTGGTGAACATCTCAATCTCATCTAAGCACTCTGAAGTTACATTCTTAACATTTAATCTATCACTCAGACACCGGTGTGACTAAATAGTAGAAATTTAAAAAAAAAAAAATCAAATTAGTTTAGTCCTTACTCCATTATCTGACCCCTCTTTTGTTCCCTTATTTACTCTCTCCATTTCAGAAAATGGAGATTTCTACTTTCTCAGGACCATTAAAATGCAGGGAACGATCTGGAGCAGCGTTCCTCTCCCCAGGCTGCAGCGCAGAGGCTGTCGATCGCCAGCTCTGCACTCGCCTGGTGTGTGGAATACATATCGACGTCAAGGGGAGTTCCTCCTGCGGAACAAAGGTGGAATGCGCAGGCGGGAGCCGCCGGGGCACCACCGAAAAAAAAGGGGGCTGCTCCTGTGCGGCAGATGAAAGATAAATACAGTCTCCATTGCAGGCAGAAGAAGGGTGTGACGTAAGTGGTTTTCCTGTCGATTTTTATCTCACCCTAAAGAAACCGTTGACAAAAATCCCAAAATGCATAACATATGGAATAAAAATATTGGGGAAGTCTCTTGACACTCCAGCGAGGTACACGGGAGCCCCGAGAACGGGGCTGTAATTTCTGTGCTGTGTGTATGGTTGTGCGTCCCCTGAGCACTTTAAATTGAATTTGCAGTATCTGCAGGCTGTGACGGGACTCCCCCTAAACACTGCAGTTCTCTCAACACAATACCTGCAAAGGCTTCAGTGTGCAAACAGCCCTTTCTGAATTCTGCTCATGGAAGCTGGGTGGGTTTCAGTGTGTTCTGAGCCACCAGCTGTCCTTCATTTCTTTGTTAATTACGGATATAATAAGAAATATGTACTTTAACCTGGACTTTTATAAATCTCTATAACCACATTGCTTAGTAAGAGAATTAAAACTTGTTAGCTCCTTCCCCAAGTGCTTTTGTATTTTTTAATTGCTACTACATTAAACACAATTATTTATTATTATTTTATATAATTTGAAGTTTTAGGACTACATACAGTAGTCTGTATCCTGCTGCCTCTAGAAAAATACTATTTCTTATTTACAAGGCAGAATTACTATAGGCAGACAACAATGTGATCACTGCCTAAGCACATCGCCTACCCCGCAGCAAGGACTGCACCTGGAAAATGTTTATTGTAGCCAGAAATACAGCCCTCCCTAATATATTTTAGGATGTGACTCATGATAATGACTAATAGAAAGTTACTTTACTCATAAATCTGCCCTGTCCCTAATCCATCTGTTTTTCTTGTTCTTACAAAAGACAAAACAATTTGGCAGAATGTTTTTACTCAGATATAATACATTTACATGATTGACTCTCCATTGCTGCTGGAAAAGCAAGCCATTATATCATGAGAATATACTGTAGGAATTCCTTTTTGGATAACATTTTTGCAATGGCAGTTCCAGGTGAGCCATCTAGAGGCAAAAGCAAGATTTTCTTAAGAATTCTACACACTAGTAGTGTAATGAATTCCTTTTCAAATAAATGTCCTAAAAACCTCATAGCATCATGTGTACCAAGAGCTAAGATTGCCATCTGCAAAATTCATAAATCTCTTACATGCTTTAATTTCCTGCATGCTCATGCTATGAGTTTAACAGTTTCCTCCACTTTTTAAAAATAATTTCTCAGAGAGGTTTGGATTGCTTTATGCTAATGTAGTATTAAGAAAAGCCTATATTAACTATAATAAATAATATACCAATTATAGGAGGGAGTGTAGAGTTAAAACAATTTGGAATCTCTTCCTGCTCTTGACTGTCTGTGTGACACTGGAAAATTCTCTTAACTGGAGTCAGTTTTACCACCCATAAAGTATGGCTCATGATTTTACCATCTTTGTAAAGCACTTTATGATCTTTGACTGAAATACCAAAATACTACAATAAAGATAAATACACAGGAAATAAAATGCATGGCCACATTCTGCCTTTACTTCCCTCTTGCTTAATCCTATTAAAATCAGAACTACACGGTGCATAAATCAGAGCAGAGCAAGCAGTCTTCTTTGCACTTAGCAGTAGCAGCATCACAACACAGCTTATGAAAGAGGCATAAAAGTCACCAATCTAAAACACAGCTGGGCTGATCTTAGAATAGGGGTGCACCTGGTGCACCCTGTGGGAGAGTTTAGAGTGGTTACTAATCAAAAGCTGATTTACTATTAAAATTGCTAAATTCTTTTGAAAACATTTCTATTCACACAAATGTTCCCTGTGCCACCTAAACTGAACCTCTACTGAAATATGAGATTTTCTTGTCACCGTGCTGGCTAAAGCACTGCAGCCAAAAGCCTGACCTCTACCGCAGGCCCAGCACTCGCAGCTGATTACAGGGCACAGGGTCAGTAGGGCTGCCCAAGCTGTCAAGCAGGAGGTGTAGCTTCAGCTCCAAGGACTCAGAGTCCCAAATCCAGCTGAGACTATCCTGATTTAGAAATTGTTGGTGTCCAGTGCAGCCACAACTACACCAGATACTAAAAGTAGACACACATGCTCTGCCTTTGTACCAATTACAGCAACTGCAATGGGAAGCAGAAGTGAAAAACCTCCCTTAGTGGCTTTGTTCCAAGCCCACACATGGACATCTGCTACACACACAAAGTCACCCTTGGGAGCTGGAAGATTCCATCTGGGGCTACCAACAAGGCCTCAATGACTGTGTTTAAAAAAATCTGTATGAAGCCTGGGCTGTAATCTGTCTGCCATTTAACTTTTCCCAGTAGTACAGAACGTGAAGCATAAAAACATCTATACCAGCATATGTCTGACTGGACACACACTGCCTGTGAGTACTGGTGTGTGATGCTGGTCTACCAAGGGTGAAGGTTGTTCATGTGGAGGTGAACATGGCCAGGAGCTTTGGGAAGCAAGGAAGGATTGGAGTAAGGAATAGGCTGCTGATCTCTCCCTTCCCCAAGTTCACAGGGCATATTAGGATAGCCACTCTGGGAACACATTGTGTTCTTGTAAAAAAAATAAATGAAACAGATTAAGGCAAGGAGTCAACAGAGCAATGGTTCCCACTGGGAGCTAAAATGAGTCAGAAAGCATCTTATAGTCTGGAAATACAAGCTTTTCACGTGGCATGACAATATGCATGGAATGGGATGGTGAGGATGCCTGGAACAAAGGGGAAAGTCAGGATACAAGAGCACATGGACTTCTGCCTGATCCTTTCCTGCAAGAGCTGGTGTTCTACTGGGGCTCCCAGGGACTAGACTGACCAAGTTCATAACCTCAGTATCTTGGCTGCTGGGGTGTGATTTAAATGAGAAGGTTGACCCCATGCCTGTCCCTCTCTGTACCTCTGGATCTGGTGAGCCATGGGCAGCCCTTTGTCTGGCTCCCAGCTCGCTCCAGGTGCACGTGGCTACCTTCCGTGCCAGGGGTCAGCTGGACTCCGGTCCCCATTTGCTTCGTACAGCTGTGGTCTCCTGTGGCTTCCCTCTCTGACCCAACATCATAAATGCCTGATAACATATTGGAACAGTTCTTCTTTCACCCTTCTCTTCTGGGAATTACAGAGGATTTTTGTTAACCGTTTAAATAGTGCCAGTGCTTGCTTTCATTTAGTCAGAGATGCCTGCTATCAGCCTAATAGTAATAAAAGAATTCGCTGATTTTCCACAGGTACAAGCAGGATAAGCCTCATGTATATATCACAGACACTTACTCAGACAGAATAAATAAATTCCATCCTACAGCTGTTTCCTAGGTAACTGAACCAAGACCACGGAAACAGGCTGTGTGCAGCTTAGAGTCGAAAAAACAAAACTGCAGCATTTCTTTCTGTCTCCAAACTTTTGATTTAGTGGGACTACAAATATGATAGAAATGTTTCAAGAATGAAATATGTATTGGAAAATATGCACCTATTCTCATGCAGCCAAAACACATGATCCTGAGAGTCCTGCAATATATCAATTCTCTAAACTGGCCAGAACAAACTTGTCTGTGCTTGGATTTCTGCCAGTGCCCAAACCCCTGGAAACCTGAAGGAACCAGTCACCAAAAATTGTGTGGTTGTGCTTCTCAAACGTGAAATCTAGCCACCTTAGGCAAATAGGCTTTATGTGTAAGCTGAGAGGAAGTCTCAGTCTCTGTCTCCCCCTCTACAAGGGACTGGTGAAATTTCTGGTATCTTCAAGCAATGCAAGGGCTCCCTGTCATTAACAAACCAGAAGGTCCCAGCAGATGGTACCACCTTGAATCAGCAAAGTATGAGCAAAATTTTTCCTTAGTGGAACTGTCTGCATCCACAATGCAGATGTACTGCAGGAAAATAAAATCAGATCCTTTAAAGCCCTGTTCTGCCTTATTTTGTCCATGACAGAGACTTCCATATTTGCATTTTTATTCTTTTCAAATATACGCCTCTTATCAGTGAATGGGGCTCTCCATGCTTTCAACAGACTTCAGAGTCTGCTTTTGTGAGAGGTAACACCTCCTTACATATTTGCGCCTCCCTGAGATTAACTACACTTGATGATGACTGATTTTCTTGAGGTTTTCTTCTTTTTGTCACCCAGAGGAGCCTGGACACCTCATCACACTGGGGTAGTTCCTGGGTCTGTATGTTGACTGTCATCCTGGGGAGCCAGCAGCAGAACCCACTTTCCTCAAGGATGGAGGAAGACCCTTCAGCTAAGCAGTGCCTTTCTCTGCCCACTAAGAAGGGACAACTGTTAGTGAAAATGGCTCTGCTGTCACACTGGTGAGTTAGAGGGGAAAAAAGAAATCCAAAAATTAAAAAACCACACTGCTCTTTGTCAGGGAAACAGGCAGGTGGAACTTTGCACCTGCAAGAACAATAAAAGGAGAGCAGTCGTGGAAAATTGCTGCAGCCAGACAAAGGTAAAAATTATTTGGCTTCCCACAGTGCAAAGAGCTGAAGTACTTTCTGTAAGGACCTTGCATTCAGCTAGGAAAATTAGAGGAAATAAAATCCATTATAATGGGTATACCCTCATTTCATCTACAGGAAGAGTAACATGCAAGTAATCAGATGCTAAATTACGTTCATCTGTGACACTGTAATAATTGCTTCCAGATATATATTGTGCTGGTTGAAATAAATGTATTTGTTTTGATGTGCAGACCTATGGAACAGTATCCCTGCCTTATGAGGTAGCAACTTTTTGTGATGAGAATCACTCTAAATGTTACTCTAATGACAACAGCCCAATAAAGAAATATATAACTAAACTGTTTAGCTAGCTGTAGGATCACAGAAGATCATTAGAATTGAGGTGATCTAGTTTTTGTCTCCTATCAAATACTCTGAAGAATCAACAAATGTAGTAATTTTAGTTAATAAAATAAAAATAAAGCCCTTCAGTTGTGCTAATACATCTCTAGCTATTTTTATAAAAGATGTAAAATGTGCATACCAGTGTGGGGAAGGAAAGTTTTTAAGGAGTGACACCAAGACAAACTCCTATTCCTGTGTATAAGGGTCAGAGAATCATAAATACCAGTGGGGAAAAGAGAGGTCTTCTGTTTTTGTGATGAATTACATGCAATTTTTAGAAAAGGCATTAGAATATGTGCCCATCCAGCCAGAAACTTGAGTTCACAGGCTGAATTTCAGGAAACATGGTGCCAGCTTTCCACTGAATTACATTTGTGCGGTCCTAGTGAAGGTAATGGGGTTATATCAGGTGAAAGCCCATGCAAAAATGGGCTCAGCCAGTCTCTCTAGAGGTGTGTAGAAATCATAGGCTAGAGTCTGATCACTTCAGCAGTGATTTAGTGATTTAAATTTGCTATGTTGAAGTCTACTGACTTCAGTGGATGAACTGTTAAGGTATGCCTATGTAAAGGTAGGTGGAGTCAGATCACCCACAGCCATATCCAGCCCTGCAGCTGTGAAACAGAGTCAAATTCTGATAAAATGGATTCAATGGTTCTGGTCCGTTTCACTTCCATATGCAAATTCTCAGTCTGCAGGGAAACAAACTCCCTTCTTCTCCCCTTCCTGTTTCAACTCAACAACTCTTTGAAAATTGCTTAATCTGCCCTTTTGCAGTTCATTAGCAAAGGGAACATGCAATATTAACTGTTCATATACAACTCCCACTAAACCAAAGAAAACAAGTTTTCACCTGCACTTCAAACAGAACATCCTTAGATGACTGAAAAAATAGCTTAGTTCTCCTGTTAGTTGGCTGGTCAGAAGTAAGAAATAAAACTGAACAGCACACTTTTTCACCAAAATCTGGAGACCTCATTTCAAAGCCAAGCACATTTGTCAAGCAAGAAGGCATTTAGTTGCTGTAGTCACTTGCCTGAATGTACCTATTTTAAAATTTGATCACCTACATAAAACTAAAAATAGGATCATATCAATTCATTGGCTGCAAGTCATAACCTTTCTTTAAAACTGTGCACTAACTTCAGGTCCTGTGAATACATCAGGCAGTAAAATCCTGATGTTATCATACATCACCTAGCTAGAAACAACAGTCCCCTGGGGTGAAGCTCTTTAGTAAGCATGGCAGGTCCAGGATTTTGCAGCCCAGCCAGTTCAACCTTCCCCTGGGTAACAGGGAAGTGCTTGAGGGCGAGGCTGGGCACACAAATCACAGAAGTTCCCTCCTTTCTCTTTCAACACAGCTGGCCAGGCACCAGGACACAGCCTGCCTGTACCTGTGGCCTTGGCATTTCAGGTGCAAGGGTGCATAAGTTACTCTGACTTGTTGAAAGCAGGGATATCTCTCTCCTGAAGACAATGACATTTATCACAGAGAACACCTGACTTGAACAGAAAGCTGCAGCCTGCCAGGGGACTGCGAATGATCTGCAGGTGTCTTGCATGGAAAGCTGCCTCTGACTTCAGTTCTGCTGTTTTCTTCTTCCTGCTGGACAACCTTACTTACAAACACAGTTCAAAACCAACCTGAAGAATTACTAAACCAGTGAATCACTAAGGTTAGATGGTCTGAATGTGTAAATACAAAAGGGAATGTAAATACAGACAAGAGAGCCTTGAGGAGTCAGACTCAATGCCATGCTGATGGTGGACTCCAGGAGAAGAATCTATTAATATTGCCTGGTGAGTTTGCTCATGCAATTCATTGTAACACACAAGTAAATGTAGAAGAAAACTGTGTCACAACTAAGTTTTAGAACAGAGATAAGGTCACAATCATGAGTAAAGCTACACACAGTCACTGAATTCTGTACTGCAAACTGCATACAACTTACAGGGTATAAAATGAAACATATCCATGACTCGTCTTATATTTTCTATTCAACCTTATTTCTCCCATACCTGTAATTAATGTTACACTGAAGCTCAACCAACTGTCTTCATCTTCCATCAGACCGCTCCTATCTCAGGATTCATATGGGGAGTTGCCCTTGTTTAAAGTAATGTTCAACACCAAAGAAGTTCACTACTATCCCAAAGAGCCGATGGAAAGATCATAAGGCAGCTTGACCCAACCTCTCCCTTTAACTAAAACAGATCACTGGCAGAGGAAGATTTCCCCATATTATAGATACTTCTGTGTTTAGTAGATCAGGGTGTATTACAACATCAATCTCAGTGCAGGATCTAAAGGACATCACAAAAGGAATTAAGGTTCATTCATCCTCGCTCTCCACCAACTCTGTGAACCTGGCAGGACTTTTGTCCTCTTGCTTTTAGGTGCTTGTTAGCTTGTTTCAGTCATTCTCTTCTGGCTCTCTTCTAGCCTAGTAGACTTTTTTTCTATACAAGTCTGAGAGCAAATTGAAAGTATAAATTAGAAGGAAGGAGTTTAGCTTTGTTAAGTTCGCAAGCTGCACCATTTATGCACGTACTTAGAGAGCACAAAACGTATAACATTTGAAAGGAAACAAGTCCCAAGTAATTAACCTCAAATACTGTAATTATCAGTGTGTTGTTCTTTTTTTTTTTCCCCAGACTCTTAAGAAATCACTTCAATTACTGTTTTGTTATTATGGAAACCACTTAATATGAAACACCTCAGGTTAGAAATGTTAATAGATGAGCTTATGTGATCACAGAAAGTCTTCTAGTGATAGATCAATAGATGTGGTGTAACTGGCAGACAGCCATCAGCTGCATTGTTTTTTCTTTATTTTAAAGAGATTTCTTACAGAATCTGGCAAAGGTTTAAATTTCATTTTCATATGAAATTAAATGGTAAAATAGTGGTATGTTTTCCTTAGGTTTACTCAGTGCAATCTTTCCAGACTGAAACAACAATTGGTATTGGTCATAGAAATGCTCACAATTTCCCACTGCATAGGTAAAACAAAATGTGCCTTTATTTCTCATTCCAGCACACACTTTAACTCTGTAGGAAGGACAGGCAGTTGGTACACACCCTGTAGTTCAAGTGACTTGGTTCTCTTCTGCTCCTTTCCTCCTTCTTCTTGATCCACTTCAAAACTCACTTTTAAGAAAAAATTACATTTATTTCAAATGACCAGTGGTATTACCCAAACAGTCCTTACTTTGTTGAGAGGTCAGTGAACTAGCTCTCAAATCCCTAAAGAAAACTAGTGGGATTGAGATGCTACAAGCCCAATATCAATATTTTGCATATCTAAATAATAGAGACTGTTCTCTCACTCCATTTCCATGGAGGGTGCATTGGACATCAAGCCTTTCTGGCATGGATAGATCAGTGCACTGAACCAGATCAGTGCTTCAGGGACCTCCTCAAAGCAGGTACTCTGCTGGACTTGCTGGTGTGTAGGCTTCCAAATATAACTGAACTAGATTACATGAAAAATTATAGACAATCATTGGAGTCTGCTACAAATACAAGTAGGCAGAGCATGGTTGTTACACTGATGTGAATTGTGATATCCTCGTTTCAATTTTAAAATGTGAAAATAAGCAATAAAAAGCACTCAGTGTTTGCCTCGCAATGATAAATCACAAGTCTGTAGGACATGTATTATTTTTCCTAGGCCAAATTCTTATTCTTTATGATAGTCACAAGTATTTATAGGTTCTCACTGAGTTGAGTGAACGTCCTGAACACCCTGTCATGTTACCAAAACCTAATGATCCCTCTACTGTTTGAAGTTAGATTAGAGGAGAATGCATCGGCATAATCTTGGTAAAATAGGAGGTCTTCAGCTACCACACCAGAAACATCTCCATCCCTAGATCTATGTGCCCCAGTATGTCTTTTTCCCTTGCCTTATATAATCATTAACAGCAATAAATCAATTGATTTATTGTAACACCAAGCAACCCTGACATAAAACCCATCAGGGAACTGCACAAGCAATTAAAAATACAATCCTGCAGAAAGCATCATGAAACTGATAACATAAAATGAATAAGTTATTAAAGTTCCACTTAGAATTCTTATGAACCTATAAATATATAGTGCTGAAATATATTAAGTTGTTTCTCCCAAACATAGATAGCTAGTGCTGAAATACAATGAAAAATAAGGTATATAGTGAGAAACAAGGGACATAGGCTTCATTCCATAGGTCTGAATAACCCTTTGCAAAATAGATTATGCTAAAATATCTCACATGCTAATAAAAAATGTTCTTTGTTCTTAGGGTTGGCATATTCCTGAGATTGAGGCTGTGTGTCCCCACTTTGATTTTTTGCAGAACTAGAGAGAATTGTATGGTAATTGCTGATTCTGCAATAAGAGTGCTGGCAATACTGTTAACTGACTTCCCCTCCCAATTTCCATTGGTAATACAGTAATTTTTCCTTCTCCAGGATTATATTACCTGCCAACACAACCCCAAATGGCCTGGAAAAGAAGGGACTTTTATTGCACTGCTTTAGGCCATGTCTACATTGGGTAGTTGTACCACTTTAACTGTGGTTAGCTTACATTAAAGTAGCTGGTACGTACATCAGACTGGTTTCAAAGTGATTTAATACCTCAGGCTACACTAAGCATCCCTCCTTAGAGCAGACATTAATCCATTTTGCAGGGAGGCTGTTCCCTGTGGAGTTCATATGGCCCTAGTAGCTCTGCTGCCACAAGTCCTTTACTTAGTAACTCTGTACTAAGCTGCTTTGATATTTCTGTACCTCCAGTGTGTTGACTTTGCCTTGGCTAGATGCACTGTTTAATTATCAGTAGCCCTACAGACATCAACATATCAAGTTTATTTATCTGCTCTCGGACACGTGTATCCCTCTGGGTTTCTTCATGTATCCATGCTTAGTTCTTAGACCTGACTGCCCTTGCCAAAGACACACACCCACCACAGGAAGGTATCCCGCAGTGTAGATGCTTGGAGGAAATTGCTGGAGCAGAAAGGCAAAAGGCTGACCAAAGCTTGACTCAAGGTGGAGTCAAAGCAAAGGACTGTGGTAAAATGCTGTAATACAAGAGGCTACGATGGAAACACAAGCAAAGCATGAGATGACAATTGTATTTTTGCACTCAAGACATAGACAAAGTCAAAAACTAACGTGGTGCACGTTGCCTGCAGCAGCACTGTGATAAATATCCACAATGGAACTGGCAGGCTCTGGGAAACCACTAAGAGCAACCAGCACCCCATGCACACAGGAGATCTGACCTGGAAGAGAATTACAGGATGGCTGGGACTCTGCAAATGTGGTAGAGGCACACAGAGCCCCAGGACAGCCACAAACCCACCAGCCAGCTTAAAACCACTGCTGGGACTGGCCAGCAAGTATGATTTGCTGTATCGTTACAAAAGGGCTCATGGAGATTTCAAAGGGTTGAGGGTTTTTTGTTATAAGTTACATTGTAGGAGATAGCCCCCTTCCAGCTGCTTGTTCAGCCCACTCATACAGACATCACCTTTCTCCTTTAGCACACGATGTTCACAGCTTTCCTCTGTCTCT
Organism: Manacus vitellinus; assembly: GCF_001715985.3. NCBI lineage: Eukaryota > Metazoa > Chordata > Aves > Passeriformes > Pipridae > Manacus > Manacus vitellinus. Next base: position 5,691,359 of record NW_021940603.1, on the reverse strand, counting down.
TTCCTGCTGTAAAGACCAGGTTACTCCTCCTCAGATTCTATCCCAATGTTAAAAACACTGATGCTTTTAATTTCTAATTTCAGGTACATTTTTGTACTTGTTTTTAAGGCTTTATCCTCCTCACGCAACACAAGATAATGTCTCCAAGAGGAGTGCAACTCCAAGAGGAATGGGCAGGACTCAGCCCTTGCATCGGAGCACCCTCAGTCCAAGGAGCTGGTGGTGAAGCTCTTGCTCTACACAGCAGCGAGGGGGTGAGCAGGCACTGAGAGATGCTACTGGACTGGGAGGAGCAGCAATATATCCTGCCATAGAGGATGTTAGTTTGGGATAGGAGAGGGAAGAAAGGAGAACAAAGAATCTGCCCTGCATTCTGCCATGTGACAGGGTGAGAGGACAGAGAAGACACGCACCACATCAGACCTTGTCCTGAGCCCAAACACCTCACTGTGGCTGCTGGACACCAGATGAGGATTGCAGTCCACAGGAGATGCTGTCATTACTACCCTAGAGATCTTCAGAATGAGAAGAGTTTCAAGCTTTAAAGATTTGCTTCTTCTTTGCCACAGTACATGTTTACTATGTCTTAATGCTTCAGCTGTATGTCATTCATTCTCTCTTTCCATTTGGACAAACAGGCTAAACAAAACATGGGCCTTCTTGCACACATAACTGAAGTAAAGCATTGCCAAAATTTCTACTGATGCTAAGTCTTCTGACAATCAGCAGCTACATCCAGGAGGAACTGATTCCTTTCATTAAAAGCAACTATAGGACTTCTTCAAGTCCGTGTATATGGCCAATGAAAATGAGGGGACCCTGCAAGCTTGCTACAGCATGGTCTTTGGGGAAGGCACTTTTACTGAAATGAATGGAGGACCAGGACCCCCCATTTGTGTTTCTATGGCAGAGAAACAAACTGCAGTTAGAGTTGCAGACAGGACAATGGCTTGCAAAGGCAGTGAGCTCTCAATAGCCCTTGATTGAAACTCTTGAATTCACACTGCTTCAACATTCAAATTTCAGAAAGAGAGGAGAGCTCTTGATACTCACTTCAGTTCTGTTTCAAGAGAAAAGACTCTTTTCCTCTCCGGTACAACAAAAGATAGTAAATTTTATTTGTTCCAACCTTTTGTCTGAATAAAAGAGAGCTATAATTCATGGACAAATGACAATAATATATCACAACATCGCCTTTGCATTTGTCTTTTACGCTTCAAGTTCTTTCCTTTACTCTTGAATTGGCTGTGAGCAAAGGGAGTGACAAGAGCTGCAAATATAATCTTGGGACCTCTGTATGCAAACGTATGAATCATCAGTGGTAACTGGCTATTTGCCTGACAACAAGCATCTAGTGCCAGCTACCTATGCAGAGTAGCCTGTCAGGCCTTCACAGGGCTGTTCCTGAAAGCTTCAGGTCTGCCTGAGGTCCTGCATTGCACCTCCTCTCCAACCCCCATTCTCAATACCCAAAGGTCTCAAGACTGCACTGGGTGTTTTCCTTTATTCAAGGCACCTAAATCAATTCTGATGTTGCTTCCACTATTTTTAATTTCTAAGCCACAATATGTGTCAGTATGTAACACAGTTTCATATTTAGCACTGTACAGGTGAAAAATTTGTCCTGAATAGAGCCACCACAAGTTCCTCTTATTCCTAGAAGCTCCCACTCCTGCTGTACATTGTGGTCCATGTTGTGAGGCAGCAGTAAAGAATTCAGGGTCTGACTGCCTATCTCTAATACTGTCTTTGTGGGTGTGAGAAAAGGCCAAGCATTGATTTCACAAGAGAAATTAATTAAGCTCTGAGCTAGCTAGTGTCATATTATTAAACACGTTACACATCTATCAATACCTAAGCACAGAACTGTTCCAACTAGGTATAAAGTTCTACAACCAAACACAGATCCCACTGAAATCAAGTGGTAAGACTTCCACTGGGCTTCAGCAAGCCTGGGATTTGCTCTCCATGGATTGTTAGGAATGCAGTTTTTTAGTTTGTTTTCCTAGGGGAATGGAATTTATGCAATCATGATGTGTGTACAAGCATGTCAGTCTACCACAGTAACTTTGTACCTACTGGACAATTTCAAAAGAGAGCCCAAAGGCACCAAATTTCTATGAATTCAGTAAAAATAAGAAGAAGGGTAGAAGAGAGAGGCCATATCAGTGCTCAGATAAGGCTAGGTGGCAAACAGCTCACTCCTTGTTACCTCTCAGATAATCCACACAGGAGGCAGATGTAGAACACCAGACTTTAGTCCTGTAACCCATGGAGCAGTTAGATTTTGTTGCTTTTTTTGTCATTCTATGCTCAAGAAACAAGATTAAAATCATTAAAATTTTAGTGTTTTGGTGTGTTTATTTCATTAGAAGACTGAGCATGCCAATGGCTGCACAAGTGAGCAGAGGAGTTGCCTCAACAAATGTTAGTAGTGGTCAAAAACCAATTCTTCTGTGACACTGTCAGACTCTCAAATACACTACCTGCAGAAACAACTGGAAAGTCATTTGAAAGAACACTTTGAAGAGTAAGGTATTGTAAAAACTGAGTGATCCTCCCTTGAGCTCATCTCTGATTCTTGGGGAGTCACTGATGCACCATATTAAATTACTCTCAGATTTGCATCTCAGGGATTTTCTCTGGTAAATCAAGAAGAATTTAGTTCCTAAATATGATTTTGTGGATATTTTTTAGATAAGCACAGTAGCCAGTTTCAGCTGGCTACTTCAGGGGAAGTCTTGCCAAATTTTAGCCATGATTTTACGTTTTCTGCAGCTTTCTTCTGGGCTAACACTTAGATAAATATAAGACTTGTCTTGGTCTCCTGGGGCCAAACTCACTGTGGCTAGAAATTCCATGTCCTATTAATAATGTTAAGTGAGAAGTTGCTGATACCATAACATGATCAACCAGGCTTACTAGAGAAAATTTTGCAACAAGTCAGAATTTTACCAACAGAGCATCTCTGTTTCTCAGCCTTCCAGAAACAATTTATATCAGTTGCAACTACCAGTCCTTAAACACTTTCCATTTTCACCAGGAGGAATGATAACCTTGAAGCAGAAAAGATCTGGGGGATATGACAGTTGTAGCAAGACACAATGTGATCAAGATTCCCCAGCAGTGTAGTTAAAATATTTTAATGGAACTACAATAGCTGATCAAGGAAACTTGCAGTACTCATGGGTAGAGAGAGAGGATATTCAAGGTCCTTATATCTGTGATAACACACCAACAGGGACCTTTGAGTACACTATAGCAAATTTACTTTAGTTTAAATTAATTCCAGACCATAAATTATTAAAACAACCAAGTTTCTTGCATTCAGGCATCCTTATACCCTGATGGTTCTTCATTCCCACTTGTTTTATAAGCTATGCAATTATATGTTTTTAAAATTATAAGTAATTATATACTACATAAATGCATAATACCAATACTATAAAATACTTGGTTTGGTCTGTATGTAGAGCTTTGTATCATATAGGAGAGAAAGAATAGAGGGATTGTCATAGGAAAGCATGAGAAAGGTTGCAGCTCTCTTGCGTGATGCCTTGGCACCAAAATTTCCAGGTGAATGACCCAAGCATTGTAAGACAGTTTGGTCAGTGCTTCCAAGCCCTTATACTCAGTGGAAGGATCTGGCAGTTGAGGGCTTCAGCATGAGCTTATAAAAATATAAAATGTAACTTTTTTTTTCTATGGGAAAATAAGGTAATTCTCCTACAGGGAAATTATTACAGGAACCACGACATAAATGACATAATAATGTGTATCTCACATGTGAGACTGGAAGATTAAAGTTTCAAAGAGCCAGCTGCCTTCAGTGTCTGACTTTTATTGTGTTTCCTAAGCTTCTCTGAAAAAGCTGTGCCTTTATGAAGGCCATGGCTGTTATGTTATTTCTAAAGACTTCAGCAGGGTCAGGGTTCCACACTGGCTCTCACTCTAAAATAAACATGCAGCCTCAACCACAAGTAAGAGTGGTTGCAGTGATTTCTGTGAAGTTGTGTCGTGCCTTATGTCAGAGGGTGGCCTAGATAGTCAGACTGGACCCTTGTGGCCTTATGAAACAATCAGACTTCACATGCCAAAAATATGATCATTTGAAGAAAACAAAACCTTTGCAAAAATCACATCTTGTGGATTTATGCACATACCTAAAAATGCTCTGTCAAATCCAGCTATTTTGCATTCTTATTTTAAAATCAGATTTTTGTTGGTTGGAACGCATAGTAATTGTGGTTGTTTGCTTTATTATAGGAGTATTTGACAGCTAGCAATCAGGCATGTCACTTGAGGAATTCACAGTGCCCGTTACAAGAAGCATCCAAGTATCATTAAACTTTTTGCACAAGGGGATAGTGAAGCATCCCAAGGTCACAGATTGGGAAGGGGGTCTCTCCTATCAGTAGCTCACCCATGTATTTTTTATTCTTTTGCTTGATTTGATCTCACCACAGACCAGGCCCTGCCCCAGGGGAGCATAAAAAGCTGACAGGAGCAGTGGCACAAAATGGAGCTGGATTTTGCTCCCCCAACCAAAGCAAAGGGCCCTCTGTGGTGACACAGCCCTGGGCTACCTCTGTGGAGTTGTGATGTTGGAGATGCTTGTGTAAGAAGAAGGCTTATTCTAGAAATGAGTTCAGGATAAGCTTTGAACTGTTCACATTCATTGACCAACAACAATTTTTCCCACCCTGTTATTAGCCAGCTATGAAGCAGGATATTTTGCAGGATGGAGGTGGCAATATAGTTCTGAAACTGCTCCAGTACCTCCCCATTCCCCGCACTCAGATGCCAGGTATCTAACAGGTCTTCAGCTTTGCCTTGCTTCTTGCATTAGCCATAGGTTTTGTCTGCTGTAAACAAAGCTCCTTGCTTAGAATAACTGGAGCTTTCTACCCTTGGTAGGACCAAGAGCTGTGGTCTCACATGTATAAATGGTAGGATGAATGCTGATATGTTGAAAATCCAGAGGTAAGGTTGACCACAGAACTGCATTGCACACAGATAACTACTTACAAACACTGAAGTCTCTAAGCTCCCCCCAACAAATTCACATAATTTTTGGATCACATGCTCAGGGACAAGTTGGCAATGTATCAATTATGATTGAAAGCTGCCTTTTTTACTTTATTCTCTGCCATTATTGCACAGTAAAAGCATTTTACATAGAAACACGTGGCCATACCTCTGGGGCTGTGAATTTGCATTACTCCAGTTAAAACTAACAAACAAACAAAAAACCCCAACAAAACAATGAATGAAAACCTCTTGCTTTGGGCTTCACTCTTGGTAGGTTTGGACTCTACTGAAGAACACAACACCAAGTTCTGCTTTTCTTGTTGAAGCACATAGGATTTGTTCTTGCACAGCTTAAACAGCTTGCAGATTGACTTGTGCAACTGGAGACAAGATCTTTTGCATCGATCTAGACTACATTTTGTTTAATTCAAAGATTTATTTGCACACTGTGGTATAAGTAAAATGAATCTCTGAATTCTAGATAGAATATCAATTATTTTGCTTATGAAATTCTAATTCCAGTCATTATGTTTGGGGGATACTCTCAGAAAAGTTAGGATATTTTAGTATAAAATCAGCCTTCTATCATGCAACTATTTGTGAGTGAAAGAGCCAACCAGGATATTGTATGTATGAGAGTGTGATTCAGACTGAAATAAAATCTTTCACTTGTCATCAGAAGGGGAGAAAACTAAACAATGCTAAATATACGCACTATAAAAAAGCTTAATATTTTACCACAGTATAGTTTCTGCCCAGATACTTTAGGGTAGCTTGTTCACTCTCTTAGCTTGTACTATTTCCTGTGTGTGCTGTCATGAGAGCTTGTAACATTCAAGAGCAGACCCAACATATGGTTTTCACGTGCCAAGTGCTACTTTCAAAGCCATTGTTCCTGCTTTCAACTTGTAGGTGATGTCTACAAAGAGCTAGAGGCTTCATTCAGAAGAGCAGGGGGGTGGTTTTATGTATAAAAGAACAATATACAAGTATCTTACATCTGTCTGCATGTGAGAAATTTCCATTTGAATGGCATTGAGCATCTTCAGCATGGCCATTTATCTTTCAATACATTTCCTTATTAATTGGTTCTATTTTGTCTTAGAAATTAGACCTTTAGCTCAAGAAATAAAATAAAACATATCTTGAAAAATCTATGTGGTAGGTAGTTCATGCATGTCCTGATGATTTAGTTCAAAAGCTGCAAGTTAAAATACTTGTAGCTCAGCAAAAATCCTACTGGATCAAGTTGTGCTGTCAGCTGCACCCAATTAATTCCAAAGAAGAGAGTGAAATTATTGATTCTAGATGGACCGAGCAGCATTTTATGTTGATACCAGTAAGGCAAATATTGTTCAGCCCAAATAATTATATGTATATATTAAGCAGTACAACTAAGCACTGATTTATAAGCCTAAAGAAGACAATGCTCCAAAATACTTTTTCCAAAACAGAATGGATTTAGAAGTTATGGCCAAGGTGACAGAGGTTAATTCTTCTGCTCAAAGTCAGTATTTTCATCTTTGCATCTAAACCTACTTTGAACTTGCATAAGTTACAACTGACTGCTGACTGAGAATTATACAATGGTAAGCATGGGTTGAAACTGGTTTCAAATATAGATTGTTTGGTAGCCAAATGGCAATAACATGGCCGAAACCAAAATGGATTGTGCAACTGAAAATACTGCTGCTGATAAGCTATAGAGTTTTTTCTGAAATGCTGTTCAAGAGTTATTTTTAAAACACACCTGATCAAAAAAAAAAAAAAAAAGAAAAGGAACTTAGTTATTTAACAATCTTCATATTAAAGAGCTCTTTGGTTTTCCCAGCATCTCATGTGGGAATTTTCACTTAACATCTGCTTGAACTTTCATAAAACAGCTTACATAAAACATTTAAAAAGACCCATAAAATGTACAATTCTCTTGGTTGCAGAAGTATAAAGCAAGAGTAGGGATGCTGACCACACTACACAAAGATAGGTGTTTCCAAGTACATTAAAGGGGATGTTATGCCTGATAAGCTTTGATTTTACCTTTGAATTCATTAAGGGACCAAGTAGGGCTCATAGAGGCTTAAGTGTTCAGAAGAGAGGCAGGGGGAGACTGCCAGAACTGAAGTGCCTCATTCCTGTAAAGAGTGTGCTTTCCCCTGGGACCTTGAGAAGAGGGAGGAAGGAAAATGCCTTCTCTACACTATCATACAAGAGATTATTTTAATCCTTTTAGGGTTTGAGGATGGAAGGGGAAGAAAAGCGCTCTGTATGCCTCCTCTCCAGTTGAGTGCTCAACAATAGACCTCAAATGAGATAAAGCTGACTCCAACTTTTTTTTATTGAAAATCATTTAGTTCCCAAGTAGCAATATATGAACTTTACAAGGCAAGCTTCAGCTGGTGCCATATTTATTGAAGCTATCGTACTGCCTTTAACTACTAAAGCTGATCACATCATCTTTCAATGAATTCTTGCATTATTTTAATCTCTTCTAGAGAGGGGTTCATTTTTTGTATACTTTGTATTTATAGTTCCTCAACTAGTTTTTAAACAAACCCCATCTGTTAGCTAAGAATAACCAAATTTCCACTCTAGATCATGGGCTAGGTACTAGGCATCCAGTGCCACGTTTTACAGTACACAGATCAACCTGAGAGGTGAGAATTCAGCTGGGGTCCAGGGACACCCCAAACCCAGAGTTGGATTATTTCACAAGCAACATTTCATGTTTGGCACAAGAAGTTCCTCACTAGGAGGCCAGAACATGCCAGGGCACTGCTGGGGTTCAGTTCCTTGGAGAGGCTGGGTGCTGCATCTCACCTTGGTACGGCCGAGAGGACCTTGTGCCACCAGCCTTTGACCTCCTGCCAAGTGCCAGTGGCTCAGAAAACAGAGAGCAGCAAAGAAGGGAGGGTGTCTTTGGCCCATGCATGTCAGGAGCTGCTGTCTGCAGCCAGCCCTGCAGCACTCCTGTGCCAGCCTGGCAGCAAACAGCCATCGCCTAATCTGAATTTGCAAATGCAACTATTTTCCTCCTGAGCTTAATTAGATTGACTTACATCTATATTAAGGAGGCATCCTCCTCTGCCAAAAGCCATAGCTCAAAGGAAGTTTTTCCCATTGCAAAATCTAGGATTAAAACCAGATGCTGCTAAGTTTCTACCTTCACATATAATCTCAAAATGATCAGTCATTAGATTTTTTTGTTTCACTACCAAATGATAGTTACAAGAAAACACTAGCATGGGTAAGACTTTGATTACTTGCCAATCAGTTTAACTGCTTAAGTTGTGAGCAGAAACCATGGAAAATTGACAGTGGTTAATACAATGCAGATATATATATGCTGACAGACAAAATAAATAAGTTAGACCTTTATTAAGGTGATGATTTTCCAATTTCAGTTTTCGCAGAGGTAACAAATATAAACAGAGTTCCATCCACTAAAAATTCACGTACTTTCTAGGAGCAACAACTCAAATTCCAGATTCTCACAGGGGAAGTATTATTCTGCTACTGGACATTTAACAGAGTGGTAAAATGCAGTGATCATTTTGGCAATCCTTTCTACAGTGCTTTGAAGTGACATCTGAGTTTGCCTGTTCGACTTCAACATTTGAAAACTTGTGTCAAGGAAGAAATAAAGCAGAGATATTTCTTAGCAAACCAGAGAAAGGGTTACTTGAAGGATGAGCATGAGCACTTTGAATGTGAAAATGCTAAAAAAAAAAAATAAAAAAAATCGAAGGACAAGATAAATCATGTTCCTGAGACTTACAAAAAATGCGTGGCATATGCTTTAAGTTCCATGAGCAAGAAACTATAAAATACACGTGCTGTCAAAGAGCATGAAAATTCATATTCAGGTGACTTAATAGAAATAATCATTCCCATACAAATAAAGTTATCTCTAGACTCCACGTCTCCTTCCTTCTAATTTGTTCCTATTGTGAACATCAAGGCCTGTGGATGCACTGCTTTCCCCTGTTGTCTGCACAGTGTACTGGTTCTTAGACAGCAAATATCCTTCTGTATGGTTTGGGTGGGGAGTACCTAAAGTGTTGCACTTCAGCTTGAACAAGTATTAGTACACCAAAGCTGTAGTAAAGCCCAGTAGTAAATAGAGATGGGCAACAGAAGCAAGATAAGAAAGATGGAAATCCCAAAGACTCTTAGTTATCTTGTAAAAGGTACTGAGGCAGATTCCTTTATGCTGAATTACTGAGGCAAGATTCAGTGCTTAAGTAACATCAGTGGCACAGTGTCAACACCCTGTTGTTCCTCACTTGTCACCTAAATCCACACTACAACCAGAAACAGAAACAGGAAGTTTTCAGAAGGTTCCAAACAGGATCCAGAAATATCTAGAACAGGAAATCTAATCTTTGTTATGTGTCCAAGGGGTTAAAGCAACAATAAAGAATAAAATTAATACTGATGTAATGGGCAAGAGCTGAGGGTGTTTTTACAGAGGGATATTATACTGCTCAAGTCTAAGAGTTACCTGAGCAAGTGACATATCAAGGCATCAGCTCACAGCATTCTTGAAACTGCAAGAAGCATTAAGGGCTCTAAAAGAAACTGAACTGCCAGAGGATCTATGCAAGAAAGTAGTAAGCAAAATTCAAAGTAAAATTGCATACGCAAGGAAAATAACCCTAAATACATTAGAATTCATGGTTGCTTAATTAGCTATAACATGAAAATTACATTGGATTCTACATAGACAGTTGTGTGGAAAATGCAGCTTGATGCTCAGCAGCACTCAAGAAGGCAAAGGATGTGAAAGCACAATTAGAAGTGTAATGAACCTAACCAGAAAATGCCATTGCTATGCTAATCAATGGCATAGCCATAGATACTCTGTGTAGTTACAGTCTTCCCACCTCAGAAAGGGGAAAAAGGCTAAAACAAGATTGATGAAGATAATCTGAGAAACCTGTAAGAGTTTCCATGTGAAGATAGATTAAACAATTCAGGATTCTAGTGGAATAGCTGGAAGAGAGTGCAATGAATGTAATGGGACTTTCAAATATTAGAGGTGTGGATAAGGTTAACATCTGATACCAGGAGTTAGCCATGAAAACAGCGAGAGGCAAACTCAAATAAAATCAGAGGGGACACTTTTTACACACAATGTAGCTAGCTGCAAAACACTATCAAAAGCACTGAATGCCAACAGAGACAAAAGAGCATTACCTTCTGCATAATTTGTACAAGTTCATAGAAAAAACCTCAAAGGGCTGTTAAAAACATTAGTGCAAATGAAGCCTTAGGGTTCAAAAGGCTACGGAATACCAAAAAGTAGTATTACACACCAAGAATCATTTGCCCTATTTTCATATTCCTTGCCTCAGCATGTGCTGCTGGCTGGCTGCTGTCAAAAGCAAGGTATTAGTTCAGAGGGACCATTAACCTAATCTAGTTGGGCTGTTCTGGATTCAGGGAGGTCAAAAAGACACATGAAGTAGGTCTTATAAGTTTTGAACATTCACACTTCATTTAAAATTATTCAGATTGCAACAAAGAAGATTCATGGAATACTTCTCTTGTTCTTAAGCTTTTGTAATTTGAATTTCCTTCTTATTCAGGAAAATCACTTGACCTCTTCAAGTACACTGTGTACTTGAATGAAAATATTTTTATACTGTATTAAAAAAAGAAAACCCAAATCTCAACAACACAACACATCCCTACTGTGTATTACTTTCTCCCATTCTCTTTGATCCATCAATTTAGTGGTTATGCACCTCTCCTCCAAGAAACTGTCCAACTAAACTGTTCCACAGTAAAAAGAAAAATTAGCACCATCCCAGCCTCAAATAATAATTTTAGAAAATACAAAACTTAATAGTTTTGAGAAGATCTTAAGAAAACAATTTATGAAAGAGAGGCTTTGTGAATACTGTCAAGTTTCTCTCAAGAGCCCACGGACACCAGATTCTTGGAGGTTGAGAAGTTCCCTTATGTACCTCCATGTCACAGAAAGAATCTACATTCAGGCACTTGACTTGGAGTGTTCCTAAGCACAAGGGTGCTCTTTTTCTCCTAGACCAACGAGAGAATACCTGCAACACCCACCCCATTGCTTAACAACAGCAAGGAGTTGAATGAATGCCACACATCCTTCAAGATGCACAAACCTGTCTCCTGGTTAAGCAGCAAAGTGGTGGAATGCCTCAGTAAGAAATATTAGTGCACCATCTTCCCAAGGAATTGACTTTGAAGATAGTGAAGGGATAAATGTTACTAGGAAAAGGAACAGTTTTAACAGGTATCAGGCTGTAGTCTCCTAGCAGACAAGTTACAAGTACAGGGTCTGTTGCATACATGAACACAATACTGTGTTTCATCCCTGTGTAGTCAGTGACTGTCAGCAGAAGGCAGGAATCCAATGCATGATCAGATGTTGTCTAGACTTTCCTGGTACATGCTTCATCCCTGGCACAAGCCACATGGACACCAGCTCAAATTATCTGTGAGGATATATCTCTATCACTCAGCATGCCAAAGCAGGAGAATAAAGTAGGAAAACCTAAAAAGTCAGATAAGTGGAATTTCCTCCCACTTATGAAGCTGGTGCTTGACTTTAGGACAGATTTATTGTGGTATGGCCAAGTCCACTGGATGCAAGTGCAGCAGAGCAACAGAATAACGTCACTTTGCAAATTGTTCAAAATAGGACATCCCTTTATACTGAATAAGTTGGTCTAATAAGAGATACTGCTGCTGTGCTGCTTCTCTGCACAAACCTTGCTTTGTACTGAATCAATAATAATCAATCTCTTCATATTTCCTTGGGGCTATTTTGCCTTAGTCAGTAAAAGAACAGAGAGAGCAATCAAAACATAGATCTACTCTGATTCTCACAAAGATTTTGAGCACAAGGAGGTCAATCAAGAGTAATAATCTTCCATTTTGTCCTAAAGTACTGACTGCTATGTCCTCCACAAAAGTGACCAAAACTAAGTTATGTAGCCTCTTTGCTTGACAAAACAGGGCATCTTTGCACTAACCTTTTTCACTCCTGAGCTCTTCTACACTTTTTAATGTTTTCAGGATAACTGACCTGTCCTGTAATCGTTGTTCAAACCATTTTATATACCACTGTGATCTTCCTTTTCATCCTACCCTCAAGCTCTATAACAATTTGTAACGATGCTACTGTATTTTATTGCTGTTAAGCAACAAATGCCTGCTATTATAATAAGACATCTGTGCAAGCAATTTACATATCAGACTTTTATTTTCCATTTCCAGTTTCTTCTTGACTTCTTCCTCTCCTGCAGGCCTACTCTTACAGTGCACTTTATGACCTGGAAGCCTGATATTTAAATCAGCTATACTGGTACAGCTGAATCGCAACAATGACATCACCCTCCTCCTGAAAGTGTTTAAGGGTACATTATTTTCCCTCTGTGCTCAAATTTCCCTGAAAAACAGACTCGAGAAATGAATGTAAGAATTCAGTTTCTTTGTTCAAGTGTATTGTCTTCATTCTCAATTTGTTTTACAGAATGTGTTTGCCAGCTGTTCTTTTATTATTTTCATACCTCTCTATATCCAACTTTCTAGTTAAATACTTACTATTTGGCCCAATTTCTACTCCCTAATGTGCATGATAGAAAATCACAGGCATATCCAAGAGTTGGAATTGGCTCTAACTGTTCACCCACAGCCTGTCATGCCTTTCAGTACTTTTTTACTGTATCTGTTCCATTTCTTTTAGATGATCTAAGCCATTTTACTGAGGCAGTTTTTAACAGACAAGTGTGTATAACTAACAGAACCTTTACTGAATTTAGCTTTGCTCAGATTCGATGTTTTAAAACTTAGTGTGAAGTGGGTTATTTAATACAATACTCTTGATAGTTGAAGAGAACCCAGTTCTACTCCCAAATCAGTGCAATTTTAAATATCACTTCAATTAGGAAGCCAGATTACATGAGTTATATAAGCTTTCTAACGAATTTAATCTATGATACAATATTTTTTGCCAAGTGTTGGGGCATATAGATAGTATTATTAGATTCCCCTCCTCTTATAGTTCTGTAATGTATTTCCAGGCACTTCTATCACCTCTCTCCACATAAACAGATGGAAGTCTTTCAGACAAGCATACAGAGTCAGGCTGTCTGTATATAACATAAGATACAGCTGTTAATTTGTGGAATTCAATATTTTGAATCTAATAATAAAGCATTTTTACTTTAACGTGAGAAGTAACATTTATACACTGCCTTCAGTTCTTGCCATCGTTTTGCCCTTTATTTTAGTAACTTACAGCAACTAATTCAGAAAATAGTGTTCTAATTTCTTTTAAGTTTTTGCATACCAGACTATTTTTACTAAACTAAAAGTCATGGGAGAAGAAAGTCCTAAAGAAACATTCTTAAATCAGATGATATATTTGTGCAATTAAAATTTTGCAATAGGCTTTAGCAAAAACTACCATGCTCTAAATGTCTTTTACTGGTGTTCAACTACTGCTTAGGCTTTTCTTCACACCTCCTAATTGTAGCCAGCACCTGCTGCTTCAAAGGAAGTTCAAACTCTCTTCTTGCTGCCAATCAGTTTAGGTCCTTACAGAAAGTTTTACGTGTGAAGTGGCTGTAAGGACAGCTCTGTCCTTACAGTAAGGACTTCGAGTGAGTCAGTCACTGAATTAATGCTGCTGTCAAAAATATCCATCACTGCGTCTAAAGATTTGCATCATTGGCTGTGAAACTTCCAGATACCTTGTAACATGAGTGCTACTGCAGCTGCACTCAGTTATGTCAGCAGATGCTTTAGCAGACAGGATGCTGAAAGAAAATATTCCAGCTTGCTTAAGTTTAAATCCAGCAAAATACTCGGATTCTTTAGAAATACTTAGAAGATAACATGACATTTGACACATCCACATTGGACATCACACTGTAACAGAAGGGAACTGGATTGATTTGACATTATTTGTTTCAGGTAACAAGTGATATGGACAGAGGAGAAGCAAGAGATGTCATACCCTGAAATTCAGTAAGGATTTTGAAAGTGGTTGGAAAATCATATCCAGAGAGCAGCTGTCAGCTGCTCACTGTCAAGAGAGAAGAGTTTATCAAAAAAGAGTTCTGCACTGGCTCTGGTACTACCTACTGTATGGAAGCTGGACAGTCAAAGTTAATTTGTATTCTAGATAGGCAAACAAAATGTTAAAACCATAGATTCAAGTGCACAGGTGAACAAACTGAGTGTTATTCTTACACAAAAAGAACAACATAGGACTGTAGAAGTAGCTGATCTACAGAACGAAATCAGGGAGATGCAGCAGATTGCAAGCATGAATTACATAAAATAGTCCCTTTGCTCTATTGATCATGCAGGTGTCACAGAGTAAGGACTGCCTCCACTGTGGCAACTAAACCATAAGAATGATCTACATCAATTAGAAAGAGCAAGGGAAAGCAATGAAAAATATTCAAGGCCTGGAAAACACAGGAGATGAGGAAAGAATGAGTGAACTGGAATTATTTAATCTTAGGGGAAAAAAAAAATACTGAAGGACAGACATGGTGAATTGTGGCAAGAAAGGAAATCTTTCCACTCCAACAGCAGATAGGTTTAGAGGCTTAGAGGTTTCAGCTGATGGAAATGACACCAAAGAAAATGGGGAAAAGCTGTCCAGTGGCAGCATTCAGTTCCTGGTCTCAGGCAATATTTACACCTCATCCCAAATAGTCAGAAATTTTCCTTGAAAATTACCTCTACTACCTCCTTCACCACTTTTCCTCAGAACTACCAATGACAACTTTGTTTTTCTATTCATAGTGAATATTTGTGGAACTCTCAAATCCATTTAAAGAACAATTAGAAGACTAAGAGACTGCCAGGAGATGTTCTGGTAGAAATTATCTGTACACAAAAAATTGCTAACAAGTAAGTAGAGGGATATGAGAGCTGGAAGTCAGGATTTATGGGACATATACATATATACATACAAAAAGGCCTGTCTGGATAAAGAAAGGAACCAACACTCCAACTGTTACAAAACTTATTTTTAAAAACAAGTATCACGCAAAGAATAATAATTTAACAACATCTTGTCTTCCAGTTGTCACAAGTAGAATTTTCAGATAATTCCCACATCATACTTATGTTCTATTTTCAAACTGGGCTTTAGCATTTAGGAAACAAAAAACAAGGAACCCAAATCATCCAAGTGAGTCTTCAGCATTGTGAAGTATAGAGATGCACGTGTCCAGCTTTTGAAAGCACCTAATTGAATTACATAGCTAATTGAGCTTAGAAAAGAAACAAAATTTTCATTTATGTATTTCTTTTATTGTATATTTTTAATTTGTATTTCTTTTTTAAGAGAAATACCATGTTCCTTGCTCATCATCCTTTTCTGAAAGGAGTCATCTGCAGTCTGTTTAAGGCCTTTAAAGACAGATTGTCCTTACCACCTCTCTAGAAGTTGTATAATGGATTCCCCTCTGTCCCAGTTACAGCCACACAGTGCTCTGATTGCACAGTGCAGCCCAGTTACTCAGACTGTATAAGAATGCCACACGTTTCACTCTTGGTGGAAAAAAGTTCAAGGTGAAATAAAAGTCGATGTGGGTAATACTTTTCTCTTCCTGCTGCCCAGTTAGCAACACTGAGACAATATCATAATATTTGTTAAATAGAAAAATTTCTTTAAGCATGATTTTTAGCTTAATTTACACTGAAGTTTTCAGATGAGCAGATTTAATCCTCCAAACATTAATCTAGAGATAAATGGTACACGTGGGATGCTAAGTAGGAACATTTCTCCTCAGTCATCAAGAAAACAGTGTTGCATTATTTTTAAAAAGTAGTAAATAACTTAAAGTAACAATGACATCTTTTGGATATCTGCTCTGTTTAAATTGGCAGCTCAAACCTTTATCTAATTCTCACCAAATTTCTACATAACCACAGTAATGAAAAATTAACCTTCTGTATCAAAAGATTAACTGCCTGATCTTCCTTCTGCAGAGATAAAACCAACATGCTGCCCTTGGCTTTAGTGACTGCAAGACTGTTTCTAGAAATTGTTTCTTAAATCAGACTGCATTATGTTCCATTTCAGTCCTTGTTTTGTCAGGGACTTTTCTTTTAAGATGCTAAGTTAACCCATGAATTTAATTTGTTTCTTTAAAGTGGGCACTGAGCCCTGTTACATCAGAATTTTGACAGTGGCAAGAGATAATATGATTACCTGCTCAACAGTCATTTTGGAAGAGAGAATATAATGGTTCCTCCCTCCCCATCTCTCCAGAAAGCAGGTAAGGAAGTGATAATGAACACAATTACTTATGGTACTAAGGGTCATATACTCACTAATCATAATATTTTTCTTTAATAATGTGTTTCACCTTCATTCACTTTAACATATTTTTGCTCATGTCATGTCTTGTTGCACCAGATGTTGCAGATATCTGTCACAAAGAGCCATTTGTCCTCCAAATGTGTAATGCAACAATAAGCATTATTAAATACACTTGTGATATAATCTCTTCCAAGAATTATTATATACTGCACAAAGATTTTTTTCCATCTATAAGAATGAGTTTAATAAAAAGTTATTAGAAAAAGAGGGGCCAAATAATTTCTTGTTCTAGAAATGGCTCATTTATTCCAAGTGTTCTATTTACATTCTATTTACTTCAAATTCCACAATGAAGTTTGCCTCAATCTGGTTTGCATTTCTGAACACTTGTCACTATCTGCAGGTAACTATTTTGGTTACATGAAAAGATATCATATCCACATTAGCCAGCTTTTCAAATACAATTTAAATCCTTCAAGTCATTAAAATTCTTGCAATGCTTAACCACAATTTTAAAAGGAAATAGGAAAGAGACTGCATTATTAAAAAGTTTTCATTGAAAAATACAAGAGTGCCAGGAGAGTACTTTAAGAACATACAGCCACCTGGACATTCTTCTTATTGACTTGAGACTTACTGATAATTTCCTTCCTACAGCAAAGGGGCTGATCCACAGTAAAACCCCTTTTCTGACTGTTTCTATAGACAACTTTAGCATGCCAAAACAACGTGTTAGAATGCTGCCACAAGCCATGACTAGTATCCTAGTGTAGAGTTTAGCAACAAGAGTTAATTAGGAAACCTGTCTGCGTTCTCAAATGCCATGTTCCATCATGAAATACATGAGCCTGCCACAACCCAGTCCAAGAATATACTATGCTTTTCAATAAAAAGCCCTGGCCAAAGTTCTAAGGCTGCTGCAGGAGTTGGTCCCTGTTCCTAAGTTTTCAAGAACATTTGAACATCATCTATCAATGCAGTTATTGCTTTTAAATTAGTTACAGAAAATTGTTCTTGAAGGAAGTGAAAGAAAAGTGTGCTAGGAATGCACTCAGAATTGGCCTTGAACAGACATAAATTGGTCTCAGCTTTGATGGAGATGAGCTCCAGATTACAGATCAGCCCAGTGAACAGGATTTATTTAGGACTAAATTTTACCCTTGTTTATAAAACCAAGCCAGGCAACAATGGAAACCATATTAGAGGTCACTCACACCTGCAGCAGTCAAGACTAGAATGGTTCAAACACACCCTTGAGCACCCATAGGCTTGATGTACTGGCCAAGAGCTATCACACATCATCCCACCAGTGGTACTGGTGGGCCCTTAGGGTTTCTCCAGGTTTCTCTCTCCTGTTCAGCAATGCCAGGAGAGCACAGGGCAAGTATTGGCAGAGACTCATTCAGCAGCCAAGGAAGTCCTCGAGCCACAAGAAACATCTTGCCCTCCTCTGAACCACGGGGTTCTGTCTTGCAGGCACCACAGAGAGAAGAGAACAAACCCTGCTGGGGTCCAGAGCACTCACTAATGTCACCCTGCTGAGGAGGGACACCAGGGCCCACAACAGTTTCCTTGAGAAGTCTGTTTAAACCCATCCTTAGAGGAACATAATAAACTAAGACTATTCTATAGCCTGTATGACCATCCAACATGTAGCTATCAAATACACAGTTAAGTTAGTCACAAATTAAACCAAAGTATGACTCCTGCTGAATAGACTATAATAATTTTAGGGAAATAAATACATATTTTCAGTGGAATTTGACAATCAGGGTGTGTTAAATTACTAAGGTTTAATGGTTTTCCAGTGGAATCTAGTAAGTTTTGAAGTATGTTCTCAGATTTTTCTATGGAGACATTTCAACCTTGACAGATACCAAGATAATGATCTTTTAGGGGCATTATGTACTTAGCTGACACAAATAGCATATTTTAATCACAGTTAATAAGAGTCAGATTTTGTTTTGAATTCTGTGATGTCAAACCTGGCATCCTCCTTTAAGGAGTCTGTACAAAGAGCATAATAGGTTTTTTTGCTGTAAGTCATCTTGACTTATTTTTGCTCATGTCAGTTTGACCTTGAAGAGAACATGATGTCCTCTGAGATTCTTTTTTTTTTAAAAAAGTCACACTCAGGGCCAACAATTCCTTCACTAAAGAGACCTCTGTATCTTTAGCTGGTGAAAGCTGTGGCTCTATCATGGACTGAGAGGCAGTATTGGTTGTACTCTTTGTTTACAATAGCATACAGATACAATTGAGCTCTGAGTCCAGAAGCATTCACCCCTAGTACTGGAATCTTGTATCAGTGTTAGGAGTCCAATGGGACAAGCTGTTAAACATATGACAAATCTGTACAAGCTGATACAAGGTCTCATCCTTAAGTTATTTAGACAGGATAAGAAACAAGGCTCCTGGAAGTTACTAGACAATATGAATAGCCCGATTGATTTCAGTAAGCATATTTATACATCACCTGTTATTAAAATAACTGCAAATTTGGGTTATTACACTAACAATCAATTGTAACTGATGTCAGTTAATTCATTACATTTGCCTGCATGTAACATCTGATGTTTTTTCTGATATCAGAAGCTGTCCTTCAGATTCCATCATCCTGCAATAGTTTAGCAGATAGCTGTAAATATGCCATCAGCCTTACTAGGATTTCCCCAGATAGTTCAGTGGAAATAAACAAACAATCCTGATAATAGCAGAGATATTTTCCTACCATTACTGTTCAAAGGAACTGGAATTGACTATGAGGAAACCTTTAGAAAATCCACAAGACTAAGTTTTTCCTACATGCAGTGCTCATGGACACTAATTTCTTTGCCTGATCCATAAAGTGTGTACACAAAATTCATCAGGCTCAATAGGGATATTCATCTAAGACAGATTTATGCTTCCAAATAACCCTGCTGACAGCTATTTACTCATAGACACTAAGGCCAAAATGGACTGTTAAGAAGTATAGTCTGTTCTCCTCCATAACACAGGCCAATGAACCTCACCCAATAATTTATGCTTTAAGACCATAATTTGTGTTTGAGCTGTAGCATCTCTTTTAGAAAGATCTTCAGTTGTAGTTTAAGTGGAGGTGAAACCATTACATATCTAGGTAACTTGTTCCAGTGATGAATAATCCTTACTGATAAGAGATTGCCTTATCTCTAATCTGAATTCACATAGCTTCCCTTTTCATCACTGGATTTCTTTGTCTTTTCCAGATGAATAAAAGGGCTACCTATTATTTTTTCCTACAGAGATACTTGACCACTGCTAAGTAATAACCTTCACTTTGAGAAGTTAATGAACTAAGTAGACATCTTTCAACATACACCATGTCTTTGTACCCTAATTAATTTTGTAGTTCTCTACATTTGCTCTTATTTTTAATGCATCTTTTTTGAAATTTCATACCAAAAGGGGCCACATCATTTCTATACCACCAAGACTCTTTCTTACTATGTGGTTGCTTGTACTTAATGAACAAACCCTCACAACTCTGTGCCCTCATGAAACTAGGACAAATTACTTACATAGAAAAGCTTTATAACATTAGAGTAATTGAAAACAAATAAGCAATTAAAGATGCCTATAGAAATCTTGGAACATAATTCCCACTGACAGGATGAAAATATCTGATCTAGTATAAAACTAGTACTGGACATGACTCAGGATTCAGTGTGCTATCAAACACAAGAATTTCTTGTAACTACCTTATACTTAACAGAAGCAAGATAAACTCCAAGTATTTTTAGAATATCCGATTTTATCTAAACTTCATATTTGGGTGTGTCATTTTTAGCTTTAGGCTGCATTTCAGCTCACAGAACCTTTGAAAAATCCCCCTAACAACAAAACGACAAACTTCTGACATTTTTTTACCCCACTTACAGAGTCAGTTTTGAGAGGAAAGAAGTTGTTTGCCAGGGAAGTCTGTATTGTTTGAAAATAAATAAATATAAACAAGTAATTAGTTCTACTTGCTGCTGTTTAGAAGTGGCATGCAGTTAAATGAGCCCTAAAACTTCTGAAAGCTTATGCGTGGGAACAAGCACTCTAAAGAGCACCTTCTAACCCATTCCTTAGCTTGAGCCAGGATCTCTTCTGTTTCTATGTCAAGTTGTCTCCCAGGAAACTAGAAAAAGCAGTCACTTCTCAACTCCCCACAGATTTGTGTACCCTACTTTCCAATTTTTCTTCTCTCTGGTTCTATTGGGGAACTCCACTGATTTCTCTTGATCAGTTTATGCACAGTGTGTGCCTACACATGCATTTATTTATGTACACACATACATATGTGCGTATTCCAGTTGAATTGGCTATTTTCTATTTTTTTAATGGGGAGGATTGGCTTTGCAGAAAGCTTTCCTTTGGCCTATGTGCCAGTTCTCTGCCTAGGCCAAGCCAGTTACTATATGCAGCTACAGTGCATGAGGCTCAGTGACTACTTCTGAAAATTATACACATGTGCACCTCACAAACACAAGTGGCATTGGTCTCATGGAAGTAGAGAGAAAAATCAACTCAAATTTTATAAAATATTTATGCTGTCTGATTAACAACAGCTGTTTGATGCTGAGCTCTTCTTTACATTTTGCAACAGACTTCTGAATCCAAGGCAACTGCACTGCATTTGAGAAAACAAACAAAGAAGCAAACAAAAAACAAACAGCCAGCACTAGAGAATCACTGAAACAAACTAAACTTATGTGATAGAGATGTGATATACTTCTTCTGCATGCTTTGTCTATCCACATTCCTACTCTGCATTGGACAATGCTGTCTTTTTGACTGCTTTACAGCAGTAATATCACATACCAGACACATAACCACCCAAGGTGGTTGCTTCTTTTATTGATAAGGCAATTACTACAGCAAAGAGGGTTAGGGGATTTCTGTTGTAAAACAGAAGCGATACTAAATGAAGATCCAGGGCAACTAAGGTCAAGGTTTTCATTAAAAATGTGGATAACTTAATTACTAGCATTAACAATTAAAAGCCAGGCACACTGTGAAGATGGTATGTTTAATGAAACCCATGCCTCAGGCACCAGAGTTGGCAAGACATTTCTTCATATTTAATGCATTGCACAACTACCACAGATTTTGGTTTCCTGCTAAAGAGCACCCCACGTACAAGGGACTGGAAAATGTATAGGACAAAGCCTTGCTCTAGCAGGTGCCTCTGCCATTCTCAAATACATGTTCAGCAACGTCACTGGTGGCCCATTGGACCTCTGGGTGAAACTGTGATGGACCAGGACAAAAGAGACCTGGCCTTCCTGCCCTGCTGAGCAGGCCCTCTCTGCTCCAGGTGAAGAAACACAAGTATAGAGTTACCATGGAGGCCAGTACAGCACTAGGAGCTCTGTTAACAGCTAGAGCTGTTAGAGATCCCCTTTGCGCTATCTTCCTGCTATATGGTTCATTTCTCTGATGTAGTTTTGAGCTTAGTTTAACCTTCACATTTCCTAGCCTATTATTTATTCATGCACCAAAGCAAAAAAAAATTAATATGGCTGTATAAAACCCTACATTTGGAAATCTCCATATGTGTTTTAAAATAAAAAAATCTAAACATGTCAGTATAACCTTGTTCTTGTGACTAGAAGAGGCCCGCACTCATTAGGAAGAGCAAATTTCTTATTTGATTGCTTCCTTCAAAACAATCTAATATTAGAGTTCTCAATCCTACCTATTTGTTCTATTAATCTCTTTCAAGTCAGTTATTTTGTGCTGATAGTGTCTATATGTTTGGCTCCTCTGTGGTTCCAGGCTTCTTTTACCATATGGATCTCAATGAACTTGAGTCTTTTCCAGAACTAGTGAGGAGTTTTGAAATAGAATACAATTCAGTCATCACTTCTTCAGAGTTGTACAGTTTTACCAGGTGAAAGTAGAACATAATAGCATGACTCTTGAGTTTCCATGTGTTATATCCTGCAGGATTCAGCTATTTTTGCTACTAGTGGCTTGTTCTTATGCATACACAAAGGAGGCATCAGAACATAATTTCAGCTCTTAGAGAAGACTTGCAGTCAGATATACAATGATATTTTACAAAGCAGGGCAAAGTTCCATTCTTATTGTTCTATTATACATGGGAAATTGAGGAGCAGAGGCAGCAGAGTGAGTCACTAGTGGACAATAGGAGGTGGGTTCATTGTTTCCTGCCTGTTAGACAGATAGGTAACCCAGGAACATAAGCAAAGACACTGAACTATGTCTTTATCTAGATGTCTATCAGTGCAAACCACAGAGATATTGATAGCATGAAAACTGCTAGGTGCTCTGATTTTGCAATGAGGGCTTCTGTAATTTTAGTTATTTTAACTCAAAGCTTAAAAACCCATAAGACACATGAAAATTACCCAAGGCAGGGAAACTTAAAAAACTTTAAATTTCATAGCATTTCTTTTTACAAATTTTTAAATTGATAGACAGTTATAAAAGATCATTTTTCTATGCAGCTAGAACCAAGTAAAAATATGATATAAACCTTGACTTGACAAAAAAAACCTCTTTCAAATTTCTGTAAAATTTAATTTTAACAAAAGAATTTGCCTCTTATTAATTTGTACTGTGAGATGCTATATAGAAGCAACTAGAAAGGCCCAGCACTATGCTGAGCTGGAAAAAATTAAGTCACTTTTAGGATTTTCTAATGTTATAAGTAATTAAGGTTTTAGCTCAAAGTAATGTTTCCTCCAGATGCGACATGGAAACCACCAAAAGTCTGACTCATTATTATAAGTTATAAATCACAGATTAAGTCTTGATGAAAAGAGCCGTGGAACAGCCCACACAGTTGAGAGGTATTTAATGATATAAACAGCTGTAACATTAGTAGTCCCCTTCAACTTCATCAAATGAATAAGAAAACCATTTTTCTGAATTTTCATGTTATACTCAAGTGGTTAGATAACGAAGGTTTCATTAGAATCATAGAATTATTTAGGTTGCAAAAGGCCTTGGGGTTTTTTTTTGTTAAATTTGTGATATATATTGTTAAATGCACACACGTCAACTGAAAACATATAGCTTCACTGTCCTTTGCATTTTGAACTGAGTATGGAAGAGTCTAAACCAAAATAAACCAGAAGCAACATGAAAGGTACAAAAAAAAATAAAAATAGACTGTGTCCTTCTGAGACGTGTAAACAACATTGATAAAAACTATTTCCTTAGGAGACTTCATTATCACCAATAGTCCAAGCACAAGACATGAAGATGGTGATTATGTATGCCCCTCAATGAATACTAAATCCAAGGTACACGTACACATAATACTGGCTTTTTAGATAGGAATCTTGAGTGCCTGAAGTGAGACACATTGAAAGATTTTAACTTACCTTTACTCTCTGTTTTGCAAGTAGTCTAGGACAAGTCTCTTGTTCTGGAAAAAATTACTTGGTTCTCAGTCCACAAATGCTGCCCTCTCTGAAAGGGGAGAGAGAGATGTCTTAGCAATGCAGGAGGAGATTTTTAACTTACCACATTCAAGAAAAGCACCTCTGTAATATCCCTCTTCTAAGTTATACTGCAAACCTTTCCCAGACCTCCTCACCTCCAAGGCACCCACTCTCACACCAAGCCAAAAGCAGCCCCAAAAGCACTCCCATGGCTCCTTTTGTGCACCTGCCTTGATGAAGACCACTCCCAGAACAGCTGAGTGATTCTCAGAACAGCTCAGCCTCCTCGTCTAACAAGACTAGCTCCAGGTTTGTTTCCAAAGGAGATTCAGGTGCTGAGGCTGGCACGTTTATCACAGCTGGGTGTGGTTAATTTAGTGACAAGCTGTGGATGCACTTAAATAAATGTTGCACATGATATAAAGCCTTTCACCCCATCACAGACAAAGCTGACTTTGACGTTGATACATTTGGTTCTACTTGAGAGATTGTTTTATCTGGCAGAACATTTTACAGGTGCATATACTGTAATTCAGCAGGATTGTGTGACTCATTTGGTAATTAGTGAGAGGTCTTTTAGCAGGCACAAACAAGAACCCAGGAAACTTCCAAGAAACTTCTTTCTCACCTCCAAAGCATTATATGCCAGAGTGAGGAGTGGCTGACCCTGAGCAGAAACACCTGGCAATTGCCAAGGTTGCTGCAGAGCCAAATTAGACATATAAGCAATATAAGTTAATTTCATTATATTTTGCTGTTCAGAAAAATATGGGGAAAAATTAGATTAAGAACAGGCAACAAAAATGATCTCATCTGCACTTCTCAGGTACACTTTGGTTTGGATATTCATATGCAGAAGTTAAGAAGCCATTGCAATATGCACATTGTTGTTTCTAGTGTTGTTAATTAAACTATTAGGACTTTTAAGAGAAGGATACTGCTATAACTCTTCAACATTGTTCAGCTACAGTGTGATTGTCCTAGGATTGACTAAGGGACCTGCTGTAAAACGATGTCCAGCATTAAGGAAAGGGCAAAAAAAACCCCAAATCTGTGTAAAAAGTGTGGAAGCTAAGGACTCTTCTAGCAGCCTCTCTAGGTTCATATTACCCAATAACCTTGTTATTTCAATTACAGTTTCTGTCACCCTGCAGAGTCATTGTCAGAGGCAGAGCATATAGTGAGAAATAAATCCTGGGCTTACTCAGGTAGACAGAAACACACACTCATACCCATTTCAGTATGGGCCACCTCTGACTTGTTCCAGCTCAGGTTTGTGATGAAGAAATCCAGATTAGTTTAGTTTCTGCCACCTGCTGAAGGCTCAACATTATAGAGTCAGCATTTGTAGGAAGAGGTAATAGCCTTCATTAGAAGAGCAGGGAAAAAAGATGGAAAAAAGCGGAGTAGCTCGCAGGCACTCAGCCTGTCAGGCCATGGTCTGCCATGTAGAACATAATTTCAGACATGAAGACAGGCTGAGTGCCTGAAGTACGTCTTTTCCCAAGAATATCAATCTAATAAAAACAATTAATTCTGCCTGCAGATCTTGCCTGCCTTATGCTTAGATTATCATGGCTTCAGAAATGATCTTACAAACATTTGTAAGATCCACTGCTGGCGGGGACAGCAATGTTGCTCCCTGCCAGGCCATCCCTCTCCTTTCCCAGCCAGAAATAAAAAGATGTGCTCCCTGTAAGAGTACTCTGAAGGGAGAGTGGCCATCATGTTCACCACAATTAAAGAGCAGGCTTGTAAAAAGTATGCTTGGGGATTATAAAAGAACAGTCTTGCTACTTTTATGTCTCTAGTTCAAAGATGCCAATCCTGTCTCTATATGCTGGAATAACTGATTTAGACCACAAGATACAGACTGTTACAGACAAATTGCCAACTTCAGGCCAAAGTAGCAACAAAACATAGTTTTTAAAGAGGCAGGTAGAGCTCTGAGAGAAATGAATCAACCTTTCCCATTCATCCCTGACCCTTTACAGTATGTGAAAACTCAGTCAATTAAAGAAAACAAAAACTAAAAAAGCCAAACCAAAAACCTCAGACCAACCCTAAACCTCTTTTTTGACTAAACACCACAGCTGGATTTACTAAAATTATAGTTGAGACCACTGGAAAATTGCTAGGGTGATAAAACAGCTTGTATCATAACCACCACTTTCATTTTGCTCTGTGGTTTAAAAACGCATCTGATTTACTCTCTAGTACTTTTCTTGTCTGAAAAAATGTAGCTATACAATCCTTTGTGGTTAAAACTATGGCTGAGTCATTCTACTTTGCCACAGCTGACTTATCCTTCAGAAAGCCTGCTCCCACCACACTGTCTGGAGAGTGATTGGACATGTTTGGCCTCTGCAGAACCAGCCCGTGGAAGGAGACCATGTATATCCTCACAGCTTGAAACCATACAGGAAGTTCTTTAGAAAGCTAGAGACTAGAAAGAACTAGAAAATGCACGCAAGAAGGAATGTCTAAACACAGTAACAACAAATTCAGCAAAGTGTATGTCAGCAGTTGTTAGCCTCTTTCACATCTTGACCAGAGAGTGAAGCAACAACAGGTTGCTTCCTTGCACATCTCAGCTTCCCAACTCCAGGTTCTCACTGAAAGATTATGATCTTCCTACAGCAGATTACCCATTTGACTGACTGATTATTCGTATGGGAAGGAAGAACAGAGACAAGAGACTCAAGACTTTGAGAAATGAGAGATTAAGACAAGGTCGAGTGAGAGTAGGAAATGGGTTGAGGAAAAGTGGAGAGGGAGAAAGTCTGCCAAATGAACCCACTATAACAAGATCACTTTTCATTTTCTTCCACTTCTGCTCAGCAATACTGCATGGACATCCCATGCTGGTTTGCAAATCCAGCAGCCTCTGTTACTTCCCTTACTTCTGTCAACCAATGGTATAAATATGCCAGATCCAAACAACAGTAATATAGCAAATATGCCCTGACAAACTTGCCAGGTTTTCATTGCATGTGCCACCCATAAACTAAGATTCTGATTTTCTCCTGTGAGTAGCAATTTCTCCCTCCCCCAGCACCCTTTACCAGGCTGTCCCAAAACTCAATATCTTCCTCATTAACTATTTGGCACCAATTCGTTTATCATGAGAGAAGATGCTAAACAGTTGGTGCGAGTAGTCAGGCAAAAGAAAACAACCAAATCAAACCAAATATTTATTTAAAATGACTCTATGATAAAGGCTGTTCTTTGGTTTTCACATCCCCAGAGTAATCATAGCAGATCTCACTGAAAGTAGAAATTCAGATATGATACAATCTTAAATTATCAGAGACAAAAAATTCAGCAGACTGTGTTCTCAGCTCATAAAACCACTACATTAAATGAAACATATTTACTGCAGCCCTCAAGGGTGCATGGGAAAAGGATATATTTGGTACTGTGCAGGACCTATCCCAAGTCTATTTCATTTCACTTGGGAGTCTGGTTTTCACTGGTTTTAAGTTACCTCCTTTTTATCTGTGCTCAGTGAAAGAGGGAGTTAGATACAGCCTGTGCAAAAGAACAGTCCAGGTTTGTTTATTTAGTAGCATGTTCTCCCTGCACAGTGGGATCCTACAGTGCATTTGGGTAGACATTTTTCGTTGGGTAAAGCTGGTCTAAGCAGGTGGATGTAGCTGCTTTCCAGGGGACTCCTGGCAGCCAACATTCACGTAGCACAGGAAAGGAAAGAAGCCCATGACCCTGTGCTGGAGCAGCAATGTAGCAGCATTAATGACCAGGGTTTAAATGCAATTTAAACACACCATCTTTTCCTGGGCCAAAATGGTGCAGAAGTGATTTTGAGAATTTTTTTACTTCATGAATGACCCTTGAACAATACAAGAGACAGAAAATATAACCACAAAGATCTGGGCCACAATACTGATAATGCCTTAAACATCTCTCATCTCTGAACACAAAGCCCAGGCTTTATTACAACATAACTCTGGATCTGCTGATAGCATGAGAAACAGAAAATGAAGTAAAATTTATCCTGTGGAAACTTTTACCAACCATTTTTCACCAGAATCTTCGTTTCCAAGTGCTGGCAGAAACCATGGTTATATTGGACATTTTGTGGCTAACCCTGGTAAATGCTGCAATTATAATACTGCAGGTATGCAATACTGACAATTCTGAAAGATTGTTCTCAAATATATTTCTGACAACACTTTTTATTTCCTGTAGTGCACAGGTGATTGCAAAAATACTTTGCTTTTTACTCCATGATGTAAGTATTGGTCAAGGGCTGAGAGATAAGGTGCCAGGGGTGCCCTCACTGCCAGGTGAACCAGCCTTGCAAGGGAAGGGGTTCCTCTGTCACGATCAGATTTTTCCCCAGGATTTTGAAAATTCTCAGACTAGGCAAGATGGAACATGAAAATACCATATTATTTTAAAAAAAACCAAACCCCAAAAAACAACAAAGTACAAGTGTTGTTTTCTAGTTCAGATGTGTGTTTTATGCTGTCAGATATGAGCCCATAAGATATAATAGCAGTACTACACGCAGTCTGTTATTACAACCTAAGTATTGTATTGTCATGACAATATGAAGGCAGCACATTTGGTTAGACAGAGAATCTTAATGTTATCATTTCCTGATTTTTGAGTGCATAACAATGCATTGAATTTCTCTTAATGCAGCATTTGTAGTTAGCATCTTTCTAATCCCGAGTATTCTGTGAATGTAAAGTCATTCAAATCTAAAATTGACAGTATTTTAGATTCTATGAATTTAGAAATATTCAATAGAGAAAAAAAATACTAGTCCCACTTTTTATCTTCCTTCCAGCACTGCTCAAAACAATTTATTAACAGTACATGTAAGAATAAGTATTTATAATAGAAAAAAAACCCCAAATTGATAAAAGATAAGTGCAGCACAAGAAGAAACATTCACTTAGTCCCTAAGGGATTGAATAGTTTTCTCTACAATAAAGATTTGTCAGGGAAAAACCTAACTATATTTTCTTTGTTGTGGTTCATATTGAGTTTCATTCTGGTGAGCCAGGTGGTACATAAAGATGCAAAAATCAGATTTTTCAGACAAGGAGCAAAGCAATAGAAATTAGGGCTATGGCAGAGGGATTATCACAAACCCAGGAAAAAGACTACTAAGAAAAAAAAGATAAAGAGCTAAACTGCTGATTACTTTTGTGATACGATGCCAGGGTAATATTGGTATGCAACTAACCTCTAGAGCTCAGGAATCCATCTGTACTCTGGAATAAATCAACTCTAGTGCAGAGAAAAGCAAACTGTGGAATGCATCCAAGGCAGGCCTCAGAGTTGCTACAGAGTTTGCTTTGACTAGATTTCATCACTGTATCCACTGTCTTTACCCAGATTCTATGAAAAATTGACTGTGATATCAAATCCATCCTAATATTTAATCTATGTGAAATAAGTGCATCCAAAAACTGAAGCAAACAGGTACAATGCCACCATTTCTCAGAAATTGAGACTGGCTTTGTAGCTCCACTTTTGTAGAGCATGCTTAGCAAAACTGCTAAGAGGAAGGGTAAATCAATGCAGCTCTTCACCATCTTTACACAAACACATACCTATGACAGTCATACATTTATACACACACACAGCTTCGTGTTTGAGTCTCAGATCAGTTAAGAGCACTTCAGTTTCTGAAGTAAGTCAGTACTCAGCCATGCATAAAGAGCAATGCAAAGTGTAGCATGGAAATAACCACACTAGCCAACCTGGAAAAGCTTCTGGATCAGGGAACCTTTTCCTACCATTATAAGTCACTTTTTTTGTCGTTCTTGGATTGCTGGGGTCAAGGCACTGCTTCTGTTTCACCAACTAAAATTCTGCTGGTCAGGCTAAAGACTACAAGGTTAATAAGAAAATGTATCTTAGTTTTTGTTAACCACAACAAAATTTCGTTAACATAGAAACCAAAAATAAATTAACTTGGCACATATCTCAGTTTCATCACTTCCATTTGTATTTCTAATATTCCTGAGTGTTTTAATGGGCATTATACTTGCAGTAGTCTGGAAGCCTTTGTGGAAGAAATTTCTTCTGTGACCCATCTTGGACGGTCAGGCCTGGGCAAATTCCTTCCTTTAGGAAGAAATTCTTTACAGAGATGGTAATCAGCCATTGGAATGAGCTGCCCAGGGAAGTGGTGGATTCTCTGTCCCTGGAGGTTTTTAGGATGAGGCTGGATGTGGCACTTAGTGCCATGGTCTAGTAACCACAGTGGCAGTGGATCAAGGGTTGGACTTGATGATCTCAGAGGTCCCTTCCAACCCAGCTGATTCTATGATTCTATGAAAACAAAGCAGAATTTGAAATTTAATTTTATACTCCATAAACATAGTGCCACTGGCAACATGACTTACATTTCCCTTCAGAGGTCAGTACTAAACTTCAGTAGTAAACAATGGCATCGTGCCAAACTTCCACATATGAACACTAAAAATAGAATCTTGGTATTGGTATGTGATAGAGAAAAGCCAAGCTCTAAGTCAAATTGAGCTAAGCCTTTTTCACTTAGGCCCAGATCCAGAACTTCTCCACAGGCACTTAAATCCCATTTGTTTCAATTTCCCTCAGAGAACTAGGCAAGTATGAGTCCTGTCTTTAAACACCCTTGTGAACCTAGGACTTAATTTATCAAGTGCTTAATGGAGGCTAAGGGTAATTTATTTATTAATATTCTCCTGTGTTTCCACTCCAGGAACTGGGGCTGGCATTAAATTAACTACTAGAAATTGCTTTGACAAAACATGGTCTTGTGAAGAAGCAACAGTTAGATGCTTGCAAAAAGAGTTTTTGAGTATATTTGAACTAGCAGAGGAGAAATACCTTTTATGTAGAGCTGTGGTTTGATTTTAACATTGAGGCTTCTGGAACTGATCTACAAAAAATATTTTTCTCAAAACCTTTTTTTTTGCCACTTTTTTTTTTCTTTTTAAGGTCAAGAAGTAAATATACTTCAAAATTGACTGGTTGGCTATAAGTTCAATAACTTACAGAAAACTGGAATAAGTAACAAATAGACAGAAAACAATAAATTCAATTGTTAGTAATAGCTCCTTTAAATTACCTAGATGCCCATGTTTGCCTCTGACAACCAGGCTGAGATCTCCTGAAACAGGATGATTAAGTCTTTCGAGTGAGACTTATTTCCTCTGCCCATTCCCTTCTTTGAACTTCTGCTCTCTGAAATGAGAGGCTCCTTAGTCAGATCTAACTCAGCTTTTTCAATAATCAGTCCAAGACTGAAAATTCTCCTTGTTATTTCCAGCAGCAGGAAGGCACTGCCTGACACTAACTGGTCCCAGACCTGGAGTGCAGCAGGTGTGCACACAGCCAGCACACCTTCTCCTTTCTCATTTAAAAAGAAAATCATGCATGAGCAGGAGCTTTCTTTTTGGAAACAAAGGAATTACAGGCTGATGCTGTCACAGCCTGAACAATGCAGGAGATTTTTTGATGACTGTCAAGGTATCCTTCACCCCTCTGGGTGTTTTGCTGCCTATGCTCAGTGCCAGCTCTGCTGTGGGGTAGCTGTTACTCATCTCAGGCAAGTGGAATGGGCCCGTGTGAGGCAGTTGAGAGATGTTGCACTGGGGACCTTTCCACCTTTGCTCAAGCTTCTGTCTTGTCCCTACCTGAGATGCTTTGTGTCTGTGCCTGGCCCTGCCCCTCTCCAATCAGCAACTCAACTTGCTGACTTGACTTAGTGGCCCTGGTATTAGTGAAAAAGGTGTTAAAATGCCAAATGTTTTAAATCCTCTGATTTTTTTTTTTTTTGTGGATGTTGGTTTTGTTTGGCTTGTTTGTTTTTGTTTTTTTTTTTGCTAATATTGCTCAACCAGAAATAGTAGATGCGACAAGGCACAAAGCTGTGCATTGAGACAGTTTTGATCCGTGCTTGTTCTTCTTTCCTCTGAAATAAGTTTTACAACACTCACATTCACAGTAAATGTCACTGTATATAATTTTTCTCTCCTTTGTTATTTTAATGCACAGTTTTCCTCTTTAACAGACAAATAATAAAACTCAAAGACTACTATCCACTTTGAGGAGGCCGACCAAACTGATCACTAGTTTAAAACCATTATGCGGCTTTGTATTTTTCTTAAAATGTGCCTTCATTGAGTAGTAATGTCTACCTTGTGACCTTAAAT
Source organism: Manacus vitellinus (assembly GCF_001715985.3). Classification (NCBI taxonomy): domain Eukaryota; kingdom Metazoa; phylum Chordata; class Aves; order Passeriformes; family Pipridae; genus Manacus; species Manacus vitellinus. The sequence goes on along the minus strand of NW_021940603.1, from coordinate 5,659,398 downwards.
TATTTTTTGTGCTGCTATAAAGTGCTTTTTGTATAAAAACATTGTTGTAACTACAGCTTTACGTGGTTTCTGTAAAACTCAATGACCTTAAAGAAAGAGATTAATAGATAAAGTTTGGCATTGATTTTTAAAAAATTTACACTTTTTTTTGTTTTTGCTTTCCCCTCCCAGGAATACTTCTAGTTCATCCAACTTGCCTTAGTTTATATCCATGCATGTACTGACATTTGCTCTGTTGCATAGAAAAATAAATATATATATATGTGTGGTTTAGAGTACACAAAGATAAGAAATTATTTTTTGACTGATTCTTGAAGTTGGTTAGAGTAATGCAATACTTTATTCCCTTTTAGCATATTAGATGCTAAACATCCATTGAAAGATACAAAAAGAGTTTATGCATTAGTTCATGCATTAGTGAATGAAGTTTCCTCACCTTTTTCCTAGATAACTATCAGCTTTTAAAAAGAAGCAGAAAATTTTATGAGCCATGCCTTAGCTCACAATGAATGTTTTTAATTATATTTTTTACTATTTTAGACTTCAATATCTTAAGACTGTGTTCCTAATCATTCAGAGAAGAATTTCCATTAGATACAGGGCTGTATGAAAATTTTAAACCATAGCAGCATAGGCAAAATGAAATCATTTGGTGACTGAACTTGTGTTTAAAACAGATTCATTCATTATTCCTTTTAATTGGAGATGAAAGTTGTCTGCATTATAGGAATCAAATACACTCCTGAAATCTCTGCTCTCAGGAATTCATCTACTACCCTTCCTTTCTTAATCCCTTGCCATGTTGGAAACAAAGAGAGAGGGCAGGTGAAATAACAAGTCTGAAAATAGGATATAAAGGAAAAAATACCCCTATGATGAGAGAAGGATAGGAAAAAAAAAGGTAAACATTACTAGTCATAGATATTTTTCACTGCAGGGACATAAAAACCCCTAATTGAAAGACAGAACATGAAGGAAAGTTGAAGTTGATGAGGAAAAGGTAGTGGTATTGTACCACGTATTTTTTCCTTCCTGAAACATTGCCTTCAACAGATATTTTCAGAGAAACCATTAAATCAAGGTGAAGTTTTCCAGTTTCTGCAGGAACACTGGGAAATACTTCCCAATAAATGCATAGCCATGATTTATAGAAATTTGCTTCAGGCAGATTTTACTGTTTTCAGAGAAAATTCATATGAAATACACTGAAAAATAACTTCTTGACATGAACCTCCAATCTGACTTCCACTGGACAACAACAAAAAACCCCAACAAACAAACAAACAAAAACAAAAATCAAAACAAACCCAAGAAGGGTTATTTTCTCATAAGCTCCTATAAAGTAAATAAGTAAGACCTAGTTTTTGAGATCATTAATCATGACAGCTAATCCTTGCCTCCACAAAGATGCTCACCAGCTCCAGGATAGTTTCTTCTGTGCTTGCAGTGCTCCCCAGGGTGTAGAGCTCAGTGGTTTTGTCTACAACCTAGAGACAAGAACAATATCTAGTCACATCTCCAGTCTCCATGCAGTCAGGGAAGCCTGTGTTCCTACTGTAATTTCTGTTTTGCAGCATCAGCCCAAGTGTTGCCAGTGAGAGAGGTGTAGAAGTGTTTTATCAGCACATAATTCCCTCTACTCAAGCACAGTAACTGGGCATGGACAAAGTGGTAACCAACAGGATAGCAGAACTCTGTTGTTCTTGCATCTTTTTCTGCATTTGAAAAATTTTAGGAAGAATAAAAAATTATATATTTTGGCAGATTTAAATGAAGGTTTTTCAGGTGCTGAATGAAAAAGTAGAATGTCATCTTGTTATATCTGTGTGACTAAGAAAATTGGACAAAACGTTCTTCTAAATATTGTGTTGTGATTTGACATCAAGTATAAAGGAAGAGTTTTGATTTCAAACAATAGAGAGAATTTAAGCAAGCTCAAGATGAAATGCCTTGCTGTTAATATTTGAAATTACTCAGCCCAATATAATTTTGAATTTAGCAGATGGAACTCTTTCTTTAATGGCAAAACCCAACATGATTAATCTTGGATTTAAATGTTATTTAACTCCAAAGTGTTCAAAATGCTGGAGTCAAATATTGTAACCATAGCTAATCTCAAAACAAATGAGAACATTGCAATATGGTTCAAGCCAAAAGAGGGAAGATGAATGTTAAACAACATCTGGGAGCAACACAGTCTTTTAAAGGAGCAATTTTGCTTAAAGGAGACTAGTTAGAAAAGATAAACAACTACTTCCTCCTGTAATAGAATATCTGAGTTCTATGTGGTACCTGAAGTGTCAAATACTGTAACTTAGGGGCAAGAGGCAAAAGTTCTTTCAGAGCCATGATCTAGAGTTAAACATAAAGGTTGAAATGAGAATTAATATTTCTTTCAAGCTCTTGAAGTCATTTTAGTGCACCATAGGCTACAGAAAACTACAATGCTTTCTCTAAAAGTGTCTAAAAGCAGAATAAAGGATTTCCAACTACACAATTATTTTTTTCCGCTCACACGGCCTGGTTGGAAATAGATTTGTTTACTTTTTCTCTGATGGAAGAAGTTATTACTACAACATACCAAAAAACCATGCTGAAAGAGACATACTGCTCAGGAAATTATTATTTTACAGTCAATCACCAAAAATATTCATTTAAAATTGCAGACAGAAAAAGCAAACACAAACCTGCTGAACAGGGGAGCAGATAGACTTAGAAAAACGTGTACGTGCCATAATTCTTTCTGAATTTCTCAAGCAAAGTCTGATCTATTCTTATTTGAAGTCCAAGGACTTGTTAGTAATTTGGAAAGTATTGGGTAAGTATCAATTCAAAGGACCCATTATCATTAATTCCAGAATAAGGAGCAAGTCAACAAGACAAAAAAGCACAATATTTTAGATAAAAAGAAAAGTACACATTTCAAAGAATTACATTCATATTACTACCTTGACATTATCATTAAGATCATGCATGTTGTTACTATAATTATCATTGGCAGAAACACTCAGGCTGTGCAATTTAATCTTATTTTTTTATTATACCAGATGAAATGCTGGTGTCATTGTCTAGCTCTTTACTTCTCTCATATCTTGAAAGTGTCTTTAGATACCATGATCACTAAAAGTATTGTTATCAGGAGAAAATGGCATTGAATACAACAAATCCCTTGTCCTCCCACTCCCAAGAAGGAAATTTCTATGGAAAGAAAAGTAGGGAGGTGCTACATAATGAGAAAGGTGACAGAAAACAAGGAAAGATAAACCAGAGGAAAGATAAGTGGGGGACAACACATGGAAAAAACCCCCAGAGATTGACTAACAAAAGTAGTTTCACTAGATAGCTCTCAGAATTTAAAACAATACTGACTGTGAAGCTCTACTAGATATTACAGCCCTCGTAGGCAGCCTCCTTTATCCTGAAACATCATCAATCCTGTGGCCAGGACCACTGAAACCTCAGAGTCACAGTGCTCCTTTCCACCACAAAGCACTCCCTACATACTGCTCCAGTGAATGTCTCAAGTTTGGAAAATTATATCTATTCCTTCAAAAGGGATAGAGTTTTGAAAGATTTCTTCCCTTCTGGGAGGGGGCAAAACCTTAGAAATGCGGGGTTTTTTTCTTTATAGAAAGAGAATTCTCGGAAAAAAAGGAATGTTTTGGAAGAACCGTAATGAATTTTCTCTTCCTGCTGTCTACCAAAAAGGATCTTAGTAATTTCATAGGACTAAATTTAACCTGAACACAGTTTGAGAGAGAAGCCAAGCTCCCAGATATATATGGCATCCCTTGACTGGCTGCTTGGAGAGGCAGTGAGGCTGCAGGGTACTCAACATCTTCATCTCCCAGTAAGATATTCAGAGAAAAAAAAGCTTATGAGTTTCATTTTCTCTCTTCAGACAAAGTTTTCCTGAGGGGAATATATTTTCTTTCCTGTAAAATCCTAATTTTCTCATGGAAAAATAGGTTATTTCACCAAAAAAGGCATTTCATTTCAGAGAATCTGCATGATGGAAGAGACCCATATGATTTTATCATCCGATAAAATTGATTTCACAGTAAATTTTTGTAAAATATTTGATAGGAACAGATTATCAGCTCTTGAGAAATCACTCCACTGCCTTTCTATTTAGATCTTCATACTTTATATTTTTAATAAAAATTAACTTCTTCCAAAGCAATAATTCTCAGAAATAAGTTTTCTTTTTTGTGTTGGAGTTACTGTTCTTTCTCATCTCTGTTGCTTCTTGCAATGCCCCAGTACTCCAGTTGCTCATCAGGAGTCATTGGGATATTCAAGAAGTCCTCAAACTCATATGGTGAAATGTTCTCAGTGTCTTAAAATGCAGAGATGCCTAGACTGTCCCTTGTGATTCCTGGGAAAGGTTCAAATGATCAGCTGGGAGGTTCAATTACTGAGAATACAGAGTCAGTAAAATCTCACATCTCAAGCATGACACAAGAACTGGGAAGGACAAAGTAACTAGAGATTAGATGGGATCTCCCCTCTTCAGAGATTCACACAGTACAGTGAGCAGCATAACCACACAAACCCCTTGTGCCCCCTCTACATCACATGGTGAATCATGTTCAAGGTCCTTTTAACTTTAATAACTCTGTATTCTTGCTCCATCTTGCCAAATTGATCCTTTAATCTCCATGTGCCCAACCGAAGGCTTTGTTCTCACACAGCACATCCCTTCCCAAAGCCCAGCTGGAACCTCAGGGGTCCACACTCTTTGTTGAGACCCCCTGGTAGTTCCTGCAGTGATTTACCCAGTACATTCAAGAAATACAAGGTCATAACCATTAACACCTAAAATAAACTTTGTTTCAGTTTTGGTTTGGGCCATTATTATTTCTTCGTTCTCTCTTAGGTCTGTTTTTAATTTCATTATATTTTTTAAGAACTATATTGAAAATGCTCCATAAAATCCATGATACACAAACCATTTCACTTTTCTTGACAAACATGCTTTTAAAGATTCAGACAGAAAAATATTTGTTATTAGTTGCAAGTAATGGATTATGGCCATCCCTTTCTAGTTGAAGAACATGAAAATGCAAGATGTGTTTATTTCCTTTGTTCCATAGGAGTTAAACTATGAAATAGGTGGGCCTTTGTCCAATGCATCATTTGAAAACTCATCTGTTCTGACTTTACCAATTACTCAATGAAGAATAAATGCCAGTAATTCTACAAGAATTTAATTTTGACAAATAACGAAAAAAAAAACCAAAATAGATCAAAACCCAAAAAAGTCCACCATGCACCAAGTTTGCTATATAATTTACTTGGAAACTGTAGTTATCTTGTCTCATGAACACCTCAGGAATGACCACCCTAAACTAGGAAGCTTTGCAAAAGTGTAAATTAGCTTATGAATTAATCTGAAGCTAAGATCTTATCGTTAATAAGATACTTTATGCATCTGTGATCTTTTGAGAGCATTGTACATGCTATTCCTTGTAGAAAATTTCTGTTGTTCCTATAGGAATCAATGAAAATTATGAAAATCTGTTCTTTGAAAGGAAAAAGATGAAGAAGAAGCACAATCCTGCCTTGTAAGAATCCTGGCAGAGACATCTGATGAGTTAAAGTCCTGATAGCTAGAAACTGTCAGACCTATAATCATCCTCAAGGTACTTAAAGAGCTTAACTAATTATGCCTTTAAATACCAGCATCGTACAAACAGTTGAGTCATAGATCTTTGTATAAATGAGCACTTGGAAAATCTGAACAACTCTTACATGATACATTTTGAAAGCTGCAATGTGCTTTATGGAGAAGACTTCATTCTCTTATGTAAGGGACATTGCAGGCTCAGCTCAGGTACTGCAGACAGGACCAATTCAGCCTCTTCAAGTCAAAAAAGATTTGCTCACACAGTATGTTCAGGAATGATCCAAAATAGTCACACAATAAATGGGGTGACCATGAATGCAGATCATCGAAATGTGATGCCAAGTGACTGTTGCCAGCTCTGGGACAATTTATGACCCACTTAACCTGTGGGCCCAGAGGCCTGCAAACTCTCTATGGTGCTGGTTTCTGCATGGCTCAGAGCTCCACGTCTTTTGTAATAGCAGAACAGATGATGTGTATTTGCTCATGTTCACAGCAGGAGCTGCACCTCTATTCTTGCTCACATGGCACTTGGGGTAAACATACAGCATTCAGCCTTGTATTCAGAGTTTTCCAGACTTAAGAACCAATGGATGTGTAAAGTGTAAATAACACCCAGCAACTGTATTTTGCTTCATTATAGACCTCACTCCTTTCAAACTTCTATTGTCCTTCTGTTATTTCAATTTTTTTTTCTTGCCTTGAAACATCATTTGTTTATGGATATAATTTTTGAGATACCATGTGTATCTTTCATTTTAATTACAGTTTCAAGGTACTATTTAACCTACAATTAGCACAGTGTAAAGCTGAAGAGCAGCATTGGTTGGACCCAGAATAACCTTGCAATTTTCTCTTTATTCTCAGTATTCAAGCTCTAAGGCTCCAGATTGTTTGATTCCTATTTGGATTTTTAGCCCATCATGAACTTGACACAGTTGCTAAGATACATATCAGTCTGCACCGTGTTGATACAATATTATTTAAACACTTTAAAGGGCAGCCTAACAGCTCTCTGTAAACATAAAACTCCACCATAAACTGTTCTCAGCAGAAACAAGCAGCCTGACATAAAAATTAAATCCAGGGTATTTCAAAGATTACTATGGAAGCATCCAAGAGCATCCACCAACCACCAGCAAAGCACCTCACAGTTGTGTGGCCACCCTTATGAAGCCCCACTGTACACAGAGGTCCTCTGGCTCAGTGCCTGCAGCAGCCACCCTACCTGCAGCTTCCTATCCCGTGGGGCTCCTCTCCTGCTCTTGCTGTCACAAGTTTTCTGGGAATTTGATTTGATGTTGATAGCCCAGGCCAGCAGTTGTTTCCAGAAATACCTCAGTAACCTGCCCAAAATCAATCTGGTCAGGAGCCCTGCTCATGACTGAAGGCTTTGCTGCACTGCATGCTGTTAAAATAAACAATTAAAAAAAAAAAAAAAATACAAAGAAGGGCCAGAGGGTCACACAGAGAAATATAAGGAGATAACACAGGCCAAACTCACAAGTCCTTTCGTGTAATTGACATTTATATTCCACGGTGCTTTCTTAGCTTGGAAAACAACTGTATGGAAAAAGGTTTAAAGATGATGCTAAGAAGTCTTCCCTGAAATACAAAGAAACCCTTTCACAGAGAAAAGACTTGATGACGATATTTTCTTGGTGGTCTTTGCTGCTCAGCCTTAGCCCATGGTCTGGGGAGGTGTGTGTCCCCTGATGCCATGGCCACTGCTGACACCATTTCTCTCTGACACGGGCACACGAGGGAAGTGTCTGACAGTGCCTTGCAAACAGCCAACAAACCAGAGCAGCTCACTAGCCATGGGACAACAACATTTTAATTTTAAGAGCTGAGTCAAAACTTGACGACTCCCATGACCATTTCCAACTCCCTGAAGTTAGTGAGGAATACCTCAAGTACAAAATATCCATACCTGGGACCCAAGATGCAAGGATCATGTCTCATGCTGGGTATTAACAGCATTACCCTGGTGCAATCATCTCCTGCACCATGTTTGTATTGGTAATAATGGACCAAGTATTCAAAACCAGAAAAAATGATCCCAAAACTGTATATTGTTTTCAGAGTGAAAATATTTGTATCTACAACATACCTTGATGACTTCACAATACTGTAATCTTGAGGACAGTTTCACAAGGACCAGGCATAAAAATGGGTGATGTAGGGTGCTAAAAACACTCGAAAATTCTTTCCCATTCACTCAGTTAATCCCTGTAAATTTTATTTTTTTACTAATTATGCCAAATATCCTTGTTTCAGCCTTAAATTTTAACAGTATCTTTGGCTGTTTTCCTAGTGTTATTTAACTGCATTAATTATGACACTGGTAAATGTTTGTTTTCTCCCTTTTAGTTTAACTTCCTCCACTACAGCATATTCAGTCTATTCTTCATTATTTCACATATTTTGGGTCAGGCTACCAATTTGCAGTGTCATATCTTCTCTTTTCTGTGGTTGTTCAAAATGCTACATCTTTTCTTTTATCTTGTTTTGTCCTTTTCTGTATATTCCTGTTCATCACTTGAACTATTAAGTTTCCAATGAGGAGATGAGTAAAAGCAGAGCAGGTTGGGATGCAGTTAACAACTCTGCATCACCAGGCAAGTCCATAGCAGCAAGGGATGCAAAGACAGCTAGTCCAGAAAGGATGGAAAAGTGGTCTGCAGGTGTATGGCTTTCAAATTAATATACTCACCTGGGAATATGAATATACTGGGGGATTTCTCTCCATGCACTTGTGAGAATCCTCTCCAGCATGAAAACAACAAAATACTCTCAAAATCTATGACATATAAGGAAAGACCTTTTTTGCAAGTATTTTCAACATTCCTAACACATGGAAATAATTATGTCTAGATTTCTTTTGGGCGCACTAACCTGCAGAGATCTCAGTCAGTATATAGGCAAAGACTTTAATGAAACTCTTCATCACAGCATGATCTCTGGATTATTCATGTACCTTTATTCATCATCTGCCTTCTAAAGACCATTATATCAGTCAGAAGCAAACCGTGAGTGGAAAGCTGTAAATAATACCGTGAAAGGAGAGAACTGGAAGATGTTGACAACAACAGAGATGGTCTCTCCCCCTCACAGAAAAAGAGTTTTTATCTTAGAGAACAGGCCACACCAAAAAGTCTTTTTTTCTGCATCGGTTTTCAGAGTCACATCATTTTGTGTGGTCACAGAGAAAACCACTTCTCATGATTCTGAGGGCTAGTTTTAGAGTTTTCTTAATATTCATGCTGTCCTTTGACACTATGCCCACAGTCAGCTCTTCTGAAGACCACACTGTGGTCACTGTCCTAGTGCTTATGTGTCAGTGTGTCATGCTCTGCTGCTCCAAATTCCTATGAGATTTTTTTGTTTTGTGGAAAGTCCAATAATTTTGAAAATTGTTTCCAAAAGGAACAAGGTTTCTAGTCTTTCCTATTACCAAGTCCTAAACACCACAGAAAAAACTGGTTTTCACCTGATTTTTTAATTTATATATAAAACTTACTTATTGTTAAAAATGCATTTCAAAATGCAAAAAACATTCCACTTGCAAAATTAATTATATGACAGAAAACATTCAAAAATTACTCAATATTTTTAAACAAAACCAGAATTTTAACATCTTCTGCCATTAAAAAAGTCTCTAGAAAAAAGTCTTCCTGCTTGAATTTTCTGATCAACTGTACTTCCTTTTCTTTGCATTTATCTTCCTGATATGTCCTAACATTTATAATATACAAAGAAGTTTGTTCCTCTTTCTCGAATTAAAAGTGGAAAGCAGACCAATTAATATTTTCCCTAAAGCCAAGTTTGAGTGGTACAGTAATATCAGACCAAAATTTGACATGTTACTGCTAATCCTGCCAGCCCAGAGCAGATGTGAACCTCCTTTCCTGAACAACCACCAGTGATCACCAACCTGACAGTCACCTCCAAGCACATGGGGAGTGCTCTGGGCCATCAGAGGTGCAAGAGATGGTATCGATTCCCTGCCCACTGTACACACTCAGCAGTAGAAGGGAGAACAGAAATTCTTCTGTATTCCTACTCTCATCCCATGAAATTGTTGAAACTCAGTAAATGAGAGGCTTGTGGAGACCCAAGACATCCCAGTAAGCACATTCTAAGATCTGTGTCACACTATTTCATATCTGTGAGTAAATATTTTCACCATTTTAAAAAGAAAATAAATGAAAGCACTGTTTTAAGATAGAATCATAGAATTGACTGTGTTAAGATCCATGCTTGGATGAATATTGCGCTAAACATACCTTTTTCATTGTACATTCAGAACTGGTAATTGTCCCCACATGTTCTTAGGCCACAGTGACACTCTCTAGTTAGGAGTTATGAGGAGGGCTATAATGTAAGAAAAATCAATAATGTTATTTTAAAATGTTCAGCCATGAAAGAACAATCAACGGATGAAAAGACCAGGAACAATCGATTTCAATGAGCAGTTCATATTGGGTAACAAGGCAGCACAGAGATAGATAAAGATTGAACTGGTAGGAAAGAATATTTAAAGCATTAATTAGATACACTAGAGCTTAATGCCCCTCAGAAGAGTTTTTAAAAGAAGGCACTGTCTTCAAGTTTCACATTCCATTACAGAATTACATCTATCAAATAGCACTTGACAAATGTGACACTGAAAACTATTTTCTTTTAAAACAAAGATAATTTGTTAAACTAAAGTATGTACTGCTGTCTGGATTCTGCAGGAGCATGTAATGTTGTTTCTTGTACTCTCTCAAGGAAAGTTACTCACATGTCTAAGTAAAAAAGTGCCTAAATCTATGGCAAAGTAAATTACATCTTCAAATTAGGATTTCAAGCCAGAGCTGTCATAACATAGTATGAGACTTTCTTAATGTGAAGGCCCTGAATGCCAAAAAGGCACATGACCCTTTTTTCTTGTGGGTTTTGTTTTTTTTTTTAATACAAGCACTTAAAATCAGGCATCCATCAAGTTTTTAAGGTATACAAACATGCACACATGAATATATGTGATATGTCCATACCTTGTCACGGCAAACTAATTTACTCCTTATTTCACAAGTATACAGGAGAGTGTCAGTAGAATACAAACATATCACAAGACTCACACCCACAAACCCAAGCCAAAACACCCACAGCAAACTAGATAAGAGCAGGAATGTGAAAAGCATCCATAAGGTGCACAATGTAGAAAATGGGACTAGGTTAAAAAATGGGGAGAAGAGGTAAGGGACTACTTGAGGCTGAGGTCTCCAAAGTTTTAAAATGTTCTCTGAAATAGTGGGACAAATTGACACCAGTCCCTCATTAAGGCTTTGATTTACCTTTTGACGATATCAGACAGTAACAATCTACCCAAAGATAAATCAAAAGTGTATAAAATATTTTCAGTCCAGAGTAAAACTAAAAGTGTATTTCTCTATGCTAGCACAGTGGTAAATGCATTATTAATTATTCTTCTTGGTTGTATTATCTAGTGCTCTTCAGTCAAGATCAGTTTGAAGGATAGTGGATACTTTTTCACAAACAAAAATCCAAAGTCAGCATTTTGTCAAATTTCCTATCAGTTTCTCATGGAAACAGTATAAAACTTCCCTAAACACGCCTTGAACTAGCAGAACATGTACATTAAGTGCTGTATTTCACCACACCAAGGCACTAAACAATCCTTCCCTCCTTTAAACCCACTAACATCACTTGACAGAGCATTCATTTATCTTATGGACATACAGAGAAGGAAAAACCTGAGTGAAAAGCACTAATTCATTCTTTCTCAGAGAGAGAAGGACAGAAAGTGATTTATATGTGGTAGAAACATGTTAACATAAGCAATAGTATCTTTGTGTAAATTAGACAGGCAGTAAGAACACTTTCTTATGGAAGTAAAGAAAGCCTGAGCTGAAATTTGCTTTTCTATTGGACTAAAACTTGTCAAAATTTGAAATTTCTTTTGGTAACAAGTTTCAAAATACCATGTGTGTTTGAATTCATGAGCCAGGTGGAAAGTAAAGGAATCTGAAACTTTTTGCAAAATTAAAAATCTGACATGTTACTTAGTTCGTTTCCAACCCTGTTATTACAAAGGGCTTTCAACACTTCTCTCAGACACAGATTCAGAGGATTAATTCAGACAGCATACTGGAGATTTGTACTTCTGTCTGCATCTACAAAAATAGACTTAAGTGATGAAAGAGAGGGGAGCTTCCTAGGATAAATGAAACACAACAAAACTACAAAGGAAAACACAACTGGTCAAATTCACAGTCCCAGTCAGTCCATAGCAGTAAATCCCCGGCACAGCTGTTGGCAGGATCGTTCCAGCACTGACTGTGGCAACTGTGCAGTACCTGTGTCTGCAGGGCTTGCAGCCATTCCCTGGCCACACCTGAGGGCACACACGTGCTCACAGGGGTTGTGCACTGTCAGGGCTGCCCCTGAGCTGCTCTTCAGGTAAGATGCCTGGCTGGGCTTTCCCTCAAAGGTCACCACCTCTTTATAATGCTGCAAACCCCAAAGGGTGCTGCAAGGTGCACTAAATGGGTATTGAGGGGCTCAGGTGAGCTTAAATTACCCTTCCAGGTGTTGATTTTCAATCCTTTGACCCTATGTACAGTACTGCAGGTTTTCTCCTGCTGACTGCTGCTGCACAAGGAGTAGAAGTCTAGTTTTTGTTGAGGCTGATGGCATTGCTTGCAAGCTTGAATACTCTGAATATGTTGGATACCAGTTAGTTTGGAAATTTGCTCTCTTATTCTGTGGTACGACTAGACTAGATACCTTTTCGGAAATTAGGCCAGATGTTCTGTCACCATGGCCAGGAAGAGACATGGCCAAAGTCTTACCCATGGTGAGTGTGGAAATTTTAACTGACACAGTTCAGAGGATGAAGCAACATTCTCAAGGTGATGCCTAGTCAGTCAAATATGTACTACTGCGAAAAACTCATCCTGTCAGCTTATTCCATATGCAACTTGTGTCACCATATCCCACACACAGCCAGGAAAAGAAATAAATAAAGAAAGAAAGTGCTAGTTTCAGACTTCTTGGATGGGCCACATACTTCAGTAGAAATTATGACAAAATTCTCAAATGCTGAAGGATCTAAAATCCAGGAAGAAAGTGAAGGCCTCCGCCTTCGTGGCCAAGGACACCTCAGCCTCTTTAAACTAGAAAAATAAACACACTAGCCATTCAGTTGTTGTGTTTACAAGAACGGTAAAAAAACCCTGAAGAATCTGGGAAAGAAAAGCTCTTTGGTGGGAGCTGGATTCCACAGGAGTTAATTTGAATTTCCCCAGCCAGCTGGAGCCGAGGGAAAGCTGACTTTCCACTACCCTGCGCCTTGTAGAATCATTTACACTTCTCAAGTGGATGTAAAAACACGCTACAGACACTAACAGAACCATTTAACACCCACTTTGCAGAGGTGTTAATGTCTAAACAGAGCATTAAGGTCATAGAGAGCGGACCCAGAGTCATTCAATTAGGAGCGACTGCTGAGGAAGCGCAGGCTCCTCTCCTCCAGGGCAATGACAGCCGGGGGCTTTTCCCGGCTTCCCAAACAGGAGCCTTTGTGCAGGGGCACGCTGCGATGGTTATCAAAAGCTGTTCAGAGGAGGTTACCTTTTGGTGGGTGGCTGTCACATGTGCTGGAGAGCTGAGTCCCCATGACCTCCCTTCCATCCTGAGCGGTGCCTCTGAGCAGACCCGTGGTGCTCTGCCCGCTGCCACCCCAGCCACGGGCTCTGTCCCCGTGGGGCACTGCCACGCTGCTGCACTCCACTGCAATGAGAGCACAGAGGGAAGTTATGGCAGCCAGGACTGGCCCAATATGGAGCTTGTCAGCCCAAAGCACACCTGGTGCACCTGAGCAAGGGATGTGACCTGATGAAGTGCTGGTCTCCCCAGCTGGAGAGGTGTAGCTCCCCCAGGGCAGAGCTGGGTACTGAGGGTGGAGGGCATCAACTGCAAAAGTGGTGGGAAAGCCCCAGAGAGAGCAAGAGCGGTGTGGTCAAGGTCCCACCATGCCATGTTCGGGAAAGGGACTGTGCCTGGAAAGGGCAGAGCAGACCCAACTCCCTGCAGGGCACTCTGCCTGGCCCTGCTGCCTCGGGGGCACCCTTGTGCTGGAGACTGAACTTCAGTGTTTCCTGCCACGTTCCCAACCAGCTCTCTTTCCCTAGCCCTCTGTGAAACTTGCTGTGTATACACGGAGAGCAACGTTGATAAATGCTACCCTCTAAAATAAAATTGATGGTGGTTCCTCCTTCTGCTGTCCTCGTATGTTTTCGTGAGGGTTAGAGAGCATAGAGCCAGCTGAAAACAGGGGAGGTAGAGAACAACATTAATGGGAACAAAAGATGACAGGGGAACTTCTTGTACTTAGAAATATATTTCCCAAAGCACATAATGAAAAAACAGGAATGAGACAGAAAGAGAGGACAAAGGAGGATGAAAATATGCCACAGGTGGTGAAAACACTGAAACCGCCACACACCTCAGTGCCAAAATTCTCAATTAAAAGGTGACAGGTGTGTTACTGTGTTTTGAAGGGAAAAAAAATGCCCCATAAGAGATGTTGGCAGGTTTAGAAAATAAATGTCAAATGCGTTCAGCCTTGCCTTTGAGCAGTGTTTCTTTTCAGTTGTCTTTTGTTTTTGTAAATTTTATTTAGTTTCCTGCAGTTCCCTTGCCAGCTCTGTCAGCGCTGGCCATAGATCTGAGAGATGTTGGCCGATCTCCCCTCTAACGGCTGCTCGACTTCCCCGCTGTGCTCAGGGCAGGTTTTACTTGTTCCCAAGCAAGACAGGCCCCTCTGTGCTTTAATTGCTTCGCAGCCACTCTGGCACCAGCTGAGGTCACCCTGAGTGACTGCGGCAGAGAAACAGCAGAAACTCCAGCCAGAGGTATTGTGGCGGCTTTTAAAATGCAAAAGGAGCAGAGACCCAAGATAGAGCACTGCAGGCACCTTTCCACTTTTAAATAAACTTAGAGCAAATACAAGTGTAAAACCCAACCATTGCTTTTTATGGTCTTGTCTCCTTTAATTTAAACCTCTTCTGTTCAAGAAACAATGGTATATAGAAAGTGTTCCTGCAGTGGCAGAGAAAGAGAATACGCCTATTTTAACTAGGGAAAAATCTGAATTTGCCCCAGATTTATGCTCCCTGCTGCATTTGGCAATCCTCCCCCTTACATTCTCTGTTCAGGTGCTGCTGTCTCCAGCGGTGGTCAGGCATGGCATGTGGACTGAGGTGGATGCTGGAAGTCAATCTGGAAAGTCTTTAGAAATGAGCTAGGACACAGGACTTCATGAACTATCCCACTGAAGAGCCATCAGTGCAACAAACTGACAGAATCTCTGTTTTGAAAAATCCTTGTAAAACAGTGTTCTGTTCATTTCTAGCCACCCCTGTAGGATTTCCATGTGAAACATGGAGCCTGGGAGAAAAGGCTGGAGTTTGCTTTAGAGGACGAGTCACTGTGAACATCCATGCCAGGGGTTGGGGAGAGGAAGAGGAGCATGAAGAGGTAGCAAAGTTCTTCAGCCGTTATATGGGCCCTGGCAATGGGGTCACTGCTGAGGAGAGAGAGGCTGTGCCTCAGGGAAAGCAGGTCACTCCTGGGGCAGAGAAGCACTTGGAAAGCACTTTCTGGATCATTAGCAACCTGTCTCAGAACCAGCTCCTGCTCAAGACAGCCGAAAGATTCCCGCTGGTGCCCTTCTGCATACAGGTCTATATGAACATGGATAGTACCTTTTTCTCATATTAAAGGCAGCTTTTTTTCACAAAGGGAGAAAAATTTCGTCTCAGTGCCACAAATTACTGTTTCTTACTGGGTTCTTTATTAACTACTTGCTTACTCCCTCTTGGAAACCTTTTTAAACTGCAAAATGTCTTCTTCAAAATATTAGGGGAATGTCTTCTTAAAAAAGTTGTGGAGTTCCTCTGCAAGGGCTGGGTTTTACATCCCAATGGATGTAAATATTCAGTTTCGAAATAGGAAGATTATGCTTACTTTTAAGTAGATATTTTAGAGCTTCATGGAGAGTGTGATGAGTCCCTCTCCCATTTGTGGATATTCTTCAAATGGAGATCTTTGAAGGGGTAGTCTTTCAAGTGAGCATCTTCCTTCCCAAACTGTGAAAAGCACTTAGGGAAAAATTTGTCTGCTCTTCAGAGAAATCTTATCCTAAGGATTAAGTTGAGGATGGCACTCATGGCATTAAATGCAACCAGGCATGACTTGCAAATACTAACCTATTAAAGTAATTAATTCATTTCCTCCAACAAATGGTGCGATTAAAAATGTGCCTAGGGAATGCTATAAATATACATCCATGACTTGACTTTTCTTCCCAGGAATCTCTGGCTAATCCCTAGTGAATAACCTGTCTCTTAAACCATCAAAAGAAAATGAACAGCCAAATATTTTAAACTATTGCTTTTTATTATAATTACACTGGAGCACAAATAAATAAGCACTAAATTATTGTAAAATATTGTCAATGCACTAAAGAAAGCAGAATTGATCTTCAAACAACATCTTATTACTTCAGAAGTATCAAAGTACATTTAATTACATCTTACCTAAAAAAATCAAGTACAAAAATGAAAAGAAAATTAATATGTATTTATACTGTGTATATAGAAACGGCTAATAATATATGATTACAGTTAGCCTCTAGCTACTCCTTACTCCTACACAATCTCAGGCACATACCTGACAATTTCTAATGAAATATAAAAAAAAGCAACATGACATTCAATTTCAAGATATTGGTAAATGTATTACATCGGAATGAACACAGAATGATTTCATTTTATTTAAAAACCCTGTCATTTAAAAACATAGTGCCATTGTCCACTTAAAAATAAACAACCCAAACCAAAAAAAAACCCCATACTATTTTATACCATTTGCTTTAATTTGTCAAAAGGAGCGATAAAGTAGACATACATTGGCTAATATACGTAAACACATTTTTAGTGCAAGAATAACAAGACCTGTGACTTTACTGTGCTTTCTTGAAATCACAGTGCACTTTACACAAATTGCTACACTATAATGTTTACCTTCAGGAGTTTAAAGCAAAATAAGTGCATACCGAACAATTTCATATATACAGTCTTCGTAAGTGTGTGTATATATGTGATCTGTATGTATATACAGATTGCATATTTATACAGACTACAGCTTTAATGACCGTGTGTAACTAAGCACTGTCATTCACCCTGTGACGCAGAAGCTGCTGAGACAAGAGGTGGTGTAGGGAATGTTTAACAGCGTTGTGGCGGCAGCTCTTGGCAGCACGATGTGCCTTTTACTCGAGGGATGTGGTGGGCCAGCAATCAAGGGACAGGTCAGTGGCCTATGTCCTGTTCTGGCTCTGTCCATGACCTTCGGAAACTACTCCACCCGAGCCTCACTTCCCTCCTCTGTAAAACGGTTCTCGCAAGTGTGAGGTTTACTTCACATTTCTAAAGTGCTTTGAAGGTAAGTGCTAAGTTATATTTTACTTCATCGTGTTGTCGCGCTTTGAAACAAAAAGCCATTGTTTCCATGGGATACAATGGAGGTCTGGAAGCACATGGGCAGTTATTTAGGAAGGACAACACAAACAGTGTTGAGCAATAAAAGCAAAACAAGGAGTGGTTTGTGGTGGGCTAAGTGTACAAGCAAGTCTGCTTAGGACAAGAATGCTTCAATTCCCTGATCATTATTCCTATTACATATTGATATGAAAAGGACACGATATGAACAAACACTGTCAAACACGTAACTGTTCACATTAACACCTGCCTTCCCCCAAAGGGCCGGGCGCTGCAGCCCAAGTCTGGACTGTGAAACTGCTTCAGCAGTGGGGTTTTAAAGGGACTGCTCCGGGAAGAGACCAGTGTGGAGAAGGACTATCAAGATTGACTGAACACCAGATTTCATTTTGTCACCAGAGACCTTGTGCAGTTGGGGGAAAGGGCTGAGCTAAGTATTTCACACATGGTTATGGAAAATTCTTCTCTTGCCACATTACAAGGAAGACAAAGCATAAACACTTTCTGAATAATGAACCTGTTATCTCAACAGATTTCTCATGACCAACAAGTTGTCTTCTTTCCAGCAGATTCTGGAACTTTGCGAGATCTCTGGAGTTTTTCTTCTGCCATTTTCTTTCTTTAAAAAAAAGAGAATAAGCAGAATATACAGTTGGTGTCTTTTGGATGTAACATGTATCCAAAGATTCCTTCACAGCCTCTGTGATTTTTTCATGTCTTCTGTCATTTCGGCTGTGAAGGGCTCTTTAAATCCTTGTTTCAGTTGTGTACCCAGTCCAGCCACTGTATATTCATAGCACACCCATATTTAATGTATGCAGGTATATACGTATGCACACATCTATGCGTATATATAGATACATGCATATATACATATATATGTGTGTACACATATGCATATATACATATACAGTAATGCTAATATACATACACACATATAAACACACACTTCATCTTTTACAGAAATCTCAGTTTGGACATCAAAATATACATTAGTTAATTAGTTATAAAATATTTAAAAACTTTATTTCAGAGGCTGAAAAGAAACTACTACTGATAAAGCATTACTCAAACTCAAACTTTAGCAATATAGATTACAAAAACCTTCTAAAATTTGTTATTTTTGGTTTTTTTTTGATCAGCAATTACAGCTGTGGCAATGCTGTCAATATAATTTCAAAGAAAAGCCAATACAACAAGAAGTTTCAAACAACACACCTTTTCTTCTCGGTAAATATAATATTAAAATGATTGTTTTAAAGAGGGACGTTTGTGCTACCAAACTTCAGACACATAGATAGAAATTTAAATATACAAAATATATGCCATAGATCTTTTCTTTTCCCTACTCCACAGAAGTACAAGTTTCCCTTGTTCTCAACAGATCGTTTTGGAAGATATTTCATCGCATGGATTTCACCCTCATAATCAGTATAAGCCATCTCTTTCTCCTGTTAAAACCAGGAGGTCATAATTCTTTGGTCATGACATAATATTCTGTTAAAATGGGTGTAATATAATACAGGATTGCAAGCCAATTACAGAAGCAGCCAGGAAGAAGAAGCGGCATAGCCAGGAGAACACGTTACGTGGGCCTCTGCTTCAAAACCGCATGAAATCAAGAGGGATTTCCCTACTGGCTTTCAAGGGGTCTGAATTCCAGCCTTTATAAACAACACAAGGAAATCTGACACGGCGTAAGTAAGGATGTGTTGCTGGATTTAAAAACAATAAAAATGTAAACAGGTTTTTGTCGCCTTTATTTTTCTGGACCAAAGACAAATGTGGACAGGAACGGCGGCTGCAGTGGCACTGCCTTAACCTGCTGAGCAACCGGGTCTGTCCGTCACGGGCTGTACAATGCTTAGTCACAGTGAACCATGGTCTCTGCTAATCAACTGAATGCAATGAAGGAAGAGTTTTGTTGCAGGCTTTGCTGCAGAAAATTTCGTTTCTTGGCCAAATAATTTTAGCAATTGGTTCATATGAAACCAAGGGCAATTTATCTGATTAACGTTATGGGGAAAACAGATGCAGAACAATTAATATTTTAAATGCAACTCAGGCATCTACATTAAGCACTTTGGTTTTCAGTGCTTGCAGTTTCACTGTTTCCCACCAGAACTCTCTCCTTTGTCCATCCTCCCCCACCCCCCCCAAAGCTAAGGACGTCTAACAAGTACAACTCTAGTTATCTGCTACAGCCCTAGCACCATGTTTTTTTGTACTCTTCAACAAAATGTACAACCACATGCTTTTGTACAGAGGCCACATCTAGGCAGGTCAGAGAAATAAAATGGTGGCAGCGGGGGGTGAACAGTAGAAGAAAACATAGAAAATAGGTAATAAAACAGTATAACAGTAACATTATATAGTAAAATTCTTCATAAATTTTTGAATTTATATATATATATATATTTAAACAGTGTATTAGTTTGGATGTTTTCAATATATTGGCGAAATATTTACATTTTGATATCTTCTGGATCCAAAAAAATCCTGGATAAATACGTATGCCTTAATCCAGTCAGAAAAGTAACTCTCTCTCTTGATTGACAGATGAGCACTGAATCAGTGTGGGTTTTTTTCCTAGGAAGTTCACCACCTGCAGATAAGTCTTAGGTTAGAGCCTTTGCCTTATTAAGAAAGCAGGCTACCTGTGCTCGGTGCAACACAGTGGAGAAGGCATCCTCCACAGGCCTGTCAAATTGCAGTGTCCCAGAACACAGTTTGTTGTTTGGAATACGGAGGAGGGCTGTATTTCTTGGTCCCAGTATTCTTTTTCCAACTCGGCAAAATAGGCATGCTGTCCTGTTTGCAGAGTCCTTTCTCTGATTTCTGTCGAGCTTTTATTTCTTTGCAGAGGCAACGCTTTTTTTCGATCATATCCAGCATCGTATGGTCCCCTTGCAACCACTGCATACATGTGACCTATTGGAAGAGGGTAGAGGGAGAAAGAAAAGAAGGAAAAAAAAAAGAGGAAAAAAGCACACAAATAACTATTTTGGTCATAGATTAAATATGCTGTTTCTTTGCAAGGTCAACTTACTCTTATTTGAAACTCTAATTTGTTTGATGAATAAAATAATCTCTATGCCAACAACAGAATCAAAGCTAGTCTTTACTTCTAACTACTTCTTTAAGAAAAATGGGTAATAAAAGGTCCCTGTTTTAACTTCTCCAGAGCACTGAAAGCTATTAAAGATAAATGTTTTTGGCTAACTAGCACTGGTTGGATTTTAAGTGATGGAACAGATCTTAAAAAGGAACATGGATCTTAACAACATCCTTAAGTTGTGGAAATAAAAAATTCTATACACTGAAACTCATGTTTTATATTGCTTTCCAAATCCAATCTGTCAGATTAAAAGCAGGGTATTAACACTTCTGAGTATCAAGCTAAATATAACTCTCTTTAATTTTGTTAAAATGATTTTATGAACTCCATGTGAATTATATGGATTAACCTATCCTACTCTGTGATGATATTTCATTAACTGGAATGCACTAAGAGTTTAGAATCTCCATGTTTCCATGCATGTAGAATGTTTGAAAATGTGATCTTGATCAAAAAATTGAGGTTAGCATGTGTCTAGCTGTAAGTATATGTCACAGCCCCTCTGAAACCAAGAATGTGGTTTAACTGGAGTTCAGTGGGTTGGTCACGATTGAAAATGTGTCTGCTTTCAAAGGCTTTTGATTGGAACCGAAATCATTAATAGTGAACTATCCTGAAAGGGCTAATTCGTTTTGGATATCACACTGTATACATGCGAATCAGAAAACTTCCTCTCACCATTAACTTTGCAAATTTAAAGGGATGTCTTGAGTCTCCCAACATGTATTTCCCACACTAGTCATGAATTAAGGATTTTTAAGTGTAAGCACACCATACGTTCACAGGGGCCGTCCAAGTACACCTCTGCTCCTGTCATGAAAATGCACGTGTACAGTAATACTTAGGCAGCATTTTATGATTCATGAAGGAAAGGTATCCTTATTATTAAAGGTATTTGAGTACGTTTAATTGTGCATATGCCTTTAGCTCACAAGTCTTAGAATGCCAAGCGTGGGCATTCACCATGTTCCCAGAACTGGGGACTGGTTTGCTGAGAAGCCACTATAGAAACTTCTATTGCTCTGAGTAGTTTTTGTGGTCAGCCTCAAGCACAGTCAGCATTTAATGATAAACAGATAAAGAAAATATTCGGATTCATACCAGGAAACAAAGCAAAAGAAACAAATGTGAGCAAGCCTACCAGAAAAAGTAATAATAAATTATGTACTCAAACAGAAAAATAAATAGAATACAAAGGTGTGTGTATTTTTTTGTTAAAAAAAATAAGGAACAAAACAGGATAAAATCATTTTAGATAGAATTCCCTTTCTTCATACAAACACAAAACCATGCTTACCTTATACACCAGATAGTACTCTGAGTAGAATAAGTTTAAACCACAGTATGAATCTCGATATTGAATATTCTTATGAATTTTGAATTACACAGGCAACTTATCTGCAACATGTCCTCCTGAGTGGCCGAGCCATTCTTTGGGAAGTCTGCTATGCCTGCTTTATTAATTGAATACTTATCTTTCATTTCAGGAGTGATCTAACATTTACTGTGGTGCAGGCAGGTGTGAGGCACATCATCTGCCACGGCCATGAGACTTTGTCTCTTTGGGTGCCCAGGCTCGGTCCCAAAATCACTGACTGAACTGGAGATTCTGCCCTCCCCACCCTGGGCTCAACTCCACAGATGTCTGGATGAGGCTCTACCTGACACAGATTTCCTGCCCCTCTGCTCGTCAGTGATGGGTCAGTACTTACGCAGCAGTGTCTTCAGTGTGGCCGGGTCCTCCTACGCGGGGAAGGACAGGGACACAGTCTGCACACAATTCATTACCCAAAATATTCACCAGCACACCAGCTTCTGTGCTGGACTTGACGACAACAGCGCTTGAGTAGGGGTTTCCTCTTCTAGGCATCGGGAAATACCTTCTCTTTTATAGCCCATCAGGCAAGCAAATAGAGCATGTGCCAATGCCAGTCCCTTACGGAACGCGGTGTGCTCCCGTCACCATGCACCACACACAGCACACACAACAGTCACCGTGAGGGGTCCCATCCACACTGCCCCCACACTCACCATTGTACCACGCACAGTGTACTGCCAACACCATGTCTTTTGGTAGCTGATCTCCTTCACAGGATTCAAGGGGACTAAAGAAGCATTTTGCCATGCTAATTTCTAAAACACCAGTTGCAACTTCCCAAAGACAGAAATGGTGTTGTAGAATGCATCAGTTACACGGCCACTCTGCCACCCCGTGCAAAACAGCCCCTAAAATAAACCCAAGAATAGGCAGCTTCAAAATCCTTTTTTATATCGGTCATTGTATTTTGTTACAGTTAGTGAATCATATATTATGAAGAATTTGAGTTTTTCCACTTTCCCAGGCACAGATTTTCAAGTCCACTTGTGATTTTTTTAATGCTATTTTTGTTCAATGTCTAAGTCCTTCGCACTAGCATTTTCTTAAGTGTACTGTCCACATGGCACAGTCCTCTCCTGTACCTGCATTCAGGTAACTGTGTGTGCAGGAAAAATGTGCAGAGCTGGTACATGCAAAGTCATTTGCTAAAATAGACCAAGTGAACACATATAATGTGGGAAGGCTTGAGGAAAAAAGCTTGAATGTGAGAAGAAATATGAAAAGGTTTTATTTGATAGTTTTGTCTAGTGTTTAAGTGCAGCAAATTAAAAATGTTTCAAACAGGGTGCATGGCCTCCTGAAGCTGCAGAACAGACCTAAGAGGAAATCCCCAGCTTGTAGATCAATGAACTACAGATATGGCAATAACCATGTTGATGATACAAAGTCCCAGAGGGTTAACTAAATTTTCAGGGTGTCCTAGACAAATAACAGGTGCTGAGGTTCACAAGCCAGGACTCAACCCAGCTGATTAATCACAGCAAAAGCCCCTGATGACTTCAGTAGGGCTACCAAGGTGTCTAAAGCTAATGTGTTTAACACTGCAGACTTAGACCTAATCCTTCCTGTGACTAAACTGATGGCACTCACGCTTAGTTACAGCACTAATTTTTTTCATATCCTCTCTCCTTTCTGGCTTCAGCCTGCTCCTCTGGTCATGCATCAGGTTGTTAATATCCCTGCTAAATCATAACAAGGAATTTTTTCAGTGAGAGGCACAAAAAATAATGATGTTACAAGATAATTTATGGAAAAAAGTTGAGCATTCAGAACACTTCACAGCTATACAGCTCTCCTGGGAAAGATCCCATAGTTCTTGAGGAATTGTACACATACTGCAGCATGTCAGAGCTTGGCTGCAGATGTGGATGTAGGCAGACAGGCAAAAACTGCATCAGCACTGGAAGTAAGAGCCAACAAGACACAGCACAGGAGAGACAAAGTTGTTTTTGACCGAAGAATCTTGGCCCAAAGCCTGTTCTTACTGAAGAGGAAATAAAGAACCAGCACCTATGTTAGGACTGTGAGGAGGGACCTTCTGGAGAGTCCAGAATGTGTATCAGGTACTACGTCACATAATATCCTTTGGAATACAGAATTTACTAATTGTACATCAGTTTTTGTTTTGAAGGAATTTTTACTCATTAGATTATCCAGAGTCTAAGAAACTTTTTTCTTTCTTTTATTTTAAATCAGACAGAGCAAGAGAGTGAAGAAAAACACCAGGCAAAAGCCCAGAAGTTTGGACATTCATCATGGAGGGGTTGGAAGTAGGCTCAAATCCTTGATGCTAAGCAGGTAGTAAAAGCTACGTGATAACCTGATGTGTAGGAAGCACATAGGAACATATCCAACATAGAGTGGTTGGATAAATTCACTCACCTGAACATGACTGAGTGCAAGACTAAATGAGGATGTCTGACAAGTTCCTGGTAACCACACTAGATCTTTGATTAGCCATTGGTCTCCAGCTCTCCTTCAAAAATCTTCTTAAAAGCAAATACTTATGTCAAACTTGAACATCAACGACAAAAAGTAAGAAATGTCTTCCACTATACAAAACTCAATTCTTCTATTCTGTGTTAATCACCCGCTTTGTTGAAGGCTTTAGGAGAAACCAGTCTATGTTGCCACCTTACTTTTACTATTTGCCTTCAGTTTTCTAATACTTTTATTTGAAAACATTGGAAATAAATTTTATTAAGATCTGTTATGTACTCTTGGGTTCTATGTTGGCAGAGCCGTGGAACAAGAAGTAATACTATAAACCCATCTTCAGCTAAGAAAAAACAACATCTTTACAGATCCTCAAAAAAATGTAAAATCTTTTGCCTAAGAAAATCTTTCAAGGTACAAAAAGATCACTTCTGGTGAGTATTTTAATGCTTTATGAAGGTCAGAGAAAAAAACCAGACAAAGTTGTTCCCTTCTCTGCAAAGTGAAAACAATATATTTTTGTGTGTAGGTGACTCTATTAGCAGTGGGCCTGACTTCATATCTCATACGACTGAAATTTTGTATTATTCCAGAAAAATAATTAGCAGTCCTGATGGTTTACAAATGCATGTATTGCTTAAATTAGATTGCCCTGAGCTAGACCACAAAACTGACTTGGAGCAGAGGTTTCATGGGCAGAACATGTCCAGTTCATTTGCTCTTAGAGGTCAAGACTTGAAGCCAGAGGTCAGTACATACTGTAGCTCTCTGCCACATCAAAATTTACTGAGAAAAGCACATAATCCCAGGGAAAAATCAGAACAGGCTTTGGGGAACAGACAATGACTCACGCTGCCAGGAACTCCCCTGTGTCAGAGCAGAGTATTTCTGTTTTCTATTGCCCTGGCACGGGCTCTGCCCTGACCCTGGGCACCCCCACCACTGACAGTAGAACGATGCTGGCACAGCTCCAGCCTGTGCTGTGCCATGGCAGCCTGCAACAGCAGACCCACAAAAGTGCTCAAAATATGGGTGCTTAAATCATGAAGGAGAAATGTAAATGCTCTTAACTGAGCAGGATAGTTTGGTTTGGCAGGGAGAGTCATAGACAGAAAAAGACAGAAGAAAATATTATCCAATAATACAATTAAGCAGACACTGTTGGACACAACTTTTCCCACCAGTTAGCTGTGGTCACCAGGTGGAGGAAGCATCTTGTATCTTTTTGTGGGTGACTATTCACAATATAAGATCAGACTTTCTGG
Organism: Manacus vitellinus; assembly: GCF_001715985.3. Classification (NCBI taxonomy): domain Eukaryota; kingdom Metazoa; phylum Chordata; class Aves; order Passeriformes; family Pipridae; genus Manacus; species Manacus vitellinus. The sequence goes on along the minus strand of NW_021940603.1, from coordinate 5,633,999 downwards.
CCCTTCAGGAACTGGACTGTCACTATAAGGAGCAGCAGGCAAAGTGCACTGCTACAGTGCACAAGCAGGTCTGGGTAAATTCCTGAGTACATGGATGCTACTGAAAAAAAAATGGTGATACCTGTAAGTTACATATAAACCAAATAACTCCATGTAGCATAACCTCTCCAAATGAAAAACATGAGGGCTGTGAAAAGAAGAATCTGTGAGCAGGACTGAAAATACAGAGTGAAACATCCTGAGCACCAGGCCTGGGACTCTCTTTCTCAGCTGTGATTTTACTTGCTTATGTGTGACATAAATAGCTACATAAATATGTGGATAGATAATGATCTCTCTCAGTGCTACATAAGTCTCACTCATATCCTCTTGTCTCAAACCAAGCCCTATGCAACTTTAGCCCAGCAAACCAAGCAGGTAGGAGACGAGAAGAGCAAGTGCTGGGAGCAATACTGCTCCTCCAAAGTCAGGCCACCAGGGTGAAGTGCAGGGAGGATAGAGTCATGCTAATTCCCAGTGCTAAGAGGTGTTTCAGGAAACCTGTCATTGAAAGGTGCACTGCAATTTTTCACACAAGTGCTTGTGAAAACATGTGCTGCTAAAAATGCTATGTGGTAGAAGAAATATTTGAAATATTGTATGCAGGTCCAGTACTACTCACTAAGTTAGAAAATGTTGTCAATTTTCATTCATTTTGGGGAAAATGTTTTTATCATTTGAAGTGGCCACATGATATTTCATGCTCTGGGGCTTCTTTTGTGGTGTATGAACTTCTAATGACCTAAAAAAATATCTTCCACTATAGCCTACATGAGGGCTTTAGACAACACCATATCCCCTTCAGCTGTTTCTCCTCGTGACATCTTGGCTCTTGGTTTGTTTGAGGTGAAATCGGAAGCTCTGGGCAATAAGGGAGCCCCATAATTCAGTTGTGCTTCCATAATTTTTTCCTAGTATGCAGGTTACCACTTACAGTGCTGAAATTCCAGAGGTTATGGGGCTGAGTGAGATGCTGTTCACTTCTGACCCTCATGAGCATCTCCCCCTCCTGTTGGGTGGGCAGAAAGGCTGACCCTTGAAGAATGGGAAACACTACATCACACATATGGGTGTCCCATACCAACACCCTTTTCTTTGTCACAACTGCATATCACAGATAAAATTAAAGCCCAACAGCTGATGTGAAGCTAAAACAAAGTGATCTTAAACTAACACAAAATACAATGAAATAAAAAAAAGCAGCAACATTTGGAGGAGATTATTAGAAATGTCTCCTGGATGTGTAAACAAAGCAGCCTCTAACAGTGCAATCTGTGTGCAGTGCTACACACCATTCAGCAGAGCCAAGCATGCTGGTTTGTTTTGGCAGGCTACAGTAAGAGAAGAAGAAAGGCTTTCTGAAAGCCACTTACCATCCTCGGGGAGGAAAAGGTACTCCCTCCCTCATGCCTGTTCTGAGACAGGAGTTTCCAAACTCTCTTTCCCACTGAAACTCTTGACGGCACTTTCTGTGGTGCAGATGATTCCCAGCCCCTGGCTGGGTGAGGTATTTCCACTGGGAGGGTGTGAAATCCCACTCCTAGAAGGCAGTCGTGTGCCACGGGGGCAAGCGGAGGAGGGCTATGTTAAGTAGCAACAGTTCATAATCTGCTATCTGATACTCTGAGCTCGACGTGGAGGTCCTCTTAGCACATGTTCACAAAAGGGGAGTTGTCCAAAGCAGGAAGGAGTTCAGCCAGAATCAGGTTTCAGAAAATCTGAGCAGCAAGATCCTCACCCAGCTGAAGCCAACAGGAATGTACCGGCTGACTTCATGGGTCCAAGAATTTGACTACAGTTTGTTCAAATGAACAGTAAAAATAACCTCAATAAAAATGATTTTAAAAGACTTCAGTAGAGGGTGCTTGGAAAATTACGTTGCACAAGTTTCTTTTGCTAACCGTGAGCTATAACCATTGCACTGCTGTTGAAGGTTGTTACTTCCAATGGCTGCAAAAGTCAGTAAGTCAGGGTAGAACTACAAGTTAAAGCTGCAGTCATTTCTCTCTCTGACAGAGTTATTCTGGAGTAATACTGACATGAAAGACAGCATAATTTGGCCCAAGATAGTTAGTTGTTCGTATAGCTCGGTACTCCTAACCCATTCTCCTGTTACTGTCAAATTCAAAACAACAATTGATTATTAATACAAAGCTTATTAAAAGTAACATTATGTTCGGGAACACATGGGATGTGCAAGGTGAGCTGTGAAAGCAGACACTCTCCATGCAAATGGGAGTGTATGGTAATGCTCCCTGGGGACAATGGACAGTGTAACTGCAAATTCTTCCCTACAAGTGCCTCAAGTGTTTTCTAGAAGATTTCCTATGAAGCCAGCAACCAGATCAGAATGATCCTGTGCATTTAGGTACTTACATCACAAGCACAAATGCACACACAAGGTGTTAAGCACTGCACAAACTGCCCTTTCTGACCTTTCACAAATTTTTCTTTTTAAGGGACACAAGTAAGATCTCTATTTTCCCTTATGGGAAAGCATGTCCCCAGAACACTAGTCTTTATTTTGACTAAATGGGTGGAAAGAGCACTCTGTAATCTCACCCTGTGTGTTTCGCATTAAAAGAATTCACTGATACATTTCTTTTCAGCTTATGAAACAGCATACACAGCACATTTTAGGGCTCTCATAACTTTCAAATTGCTGTGTTTAATGGTTTGATTTACATTACTCTGAATTTCTAAACTTCAGGAAATAAGCTTTATTTCAAATGATGCTACTACAGAAAAAATGAATAGAGTCCCTGCAAAAACTATAAAACTAGAGTCCCTATAAGAACTACACTATGACTTAATATAATTACATGATACAGTATCATAAAAAATTCTGAATGCCTTTTTTCAAGCATAGAACTAAAAGATCTGACTATATTGTCTTGCACTCTATGGCCTGGCTAATCCACCACTTAAAAATGACTGACAAGAATCTTTGGAACTCCAGGAATTCCCAAAGATTCAAGATTATGAGCAATTAATACTTATCCTAAAATTTAATTAGCAAATGACTAGTAAACCTTCAGCACCTCTGATTCTAGTTTCATGATTCATTGCTTCCAATTACTAAATGTCACAGCTACTTTATACACAACCAGCCTTGCACATACTCCTGTGCCTTGGGTTTTCCAGTAACCCTTGGATTATTGCTGAGGCTACCAATAAAGCAAATTTGAAATGATAAATTCACTGCTCTGCTTTCCATTTTTATGCTGGCAATCAGTCTAGATATATATCTTCCTGACCTTATTTGGAAACATATATTCTTTTCACCTAAGCCTTTTTTTTAAACACCAAAAACCCGCTTGAAATGTACTGCTTTATCACTATTAGCACATTCTGGAAATGCTAGTACATTCAAAATAAGAGCCTGTAAAGTAACTGATATTGGAGATATTGTGTAAAATCATCTCATGCATCCCAATTATGCAGTCAATCATCTCAAAGTGCATTCCTATTGAGATCACTCATGAAAAATCAAAGTTTCATCTATGCCTTTGCTAAGCAATAAATGCAGAACTCGAGTAACCCACCATTATACATCCTGTCATTCACTGTAAAATAGAAAGGAAAATTCAGTATTGTGTTAGGTCAGCCACAGGAGGGACAAAGAACAGATACTTTGCTAGAGTTCAGTGATAGAGGGATCTCCTGTGTACCGCATTTTGCAGTGCAGCACCTTCAGGGCAACACTCTCATGTCCCAGATTTCCTTGGAAGGTTACTAACCCTGTCCCTCCAGCATTTCCTCTTGCTGGAGGTTGCTGGTTAAGGCATGTGTGCTTAAATGCTCCTGAACCAGACTTCAAACAGCAGGATGGTTTGAGCAGTGACCTCGATGACCACTGCAGCTGGCCCTGCCTATGGCTGAGTGACTGTGTCCACAGTGCAACTCACCTGTAATTAGGGTTTCTTACTTTCAATCATGACAACTTTGGAAAACTGCCAGATTCCAAATCTCATACAGGGATGAACAGCCCATCCCCTTTCGCATTGAGAGGTGGCATGGAGAAGTGAGAGCTGCTGGTGGGCAAGATTCTTTCCTCCTCTGGATCCAACCTCTGCAGATTGCAGAAGCTCTCATATACAAGTGAGCTGAAGGCAGCAGGGTGCATTATTTACATACTGCTTCTACCAAGAAGGGCCAAAACATTGAATATGGAAGAGTGAAAATGAGTGGAAACAAGACCATGACTTTGTCAGAACTAAGAAATATGAGAAAGTGGACATTGTGGCCAATCCTAAAGTTACAAATATGTGACACCACAAATTCCATTAGTTTCCCTGTTACATTGGACCTCATTTTTTCCAAGCTAAAACTCACAGATCAGCTTCAGCACTATTTCTACTGAAGTCAGTACTGGAATCCAAGATTTAACTAACTTTTATTCCTGGGACAGATGAAGAACTTCCAACACACCAGTAAAGTTCCTAAGTCTGTATATTTCTCTAGCATTTTCAAGAAAATGGTCAAGAGACCAATTTTAAAATAAAAGAAATATAAAATTAGCAAAATAATATATGAAGGGAAAATGCCTCAGCACTCCATGTTACTTTGAAGTTTCACTACTTAAAGTTGCTTTACAGATGAGAAATTTTGAAATATGCTCTTCCATTTCTCCTTTTTGGATGGTGAAATTGAGTCAATAATTTTCTTAGATTAATGCCATTTCTCAAAAATTGTACTGATTGTATGGAGGGAAAAAAGTTAAGGAAAACATGACTAAAACCAACACTGAATGTACAGAGATGATCTTGTTCTTGTAGGAGGTTGCATCTTCCTTTTAAAAATGCATAAAAACATGATTAAAAGACAGAGATCTCCATTAATGATTAATTTCTAACTCCAGTTTGAAATTCAGTTAATTAACAGCTGCTAGAGTTAAAAACTGTACTGAGAGTTTCTAAAGAATCCAATGATGTAAGAGCTTGCCTCAGTACAGATACCATATTTAATGTTGACTCACAGCAAGATCATGCAATTTCATTTATATCAGGAATGGCTAAAAAATACAGTACCCAAATCTAATATTGACATGATTTCCTGACACACAAAATAGCTGAGATACAGACAAGAGACTCAGATTGGCATCTGCATGCTTTAGAAAAGGGGATTCAATGGATGCAGAGATTGACAAACTGTCAACCAGCAAAAAAATGTTGCTTTTCTCTGATTATATTTGTGTTTTAAATTTTAGTGCAGAAATCAAACAAGAGTCATGATCCCAACAGTGTTCCCCCCAGATAGCAAATGCGCTTTTCCAGACTGTAAAAAAAGAGATGGGCCAAGCAAAGCCAAGAGTCCACTAATTGCCACTGACTTGCAAAGACTTAAGATCAGGCCTCTGGCCCATAAGCTCTGAGATCTATTAGTGGAATATGTCCTTTCTCCATCCTGTGTTTTGTTGAGGAAAAGCATTCCAGTTACAGCTTATGAATGAAATTGGAATTTGCTGTTGACCTGAGTGAAGTCAGAATTTAACCCTGTAACTTTAAATTAAAAAATGTAAAGAATTTTCTATTTCTCTATTATTCAATTTTAGTTGGGTTGAAGGCTCTTCCTAACAGTGTCTCTGTCATCCTACAAGTTTCTCAGTATTTCCTGTATAAAGATCTGTCTTCTGAGATTTTTCTGAGTAGCTGCTGCCACTCTGCTGCAGTAACTTACTCCACACTGAGACTGACCCAGCTGAGCAATCTAGTACAGTGATAAAATTAACTGTAAAGGGAGCAAACCTATCACTCCTAGGTCTCACAGAGAAACACAGATGATGATCATTTAAGCTCCAATTCAATGAATAGCTTAAACACATGCTCAGCTGGAAAATATGTATCAGTCGTCCCCTTGACTTATGAGATATTTTGCTATTTAAGATAAGCCAGTGCTTTGCTGCCTCACCACCAGATAACTGAGCCTACATACAGCTGTGTGGTGATTAATTTTACAAAGGGCTAACTAATGATTGTTAGCTGTTTTAATAAATGCCTAATCAATTGGCAATTATATGTTACTGTGGAGTGCAAAGCATAAGAGGTCTGACAAATAGTGTCTGTAATGCTCCCATAAAATTGACTAATAAATTTGGGTGGTTTTATGAAGTCCTAAGGCTCACCTGCACTGGAGAAAACATTCTTTTCAGCCTAAGGCCCTTCTATATCCAGTATTTAATCATGCAAGAAGTCATAGACATGAGTCACCCCTAGATTGACAGCAAGTCCCTCATGTGAATAGAGATGGGATTTGCAGCATAAAAGTCCATCTGGTTTAGGACATTTCTAAATCTTGGAGCACTTGAACAGCATAAGATGCAGAGAACCAAAACTACACAGAGTGGGCTGTTACCAAATATTTTCCGACTACAGAAAACTGTGAGGAGAAACACCAATATATATGCAATTTTGATTCTGTTCAAACAATTTTTCTGAAAAACTAGAAAGCTTAAAGTTAGTAAAAATAATAATCTTTTAAAGTTCTCATTTAAAATACATGATGTTTTTATTTTCATTGTTTAACAAGACAAAATGAGAATAAAAGTAGGTTATCAAAAGTGGGTGCTGGCATTCATACCTTTTTATAATTGTCATACACATAATGTATATGAATAGCCACAGATTTCTAGTGAAAGTCTATGAACAAACACACATACATATACAGAGATATAGAAACGTACTATACATACATACATGAGTGAATATACATAGTTATGTGCATACAGTATACAGACGAGATACTATACAGGTACAGTAAGTGCAATATACTGTATAAGGCTATACAAACACCGAGAGAGTCTGGTGAGGTGGTGACAACCATGAGGACACAGCTTGGATGGTTTGTGACTGAATGCAGACGGTGGGGACAGCCTGGCCCTTCCGCGTCATGTTTTATGCATCAGGCACACACAGTTCAAACAGAAACATGGAACAATACATTCAGTTCATATACAAAAAAAAGGAGGACAAGTGGGAGTGCGTAGAGGCAACTGAAATGCGTATGAGCAGACAAAAAGGTTGTTCTACCTAGGATACAGAATGTTTGGTTCATTTACAGAGAATGCCTATATATAAACCCATGCTTTCATGAATTCATGCCATTTTTTATTTCTATCTTTTCCTTTAAGAATATTATAAAATTCTTGCCCTGAGTTAAACATAAATACACACAGAAAAGGGGAGGGGGAAAAAGGAAATTGCATGCTTCTGGGGTTTTTTTTAAATAATTTTTTAACCAAGGCACAATGTCTTCAATAGTGGTTGCAAGACCATTTGAAATAAACTTAGCAATTGCTATTGTTCTGGTACTGTGACTAAACTAATTGTTTGCACACAAAAGTCTCAGAACAAGTTTTGAAGTGAATTTACAAGTTTTAAGAGAGAATAAGAAAATTTATGAGAAATGCCTTAAAGAGAGATTCCCTGAAGAGAAAGGAATGCTACTGAATCAAATTCCTTTATAGGCAACTTATTCATGTTTGGACTGGAATTATGTCACATAAATGGCATTATATGTTTAGTATTACTGGAACTAGTTACCTATTATTAGTAGAACCATATACAATGCTGTTAGATCCGCTAAAAATGAGATTAAGAAGTTCCAAATCATTTCTAGTTTCTTGTAGTAGGCAGGACAGGACAGGACAGTGATCTCGCTGATTCACTAAGCTGAAAGAGTCACAGCTCAGGCACACTTGGTCAATGATTATGGAAGATTTTCAAGGCATGTATCTCTCCATCTCATTGACCTGCATAAGTATTTTATTGGAAATATTAGTTCCTATGTATGCCACTCTACTTGCCTGTACTCAAGTCTGACTCTCAAAAGAAAGGTCCAAGTGCAGAGGCCATGCTTGACTGTTGCCCCATATTTGAGCCCTGAGGCTCCAGAAGCACACAGTTCTCACCAACGTCCGGGGGCTCTGGAGGGTGTGTCACCTTCCAGGGAATAACCACCTGCATTGAGCTGCGTTGGCTGCAGCACCTGTCCCCATAAATCTCTCGGTTGTTCAAAGTGCTGAAACACACCATCTCAACCCTACCAAAAACAGAAGCATCATAACAACCCCCTGAAACCACAGACCATGCAGGTGAGATCTTCTTATGTCTGTCCTGTATCTTTTAAAGAAACTGTAACTCCCAATCTGAGAAACAACTTGGTAAAGATGGTAGTGAAAGCAGGAAGTGAAAAACCTCACAAGTGCTGTATTTCGCTCTTTGTCAGAATATTGTTATATTTGAAAGGTTTCAACAACTTCTGTGAGGGATCTCACCTCTTTCTTTACTCTGCTGGCAAGCTTACAAAGTTCATGCAAGAATAAGAAGAGATCAGAGTAAAGGAATGGAATACTCTTCCCGCCCCTCTCTTCAATTACAGCTGAAATAGTGGCAGCCACGCTGGCACTTGAGAGTGAGGAAAGGCATGAAGAAGACAGACTCTGGGTCTGGTGCTCAGAGACCAGTCACTCCATTTCCATGCCTGACACCCTCTTGCTGTGGCATTCTGTTTTCTACAGCTGACCTGCTTTCACCCACTACTGCTTCTCTCCAACACATTTATTTTGTGCCTAAAGACCATGCTACTGAGCTGTACAGAGAAGGAGAGAGCCACCAAAGCCAGGCTTGGGCCTTGAGACCAACCACAACAGCAGCATATGCTCAGATCCACCTCTACCTGGCATTCCCCACACTGGGAACCAGAGGCCGCTTCGGTGGTGCGAGGCCGCTGGGCAGGCACTTAAATCAGAGTCCTGGCAAAGCAGGACCCAGCAATGCACTGACCTGCTTCTGCTGCACAACCAACCCAGCTGAATGGGAAGAAAAGATGCTGGGACCAACAGGAGACTTCTCTGTCAGCAGAAGACAGCTTTGACACATTTGCTTCTCATGCCAATCAGTCAGGAGTGCCTTGGAGGTGAGGGATGATAGATGTGGCAATGTGGCAATTCCATCCACTTCAAGGTTTGCATTTTCTTTTCATTATTTTTTTTTTTTAAATAAGCATTCTTTATTTGCAGTTTGCATATTCAGAAACGATTTGCACTGCTCTGGACCTGTGCACTTATTATGTAAGACCAGATTCAAGCTGAAACTCAACACAATGCAATGTGGAGCCTTCCCCAAAACATTAACATTCTTCTTGTTGCTCTCATCCAAAATGTTGACAGCATATTTAGCTGGACTGACGACAGTAGAATTTTGCTTTTGTGTGCAAGAGGTTTGTCTTTGCAGGAAAAAAACAGAACAGTGTAAAGTAATCCAACTGCTCCCTCTCGTGGGCACGGGGCTCTGCTGCATTTTAGAAAGGCACAAAAGGGTATTCGGAAGTCCAAACTCTCACAAATTCTTAGCAGTGCAAGTTCCCCAGACAGCTGTGTGATGCTGCAGGACACAGCTCATGCCTCATGCCCTGGCACTTCTTTCGAGGTCGTGGCAGTCAGTGTGACTCATTCCTGACTCTTATGAACATGCAGCCTGAACAAGAAAGTAAAATCCTATGGCCCTGAGTGATTCAGGTTTTCAAATACCCTCAGGCCACACACTGCTCAAATCCAGACATCATCTCAAGGTAAAAGCTGACCCCTGTCCCATCAGTGTAGTGCCTGTGCCAGGGGCTTCTCTCTGTACCCCATCGTGGGTTCTCCCATGGCTGTCCATCCTCCCAGGTAGGACCCAGAGGATTTCCCTCCTCCCAGCTATTTGCAAAACTTGCATCCACAAGAATCAGTCTATGCCTACATTCCTTTTTCTTCACCTACACAGACACCAAAGACTTCTCCACTGGAGGGGCAGGACTTCTCCATGAGAGGGCCATTTGAGAGAGAGACATCATTTGCAAAGTGTCCCATAAAATGTACCTGGTTTTCTGCTTTTAGACATTCAAAAGCATTTCATTGTATCAGTGACAAATAAAACTATGTAAAATCACTGTCACAGATACAGTAGATTGCACTCCAAGTGGTTTTTGCACTTTCTAATTTCACAAAACCCAAACCTTAAACAATTCCTGACCCTCACACACTTACCAGTCTACTCCCACCTGCAACCGCTTTCTCATCTGTTACACTGACCTTACAAATCCTTGGGGTAAGAACAGACTTTGTTCTACACATATTGTCTACCAAAATGGGGACCTTATTTATGACTATGACTTTTAGACAACACTGCAATCATTACTGTGGTAGATCCTGGTGGCCAACATTAGAAGGTTTTGGATCCAGTGACTATCCCAAGCCTTATTAAATGGGATGGTTAAACATAAGGAGCAATTAAGTCCCATTAAGTGAATAGTTTCTCGGGCAAAAATAGAAGCTACCATCTAAAGTAATAAATAGCGTATAGAAAGTCCAAACCAAAACCCCATGGGGCTCTGATTACAGAGTGAGTAGTATGGGACTCTTCCCACACAGTGGACATATATTTTGAATAAAGAAAAAAGATCAAGTATCAAAAAGGAACAACCGTAACCTTGGCTCCAGGAGCACAGAAACAGACATCTCAGAGGCATTGCACTGGTTTGTAGGGGAACACTTGGCATTTACAATAGGGAGTAGAAAACGATTGCCACCGTTCCATGAATTGTTTCATATGTTTTGCTATTCTATGTCCAAAACACACAATAGACTTTCAGAACTTTGGAAAATTAGAGGAGAAAAGAGGGACAGTCACATCAGAGTGGCAATTAGCACAGTAGTTAGATACTCCCTTTGAATGCAAATGTGGGAGGCATGCCCCCTGAGATCTTTAACCAGAAGCCCAAGGGGATCTTTTTTTCCCTTTTGTGAACAGACCAAGCATAACAGAAGCTGGATCTTTCATTGCAAATCCTTGTGCATTACACCAGAGTTTGATGCTAGTTCCAGTCTGAGATTCATCAAGGAGTGCATCTAGCAAAGGTTTAGAGTACTGAGCGCTGCCATGGGTTCATGCTATGTAACACATACAAGTTCTCTTATTAGAACACTTTTATTTTTTGTGTTACCATTTCCCTAGCATTCAAACTTGATGAAGGAGCACTTCAGTCTGCAGAGTTCTCCATCTACCTGCAATGACTATATTTCTTATGTATAATGAAAGCTAAAAAAAGACTACCGTGTTCAGATATGAAACAGTGAATCCTGCTTTGTAGGTGCTCATTTCTCAGCAGCAGAATTCATTAACTGCAGCAATCAGGAACCCAGCTCTGCTACAGTGCCTGACAACTGCAGGGTGTTTGCTGACTCTTTGAACTCTTGTACACTACTGCTGGGGAAAATGGCAACTTTAAGCTGAGAACAATAGAAGAGCACAGATGCTTTGTTTATGCTCACAGAGTATTTGCTTTCAGATGCACATTTGCCAACTAAAGCATGATAATGTCAATTCATTGGAAAAGTACTTTGTCTAGGTGCCTTCAAAAATAATTATAGCCATAATGGTAACAATTTACCCTCCTTGCATTCATTAATTACAGGGTGACCACAATGCTTACAAGGCATACAAAGAATACAATATGCTTTATATACACAACTAAGGCTAGAGACATTATGAGCTGGGCTTGTGATATTTAGTTGACCCAATTCAGAGTTATTAATTACCTTAGACATGAGACAAATACATAGCTGTGTTGCTGAAGAATGCTCAGTACTTGTTAAAATTCAATTTTAAATTATTACTCTAAAGCTTTGTATATTTCTTACAATGACCTTAAACTGCACTTAAACTACAAGGTATTGCTCTACTGATGCATGTGGAAAGCAGCCAAATATGTACCTCAGCTTTTTCTTTGTTGTATTTCCCTTCCATCATGATTTTGTTTTAAAATGGAACAATTAGAATGGGTGTTTGGGATTTTTCAGCTGGAGTACAAAATTAAATAATAGTTGCCCTGAAGGCCTCACATCAGTTTTAATGCTAGAATTTTTTTTTCATTGTGTGCCTTCTGATTGCATTTCGGTTGGCACCGAAATCCTGAGTCTTAAACAAAATGTTATCTAAGCTGCTGTGTGGAAGAATGGGGATTTAATAAAGGAGTCTGGAGCAAGTCTCCTCCTTCTCCCTTCCTCCCTGCCTTCCCAGCCCAGGGCAGGGGTGACGGGGGCAGCCCTGGTCTGTGCCACTGCCCTCCTTGCAGGTGCAGGATCTGGGATGCGGGATGCACTGGTGGAATGGAGTGGGCTGCACTGGGCAGGGTGGGCTGGTGGACTGGGCCTGGCCCCCTCTCAGCCCAGGGCTGAGCCTGCCTGTCCACAGTGGGATGGGGGTCAAAGCTCTGGCAGCACCCACCTTCTCTTCCCTGGTTCTAGGATAAACAAAACTTTCCCTAATCCTTTTGCATCAGCCAAATTGTTCATTTTAAACAGCTACTAAAGTGTATTTTTGCCCAGGCCCCCTCCAGCATGGACCCAAACAATACTGGGGGCTTCTCTCCTGCCCTTGCTCCCACACCATGATGTGCATGACACCTGTCCCAGCCCAGCAGGACACAAACACAGTGACAAACCCTCCCAGCTGCATATCCAAAGTGAAAAAATCTGCTTCTTACTTCCCTACCTACATTAATACATTGGAAAAACTGTGTTGGAAAACTCCTGGTCTCTTGCTTCTCCACTCTGCAAAACTTGGATTTTCATGTCCTTAGCACAGTTCTGTCAGTGAGTTCAAACACCAGCACCAGACACCAGCCTCTCCCAGCACCACTGCCAAGGCTGCTCCCCTGGGCAGGAGGGAAGGTGCCAAAAGTGTGTCATTTCAAAGAGTACCTTTCAGCAGGATCCAGCCACATCCATACTGTTTCTCCCAGTGCCCATGGATGGAGTGTGAAAACCTATAAATGCCTACAAACCAGCAATGGAAATCGTAGTGACTGTTATCTGTCCAGGAGCCTCTAACACACACAGAGCAGGAATGATCCCAACAAGCTTTCCAGGTTAATTAATTGAATTACCAGGTTGTCCAAGGGAACAGACAAGCAGCTCTACATGCTCACTGAGGGTTTTGCTAGGTGAATTCCCTCTGCAGGCACCTCTCTTCATGCCACCAATGGGGAAGCTGTATTATACCCCTGATTTAGAATACTCAGAGGTAGGTAGGTCATATGGGGAAAGAAAAGTACTATCTCAGCTTCCTGAAGGTTCAGGCAAATACCAGGGAAGTAATAAAGTGAGCTGCACTTTCTTTTTTTCAAATAAGTCACAAAAAAATTCAGTGCTGATGCTGATATATTTTCTAGCTTTTTCTTCATTCCTTCAATGCACGTTGAAACTCCATAATTCATAGCTGTCCATGTATCTTCATTCCCTTTTCTGAGTTATTCCTTCTAATCTCAGCACGGCTTCTGGATTTTACTTTGATCATCACTGTGAAGTTTAAATCTTCTTTTCTTGCTTAAATTGGAGCTAGATATCACTGCCCGGTTTTCCCCACAAGAAGACACCAGACTTTAAGAGGTACACACATCCTCAGAATTAAGATAGCATACCTTAGAAAAGCACAGTACTGTCTGGCCACTGAAAGGCAAATAATAGGCAGCATGAAGAGAGGCTGCCCATTTGCAGATAAGGTACACAGATTTGTAGAAATCTGTCTGAAAATAGGCTCTGCTTTGCAGACAAGCTTAAATACCAAACTCTAGCTATCAGCAGTTTTGTTTTCAAAGAGTGTGTTTTCCTTCAGGCCATGGATCTTTGTTATAAACATGCACTACTGTGCTGCTATGCAGCTTAGTACATGGGATTTTCCAATCACTGTCTACATCTTAATGAAAATGAACCTCACTTTCTGCAAATTCATTTGCAGAAAAAAATCCATATTAGTTATATCATCTCTTTTTTCTTAAAAGGGAAATCAGTGGGTTTTTTGCTGTGCTGAAGACTGTTTTAGAGAAGCATGGTAGTGACCTAGAGATGATTTTATGTACATTAGAACTCTGGATGTGAGATGCTCTGCTCTCCAGCAGAGGGACTTCCACAGCCCAGCTTGCTTGCAACACTTTCTTCTTTTGTGACAGACATGCTCAGTGCACACGAATCCCGTGTGCGACAGGGACGTCTGAGCCCATCGACAGAATGTAATCCTTTGTTACCCTGAGGTGATGTTGTGAAGAATGATAGGATGCCAAGGAAACTGTATCACAGTGATGCCTGTGACTCCAAATCCTGCTTGCTTTACGCAAGTGAACAGTTTTGTTCACTGTGGGGGTCCCCTGACGGGACTGAGCATATACCACTGCAGGGGCAAACACCTGACCATACTTGGTACAGAAGCCTCAGGCACCAACACAGAGGTTCCAGCAATATGGGTGAGCAGTTATTTATTGGGGCATCTGTGGACCATGATGTTTACTGTACTTTATAAACCTCACATATGGTTAAATTCTACTGTTCTCTATCCACTTAGATGGCTACAAAAGACTGTTACTTGGCTAAAAAAGACTGTTTTCATTCCCATATAAAGGCCAAACACAAATGGACTTTTACTAACTCTAATGTTAGTCAGACATTTCTTATCTCTAAGATATAACTTGTTGTACTTTCTAGAGTATTTTTCCATTCCCTGTAAGCTTTCTGTGAACACCGGGGAATCTTTATAGATTGACAGAATCACTTAGGTTATAAAATGCCTTAAGATAATGAAGTCCAACCATTAACACAGCACTGCCAAGTCCACCACTAAACCATGTCCCCTGCCACATCTACACATCTGTTAAATACCTCCAGGGATGGTAGGAGGGACCCAACTTCTCTGGGTAGCCTGTTCCATTGCTTGACAACTCTTTCTGTGACGAAATTTTTCCTAATATAAACGCACTGTATCCTAATGTGTGTGTCTAAGTGGTATGGCAGTTCACTGACCATTTCTCCTTGGATTATGGGGGCTTCATCCTGCTCCCTGTCCCTGCCTTCCAGCTCAGGGGGCTCGTACCCAGAAAACAGCAGGTCTTACTATTGAACACTGAGGCAAAGAAAGCATTAAATACCTCAGCCTTTTCATCATCCTTTGTCACTATGATTCCTTCCACAGTCAATAAAGGATGGAGATTCTTCTCAGCCTTCCTTTTGTTTCCAATGTATTTACAGAAACATTTTTTATTGTCTTTTATGGCAGCCAACAGATTAAGTTTTAGTTGGGCCTTGGCCCTTCTGATTTTTTCCCTGCATAACCTCATGACACCCTTCTCCTCCCGAGTTGCCTCTCTCTTCTTTAAAACTTCATAAACTCTCCTATTTTCCTGAATTCCAGCTAAAACTCTGTTCAGATAGGCAGGTCATCTTCCCCATTGGCTCATCGTTTGGCACATGAGCATGACCTGCTCCTGCGCCTTTAACATTTTCTTCCTCCTTTCCTTTCTTTACAAGGCAATAGGTGATATCTAGAATGCTTCTCTGCTACTTAAACTCCTCTCTTTAGAATATTTATATTAAGAATGTTAGGAAATACGGCTATATGCTACTTTTGTAGCTCAAAAGTGTTTCATGCTTCTGCCATACTACACTTCCAAGCTCCCCACCTGACTTCCTCTGCTACTTCCTTAACTTCTTAAACTTTGTCCTTTCACAATCAATAAATTCAGTTCCAAGATAAACTTACATTTTTCTTTCAGTTTAAATTGAGACAATTCAAGATTTCATCCAAGGCTGCTTCCTGCAGCCAGTTCTTTCCAAATACTCTCCCCATTTCCCAGAACTAAGGACAGAATGGCAGGCTCTCTGTCTGGCTCAGCATGTTGGTAACTGTTCTCTGATACTACCTACAGAATTTTTAAAGTATTGTCCATCAGAGACCAGCTACATAATTCTTCTCTGATCATAAGACCTTTCTTTTTATTTATAAGTAATCCCTCTAATGCTTACCATCAATACACCACAAATAAGTTCTGTGAATACTCACTGGTTACTCCTCACAATTCCTACACCAATAAGCAAACAAGAAATAAGAAAATAAGGCATAGGGGATTTAATGTCAATAGTTACATAGTTAGCCAATATTTGATTGGAATATAATATAGGTTTCCTTAGATCAAATCTATTTTAGTTACTAAACATCCTCATCACTTCTTTGAATTGTTGTTTTTAAAAAAATGGGCTTTGAGAATTCAGTTCCAAAACGTTTTCCCCAAATTAAACATTCTGAAAACCATCAGTTTGGTATCCATGAAGATTTGAGAAAACCAATTCACAGTCATCTGCCCTTCCCAGATCTTGAATCCCTGTATGAATGTCTGCTGCATCCATCTGATCGACAAAGAGGTGGATAACACAATAAATCCTTTTAATCTTTTGGAAAGTCTAACTGCTCATTACAATGTGGTTAGGGAAACCAGTATCAATACAATCAATAGCCAGAGCACACGAAAATAGATACCCTGTATGCCACAATCTGTCAGATTGAGGATGGGCTAACAACCCAGCCATTTGAAACACATTTCACCCATCACAGATTATTTGCTCGTTAACATGGAATAGGTGTTGAAAGAGTACAGTCAAAGTAATGTTTTTATCTGCCCTGGAGATATTCGGACTTCTGCCATTCCACTGAAATCAAGGTTAAATCAACACCTTTAAAAATGATGTTATCATAACAAATGGCAACATAATAGATGGACTGTAAGATATTGTCAGCTTGAAGGGAAGACTTAAGGAGAGAAAACTTGCACTAGTTTTTCTTGTTTTTCACGAAGTCATGACCATACCATACATTATTCAATTAACAAGATCACCCTCCTACGGTCACTTGAAAATTCCTCTTATCATCTTTGTTCCTTTCTTCTGTATGAATTGAGGTGGATTTTCCCTCCACAGCTTCAGTGAACTCTGGTCACAGCTTCTAAAAGGCTCATTATCTCTTCTATCACATCAACTTCTGCTTTCAAGGCTTATTGTTTAGTTCTTAGTATAAATGAGAGACTGAAATCCCTTCAAAACACCCAAGGTGCCTTTCCCACTGAGTAAACAGCAAAGCATCATCTCCACTGTAAGACCCATTTAATCAAAAATATATACTACATGAACACTGGGACACTGAAAACCTTTGGAAGTGCAATTACCCTAATTTCTTCCTCAGATGAAGGAACGCTTGACATGTTATTTAAATGGGCCATCACTTTGAATCTCCATTATGGATTTGATTTGCTTATGTACAATATGCTTTAGAAACGTGCATGGTTCTGTCAGGCTTCGTGTCCGGCAGGGCTCAGAAGTAATACAATAGCATCAGTTCATACAGGTTACAGAATGGTAACCTCTATGGACTAGGCTGGCCGAATATTACCTTCCTAACAAGTAGCTGGCTGTCTGGAGTGAGTAAATCAACCTTACTCTTATGGTCTTTACTTTGGTCAAGTTGCTTATAGAAGCAACTGGCCCAGCTCCAAACAATGCAAATATGTGATTATTGCAAAGCAGACCTCAGGGAGTTTCCCACTCAAACCTCACAGACGTTCAGTAGGATTTTGGGGACTAATTCCCTGGAAACTCGCCATCTAAATAAGAGTGCCTGTGTGTGTGCATATACATATATGCATGTGCACATAAATACATATATGTTCTTGTGTCCTTGTGCACACATACACCCCCCACGTACGCAGTGATGTGAGGGCCTGCACACACGAGTGATGTGATACCAGAGTGCTTTGACAGAAGGCATTCACATTACTTTTAAGCGAAACCTCTTCTCTCAATTGCTACTCTCAGTTAGTTCTGTCAAACTAATAATACAGGTCTGTGCAACAAAATGTTACAATATCAGTATTAGCATATAAAATAAAGGTAAGTATAGGTTTCCCGTGTCTTTATTTCTTTTCCATTTTCTCTCTATTGGAGAAACTTGCCAAACCCAAACATTTCTATTTCTTTCTGTGTGGTAGTTTTGTTTCTGATGAGGAAAAAAAAGTATCTCTGTTTAAGATAAAAGGAGATGTTGCCCCTTTGATTAGTTTTTCTGATTCCTAACAATATACAATAAATATAACTACAGTGGACTATTTAATAGTCCTGTAAGCATTACATGGTCTATAGCTGAAGAGAGGCTAGCTGCCTTAACTAAACAAAATCACTTGCTCTAAGAGCAGTTTTCAGGACAGTGATAAATCACAGTGTAATACAATCATGCATTAAGCTCCAACCAAATGTGAGACTGGCACAAATATTAAAGTATAACTGAGCAGAAGTCAAGTATGTACAAGTCATTGACAAACATTGGTGTAAGTGCTCCAGACAAGACATTTAAAAGAAATTTACATAAAAACATAAATTAAATTTATCAAAGTTTGATAAATTTCAAGACAGTAAAAAAGTACAGAAAACATGAGAAAATAAAAAGCCCAGACAGTTCATACAGTACAGTTTTACTACATTTATATTACAGAATGAAGACAGAAAAAGATATAAGGAATTAAGAGCAAAGAAAATTCTGCTGGCTGTGGCCAGTGGAATTTCATTGCCAATGGGAGATGCGCACACACAGATGCACGCACGAGCACAGAAAATAAAGACAAAAACCCAAAGAAACCATTTACTGTAACAGATGACAGACACAGAGGTGAGAAACATTTGGCATGTTGCAGCACATGGAGTCATTCACGATTGGCTAACGATGGTACCTGGCTCGGCTGAAGGTCACTGGGTTGCCTGAGCGGTGTCACGGAGGGAGGAGGCACACCTGATGTGGATGCAGACCGACCTAATCTGCAGCTTGCTTTAGACTCTGGAAAGGAAGAGAGTAGAAACACCAGTGAACAGGAGGTGGGCTACTGCTGCAGTAAACTGAAACACGCCGGACCCAGGATTCCCCTGAAATGGAGAATCCAGGCTTGGTTATTAGTTAAAATCTCAGGCATTTGACTGAATCATGAACAGAAGTTGAGATCAGAAGAAGAGGGATTAAGACAGAACCCATTCCATGTCCTGGCCTCTCTGCTCTAGCATCTCTGAAGCTGAAATATAGAGCATAAACCAGTAGACAGACAGGAAGAACGTAAAAGAAGCATTCTTGTTGCCTCACCCCCAGTGCCTTTTCTACCCCTCTTGTAATACAGCAGTGATTAAGGGAGTTACAGCGGCTTCTGGTTTCATGGACATGGCAGCCCAAAGACTGACTGTGCTGAGGGAAAGCATGAAATGCCAGAAAATGAAAGAGGCAGTGTATGAAGTGTTGAGGATACTGTCACACTTGGGGATTTGGAATGACACCAAAAATACTTGGAAATCTGATGTCAGTGGCAGTAAATTGAGAGACATAATGTAGGAAGAATGGAGACAAATCAAAACACCAGTCGTGGCAAAGTCAGTTACCCAGAATGAAGGTGATAACAGAAGCAGAGGTTACCTTGAGAGAAAACTCCATTTCGGAGAAGAACTGCACAGAAATTACACAGTTATTTAATTTTCCTTCTGCTGTTCTGCATGAAGGCGTTTCTAAGAAGGTTCCCCATTGATTTCCAGTGCAGGTTATTACTGTACATGCTGACATGAGGTGACCATGCAGCTCAGGAGGCCTAGATGAAGGTTTTTTATCTAAACCATGCTGACACCCATGTGCTACCCCAGCGTTCAACACCACACAACTGTCTTTTCCCGAGAAAAGGGTCTGCCTGTGTCTGCCCAAGAAATTTTTTTGTCCCTACCTTTCCTTTATATGGGTGAGGAAACACCTCTCAACCCATGACTTGGCTCGGATCAATGTGTTTATTCTCCTCATGTTTCATAAACCTTTCTCCCAATCCTGCACCTGTTTTTTCTATTCAGTGGGCAAACACTGAGACCAAGAACATTTGCACTCTCCAGACACACTTTGTACAATAACAGACTCTCACTTTTAGCATTGATAGTATTGCTTTACCATGAATAACAAGTAATTATAATACCATACCTCATTAGAATTTAAAGAATTTTTAATTTTTTAAGTAAGGTTCAAAGAATTCCTCCTATTCAATTTCATGTTTTCAAGAACAGAGGAAGGACCTATGCCTTGTGCAATCCTGGTTTAGCAAATTTGTCTCTGAAGCACATATTTTCTCACATGTCTTTTTCTTATGTCTGTCTGAAATTTCTCCTGCCTCATTTACACTGCTGCCTTGCCTATGTTTGTTCACACTAATTTCTCTATTTCCTTTGTGGATCTCCAGTATCATCAGTAGCCACTGGCTGGGCCATTGTTTGAAAGGAAGAAGACCTCTATCACCAGCACACCCTTAAGGTCACTTGGCACACCTTGGAAACTTAAGGAGAGCTGGCACATTACTCCACATACCAGCAACATGCTGAAAGGGGTTCTTCCAATCTCACCCATAATTTCTCGTTGTCACCTTAAATGCTTATTTTCCTCAGACATTTCAGAATTCAACAGGGTGTGGAGAAGAGCTATCCACTTATGCCAGAGCACTTAGACCAATGAAAACATCTGTATGGGTGAATATTCATCAACTAAATATTAATAGGTTGGTTACCATCCAGCTGGCTGAGCAGCAAAAATATTTATACTGTTCGATGAATGCATTATTCAATCCACTCACTCCTAGTCAGTCTGTAAACATCCCACGAGACAACACAGCAACAGGCACAGAAAGGAGCAGACTGGTCTCGTCTGTAACCTTGCCTTTTGTACGTAATCTGTTGGTTTGCTATTTTTGGACTTGGGCAGTTACTCTGAAGGTTGATTAGATTTGTTTTTGTTCTGATTTCACACTGTCTGGGTGCCAGATTTCTGACCGTTCTTTTCAGTAACATATATTAAAAAAAAATGGATCTCATTATTATATCTCATCTCTCATCTCCTGGAATTTTGCTGGGGTTTCAGGGAGGACAAGAATTGGGTCTTTTTTCAGTTGTTTTTCTGTACTGCTAAATAGAGATTCTTTTTCTGCTGTGACAAGCAGAATCAGACACCCAGCACATAAAAAACTCCAAGGCACTGTCTGCCTGTGCTTGTGAATTATTTTCTTTGCTTTAGGAAAGCAGGGAGAAGTGTCATAATTTCCAATTTGGACCTATGTGCAACAACAAGAGATTACCATTTTCTTGCCAAAGAGACTCCTTTCATCTGGCATCAAAGAAATAAAACCTATCACACACAGATGAAGCATAACTTCCTTTATCTCCCTCTAATATATGTTATAGTATTAAGGAAACTATTGTGATTTCCATGGTGACTCTCACCAAAAGGTGTTTCAGAGGTGGCTTCATCTAGCTTTTATTTTTTTTTTAAAGTTCAGAAGTTGGGTAGTTGGAGGAATTTTTTTAATATCACTATTGGCAATATTTTTAGACCAAAGAAATACTATAGTCTACTGTAGTTAGTGGTCTGAGTAACATCACACTGCACACTACTGGGGGGAATAAAACCAATACATAAATTGTTGCATAAGTGATGCAACACAACTCACTGCTCTGCATTCTGCAGCATGTTATTTTTCAGCTATGGGCAGCTGTTTACTGTACTGGGGCTATCTGGGTTTTGATCACTTCTAAGTAATGGTCACTTCAAATAAATACTTCTGCTCCAGGATATCTAAAAACTAGCAAGAATTCTTCTTACATACATAAGTCCACTGTCCCATCATGGCCTGTATCTTTATCTCTTGGTTTTCAAGTCTTCAATGGTCATTTCAGTTTGTCTGCAAGGCCTGAATATTGACACCAATTCTGAGTCTGGAATGAAAATAGGTTTTCCTATTTACTGTTGAGAATCTTAAAGGAAGAACAACTACTACCAACAAATCTCAGGATGGTTTCTAGTGTTTAATTCATGTTTATCTCTTGTGAATGATATTGAGACAGCTCGGTATTAACATCTTAAATGAGTAGTCTTGAGAAGTCCTCTTTGTGACAATAATTCCTGGTGTGAAGCTGAGTTCTATCAGCAATCCTGATAAGCACACAGGGAAGGCTCTGTAAATATCTGTCCAAAAGGGGACCCATTTGCTCAGGGTCCATGGAAACTCAAGTTAAAATCCATCTAGCTCCATCCTGATAAAGTTAGCATGGCACCTCATCTCTGCACTGAGCTTCACTGTGCACATGGGTCCTCTCTTTCTAATGAAACCTGCCTGAAAGGGAGCTCCAGGGACTCCACTCCAAACACTGGACCCTCTCTGCATCCACAGCCAGGGGCTCTAACACGGCTGTAAGCAACTCCAATGCAGACAAGGGATGACAGCCTAGTGCCAAGCCAGGGAGCTCACAGGAACACGTCTAAGTGCTTCTGGGGAGTGGGGCCAGGGGATGTAGGGCGTGTGAGCATCCCTTAGAGATGTCCCTTGCAATCAATGGGCAGCATGAAGTTTGAATTCAGAAGGTTGTTGGGGGTAGCCAAGAAGCTGTAAAATGTTACATTATGCACAAAAATGCTCATCAAATTCAGTTGCTATATTTGACTGATGGAACTTTGGTGGTATTATTGTGCACAACTTCAAGTTACGCATCTCTCACGCTGTGACACAATAGGAAAAATGGACTGTTCACCTCTGGGAGCCAGGTGCAGAGGCAGTGGAGTGCTAGTAGAGGATGGTGGGCTACTGTGCCTCAGTCTCCTATTATGTCACCCACAGTAGCCACAACACTCCCAACGTGCCAGTGGCTGGGACCACAGGAACCTCACTTGAGGCAACCCCACACGTGTAGTCAGTGCAGTGGGACGAGCTTTACTGCACTCTCAGGTTTAAACTGAGTCCCAGCAACGCCAGTGGGATTACACATGGACATAAGCAAGTGGACACATCCAAAGGGCAGCATTAAGGATGAGAATTTTAGGAGAGACTCTCCAACACAGAAATACAGGTTTTCCAGTCACAGATAGGATTGCCTTAAAGTTGTGTTCTTAATCATGTATTTAAGCACTCACATAAATGGCCTGTTTTCCAAAAGTGCAAGTGCTGTCATCATTACTAAAGATGTAGAGGCTTGGCTGGCTGCATTTGAGACAGGGGGTGTTGTAGGATTTTCCTCAACAAAGCACAGTGCTGAAATGCGACAAGATTTATGGAAATATTTTCAATAATTTTAATACCAATGTGCTATGGTTTTCTATATTCTCCAGAAGTACAACAACTCTGCATGATTTTTATTTTTGGATCTTAATGGGAAGAGTTCATTTTCATCCAAGGAAGCCTTCATTCTGCCTATCCTAATCTTAATTCAAAAAAATACTCTGGCTGTCACTTACATTGGAGAAGCTTCTTATCCTGTCACAGTCTCTTCTTTGCACATGAAAAGAGAAATATTGCTTATTTGCTACAGCTGCCAAGAAATGCGTTTTGAATTAAACAAGGCGATGTGACAGGCTGAGAGCAATCACATGCTAAAAAAAAAGAAAAAAAGAAGAAAAAGAAAACATGCATACTGGAAAAATGAATCACACTATTATCTTCATACTGGCCTAGCCATGTTGGTTTTCTAAAAAGAGATGAGTAAGCTGAAACATTATTTGAAATTAAGAAACATTATGGTGGAATAAACTACATAGTATCCTGTTACTTTAAAAAAAAAAAAAAGTATTTAGGACTTCACCTGCAGAAGCCAATTAGTGCTGAAATAGCACAGCAGCACATCAAACTGAAATGTTTTCACAAAGGGAGCTCTGAACCTGTGGACCTCAGTGTTACCAGATATATCCATAGGTCAAAAGCTTAGCAAGTCTCAAAACCAAGTCACGTAATGAGTAAAACCATGCCTGAAAGGAACCTTCTATATAAGTTTTGAGGATACTTTGCCCAGAGGGAAAAGCTATTAGTGGAATATACTTTGTATCCTGAGTATGAGTGTTTATTTTCTTTGTAAAGTTTTTGTTGTAGGATTTGGCTGTGTTTGTTTGGTATTTCCTGGCTGCTTTGTAACACAAGTAAGTGTCAGGCATTTTTGTTCAGGTTTTTTATGTGTGTTTTTGTCACATCTAGATAACAGTTTTACTCCAGTCAGGATCTACGTGATCCCACAGCCTGGAGGTCACACACCTGGATTGTGGGCATTGGCTAGATGCCCTCAGTGTACAGCTCCCAGTACTACTCCTTTTATTTTAGGTAACAGGCACTGCTTGGGAAGATTTGTGTGCAGAGAACACGAATGACCATCACAGGCAAGGTCTGGACCTCACCAAGCAGGCTGTCCAGTAACATAGACCTCCAGCATTAAGTTGTCTTCACTTGGAGAATCCTTGTGGATTTAGGAGCACAGTGATACTCTGATATTGCAGGTAAGGAGAAAATTTAGGGTTGGTGGGAGCACTCAGTCATCTCTACATGAAGCAGACCTAGCTGGAATGAACTGGTATTTTGCTGCTACTCCCTTCCTGTACCTATGGATGCAACTTGCACCTTGGGCTTCCCAGGCATTGCTCCGCTCCCAAAGAGCTGAACTTAAATTTTCATTACTTTTGCAAATCCAAAGTGATAGCCAGTAATTCCAATGAAGGGTGGGCATTTACTCCCTTCCTGATTATCTACAGTGCTTTCAGGTGGGATACTAATGGCTGGCTGAGTGACAAGCTGGTGGTGCTTCAAAAACAGGACACAACAGAGTATCTGAGGTTTAAAAGGCAAGGCAGTGCCTGTCTCCAGCAGCAGGTGGCAATGTAAAATGCTTCATGGTTGCAGTCAGGAAAAAAGCAGTAACGTTCCAGAAAATACTCTTCAATTCTCCTGGAGTGAAACTGTACAACTTTCTGTTTTACAGATTCCATTTGGCTGTTCACTACAATTGCACTGAGTTTCCTAAATGTCAGCATGCCCCCAAATCACATTGCTTTCCATGAGAAATGATAGGATGCCAAGAAACAGAAAGTGGCCTTGACAAATGATGTCGCAGAGCAATCAGGCACAATGATACCTGTGTGCAGCTGACAGTCCAGGCTCTTTGAACAAAATGGACAGAAAGTTCAAGATTCTGTTTGGAGAGGGCTCATTCTCCCTCTTATCTTACTAGCAGTTTCAGAGATGGGGAGAACCTACAAAAAATCAGTGTTGCCACTCAGGGATTTGTTCAGGCCACCCCAATTCCCAGTTCATCTGTGCCTCAGCAAAGCTGCCTGATGAGCACACTTGAGAAGTCCTTTCACACTTTCTGCTTTACAGTGGAGTAATTCAACCCCATTTTCTTTAGTTTATTCCAACACTGCCCCAGTAAATGCCTGTACCAGTGTGAACTAGGAGGCAGGCAGCAAACTGTGGTATTTCAAGGACATGTCTGCACAAAAAAAAAAAAAAAAAAAAAAAAAAGTAGCTTTTTTTCTGTTATCTATGATGTTGGAAAGAGAGCAACAGCAATGATGACTGTACTGGGGCCTACCTTGATTTTTTACGGTCCTGTGGTAAATCTAAGCTCTAATTCCTAGCGCAGAATTACTTTATCTCCTTGACTCCAAAACGCATTTGTATTCATACAGATGTATTAAATCTCTCTTCTTGCATTCTGTTACAGTTCTAATTTAATTGCAAAGAATGAACTGTTATAGCTCATGTACAAGTTCACTGAGGAGAACTGTGTACACTTTGAATGCAATGCCCCACTGATTAAAGGTAAAACATGTTGCTCAGGCAACAGCAAGAGACACAGGGGAAAAATATTCAGGGTAGATGAGAGGCAATATTCATCAAATGAAATAGCATAAAACTGCAGGGAAAGAAAAGTCATAATCAGCTTTCAGATTTTAATCATAAAAAGGAGTCAAAATTCAGCCAAGAAAATATATTTTTTTCTCTGACAGTCCTAGCAATGTAAGACAAAGTCACAGTTGACTAAATCAAGGCATGATTCAACAACTATTATAGTTTTCTGATGCCAAATGAAGGCTGAGGCCAACATGTTTTGTCTGTTTTTGGAGATCAACCAACTCTTTGAAATAAAACTGCTGCAGAAAGGTTGGACAGCAGTGTAATATTTTGCTAAGAACTTACTCTTTAATTTTAACTTCTTTACTACTCTGCTCCATACTGTCATCTCGTAGAACTGAGAGGGTTGTTACACACCTTTTGTCTAATTATTGAATGTCCCAATACTTTGATGTGGTAGCTTTTAAACCCACCCTTCTACCTGCATTAGCACAGACTCTCTAATACACTGGGAACAAAATTTTTACCAAAAGCTATGAGCTAATCTGGAAAATTCCTACCTACCAGAAGTCTTTTTGAGAACAGACAAGTAAGAAAATGGCAGTAATACCCAAAGAACCTGTGCTAGAGTCATAAGATTAGCAGAAAAGTCACATTTGCTGCCCCAGGAAGGATTATCTGCAGGGTCTGTAGCAAGAAAAGCTGGACTACATGATTGCTGCAAATGATATGTCACATCAGCAAAGACTATTCAAGTTATGCACTGAGTTTCAGGTGTCATTTTCAACAATTCAGAGACAATGTAAGTCCCATTATCACAGAGGGAAGCGATGCTCTGGGTGAGGCATGAGTATCTCTGCTGGCTCAGCAGTTTAAAGACTCATCTCTGCCACTCACTGCCCAGCAGATCCCTCTTGCAGGAATGATTTCTTGTTTGAGTAGCTCATTCGTGCTCTCATGCTTACTGAACATTGACCATGAGGCTTCAGTACTATATATACCAACTGTTTTTAAAGTGGATATTTTTCCCAATCCAACTAATAAGCAGTGAAGTTACTCATTTATGAGAGCTGTCAAATCTCAAAAGTAACAATGTGGTACTCATGCAAGAGCCATAGATATCTGTTTATAGATGTCCATTCACGCATCAGTTCTGTTTGTCTTGTCAATTTATAAACAAGGCTGCATCATAATGCCATGGTTTATGGCAATTTACTATTTAATACATATAAAATTTTGATTAATAAAATGGATAGGTGTGAATTTGAGACTTCTGAAACCCATAGTCACTTTTCTGGAAATTTCTTGTACCAACATAAGTCAAAAGTTGCCTGTGTCCAGTCACTGTGCCCATCACTAAGACAGCCTTGCTTCTGCATAGTGTATTTTTGTTACTCTCTGTGATACCTGAATTTACAAACTTCTTTCTGAGGTGCCATCCTGGGGTGACTTAGTCATAGTGTCCCCTTTCAATGTCACATGGAATTCCTTACTTCTTTCAAAGTAGATGAACTGCATGTTTACGTGCTTGTATTACCTGCCACCATCCCAATCTGTTCCAGCACAGAGCACAGGCAGACAGCACGAGGCTTACTAGTACAGCAGTCAATGGGCAGGGCAGATCCTAGAAGATAGTTGGAAGTCTAAAGAATCTGGATACTTATCTACATCTGTGTATCTTTAGAGATCCTCCATCTCACAGGGAGATTCATTTGATCTTCCTGGCTCTGCCACGTGACTTACCTGAGCTGTTGCTTCCAGCCAACATGGTTGGGCTGACAGAGGATCTCCCCAGCCTGCTGGACACCACAGGCGGGCCCGGCGTTCCATCCCATTCCTGAGCTTTCCCTGGCTCCCTAGAGGAAGTTGTCCCATGATATCCTCTCTCTTTGTTTTCCAGCTTTGGTAGTGGTTCAGTGCTGTGACTTCTGATCTTCAGCTCATCTAGTGGTTCTATGAAATACACAAGTGAACATTTTGTTACAGAGTGTCTGCTAATCATCCACATCACGTAACAGTCTTTTGCACAATACTCCATATATAGCAATCATAAATCTTTTAAGAACAATTTATAGCATTATTTTACCATCTAGGCCAAAACCCAGTAGTTTACGTAGGTTTCAATACAGTTTTTAATTATTGAAACCATACACCATGCAGCAGATGGATAAAATGTAACTTTTCTGTTGCAACTTTTATATGCCACGAAAATAATTTTGAAAATAGTATCCTACCAAATTGTGGTTTATTAAAAATTTATAGAAATACTTGGATTCTTTTCAGCTGTCATTTGTTTGGGAACAAGTTCTTCTTCAGGCACTTTCTAAGGAAGCTCTCTCCTAAGGCAATACTGTGCAAGCTACATATCTGTATTCCTTGGAAGCTCTAACAAAAGCATACAACCCACAAAACAAAAGACCAAAAATACATTTTGGGTGTGCCCAGCTCCATAACCTAGGAAATGAAATTTCACTTGGTTGGAAAATCCTTGGAGTCAGAAAATTACTTTCTGCTTGCAACTCCATGAGTTAATGTAAAAAGGAGAAATTCAAAACACAACAGAATGATTTTTTCAATGAAGCAGTGATGTCTGCTTTCTTCATGGCTGGTGATTTTCTGTTCTCTTCTCAAGACCCTAATTTCTTTTCTTGCACGTTGAGCAATACAGGAGGATCAGTTCATTCCTGTTCTTTAACTTCTGTAGCTGTTAAAGATTCACATGGAAAACTAGATACAGAAGAAACATTAGATTGCTCTTTACTTGTAAGAGCTAGTCAGTTATTCAAAGTTTGCCATTTACCTCTTTTTGAAAAAAAAAAAAACAAACCCCTGAGATTTGAATTTTATACTTTGTATTTAAACCCACAGACATCCTTACATGATACTCTCATGTAAGGATGCAAGTTCTAGTCACACGGGTTTATTAATCAACCCCCTGATGTACCTTTAATTTCTGTATGTATCTAACTTCTGTATGTATCTACAGGCTTGGAATCCATATTTGATAGAGACAACAATCTTCCCTTGAGCCCTATCTCAAAAACTTTTTGTTGCTACAAGGGACATGAGAAGATTTGAGAGAGCCAAGCATAGAGAAAATGCCAGAAGCAACTCACAGGCAGGAGATGCCAACAGCTCCCCAGGGGACCTGTGCCAAATGGAAGTGGCCTGGCTGTGCAGGACTGTCAGTCGGAGCAGCCACTTCCTCTCCTGGATATCCCCCTGGCCAGGAATATCCAACAGGAATTTCCACTCAGATGACACAGTCCAGAAAAAGAACCACATTCAAACTGCTTTGATTTGCCAGTGGCTCAAAACCCCCCACACTGCTGCCTATGCTACAGCAGTGAAAGATGCACTACCAGATATCTGTAGTAGGTAGAGACCCCACTTGTGCCCAACAGGGACAAAATCTCACGTTGTTTTGGGTTCTCTGACATTCCAGTCTGCAGATGAACTTAATGAGTAACAACACAGTCAGCCTGGAGTTTCCTCAATGAACGTGAATGACTATCAGTTAACAGTAAAAATTAATGTTAAGGATATCTTACCACAACCTTCAAGTAGTAACACTTCATGAGAAAATGATCAAACAACCCCAGTTTAGGAATCATAAATAAAATTCAGAGACACTTCATGTGACAAAGACCTTCAAAAATCAAACCTCTTCCATGAACTTCTAGGTCACTTACCTACTTTAATGTATGCAAAAAGACACTGCAATGAAAATCCAAACTGTTTGTTTTTCCTAGTTGGTAACCCCAGCAGGGTACAAGGTTGAATAACAGTCTGCATCAATATAACATGACATCTACCTTTCAGGGACCTTTGCTACAAGATGTCTGTAACACAGCTCTGCCTGTGACTGCATAGAGAGACTTTCTAATACAAAGAGCTGTGCAAAGAGGTGGAGAGCCCAAACTATTGCTAGATTTGAACTGTTTCAGTTATCAACAAAAAGGCTCTTATATTTTTTTCTGAGCATTGAGCTATCAAAAATAGCAATGTATTTTTTCATGTAACAGAGACATACAGTTATATCTGATTTTATTCTTTATACCAAAAACATTCACTTTTTTAAGCTATTACTTGTCTGGGGAAGGAAGGCTATGAACAAAGTTACAAAATTCTTTGGATATGCACACAAATTTCTTTTCCACCAATACAGGATGCTGTCTAGATTGCAGCTTATTCTTTCCAGCAAAACAAAGAGAAAGACAAAAGACAAGAATATGTTTTTTAAAAGTCAGAATTGGGCCCTGTGAATACCCCAACAACTTAGTGCATCATTCAATAGAGTTAATTTACTGTGTAATTCAGCTGCTCCTGGAAATGCTGTGATTGCATTAGTGTAAACCTTCTCTGTGTGTGCCCCACTGACACTACTTGAACACCACCCTTTGAAATGTCACCCACTCATGTAGTCAGCCCTTGTTACAGTGGAAATGCTCTGGCTGAGTGCAGAGCTAAGGATTTATCCACTTCAGTTTATTTAACAGAGATGCATTTGTACTTGTTGCCTGATAAAAATGATTTGCACATTCTTAGTTTTATTATCAGCTGAATCAAAGCACAGCATTTCTCTGCAACCAGCTGGAAACTATGGAAATATTTAGACTAAATAAAGATTTGGTTTATGGTCTTGTTCTTCATAAGGTGTAGAAAATCAGTTTTCAGCTGGCTGTCTAGACTTTGTAAATTTACATTCCACTATCCTTTCTTGGGGATTTTCAGTTCACAGTTTATCTGAAAACTAATATTTCCTAAAAATGAAAAGCAGATTGAATCAGTTTATAATGTTGTGTAACCCATCACAGAGCCTGAATCATTATTATTTGGTGATCACTATCAGTAATGTTGATACACAGACAGTAAAACAACATGTCAATTTTTTATATAGTTTTCTGTAATATTTCTTTCCTGCTTGCTAGTGAACACATAAAAAAAATGAAAAAAATTATTACCTCACTTTTACTCAAATATTTTGGGGACGACTTTATAATAATTTCAGCTTCCTTAATAAATGTCAATGGGAATCATATTCAAATTCAATTAAAAAAAATAAATTACTTTGCTAGTTCTTGCTTGACTGAAAGAGCACCTCAATTCTGATGCGCCCAGGACAGCTCCAGAAATGCAGAGTTCCCCTCCCAGGTCTCAGCCCATTACTGACACATTTGCTGACTGGCCCAGCCACTTGGATGATTTTATACTGTCAATAACTACCTGCTGCAAATGTACCTCCATGAAGCAAGCTCAGTGGCACAAATTATGGTGTCTCATAACAGCATATTCACTACTCCACCTTTTTGCTCCTACAGCCTGACACAAGACATGGACAGAAGGCAGAGCACGAATGTAGCTGGTGGCTGTAGTTACCTATAGGGTGGTGACCTTATCATGGACTGAAAAACAAACCAGTACAGTTTCAGTGCAGTGACCTTTTATAACAGCTACAGCAGGATTTAAATGGCCAATTTATTCACATTGATCCATACTGAAAACACAAACTCTTACCAGTCAGATATATACATGTACACAGAGACACAGGGCTGAAAGGTAACAGTAGCTGCTGCACAGTTCTTTTCTCATTTTTCATTTCAGAAGCACAGAAACACAGATGGGATCTAGGTTACCTAGTGCTGTTATAAGCCTTAATTTGGAGTTAGGAACTATCAAAGCTCAGTATTATACTGGGAGCTCAGTGAATCATATGATGGCCACTGGCAAATCTTTTCACAGTCAAGTGCTATATTTTGAAAGCTGAGATTATTATGGAAAGCATCTTTATTGTTCAATACTTCTTCCACCAAAATGGTACATAAAAATGTAAATTTCAAGAAATAATTCACTTCTTTAAATATTTATGGACACAGTTGGTTAAACTACCATAAAGGCATTCAAATGTTTCAAGCACTTCCAGCTGTCATTGTATTTCATTATTCAAGGATATGCTTTTTTCTTATTTATTTCACCTGAATCTCAGGCTTTTCCATTTAAAGAATAAGATGGTGGCTAAAATCTCCGATGGAGTACATATTTTACAAATAATTGGCATGTAAAATTTCCTCTCTATGACATGTCCTCGAATTGCTGCATACTAGGCAAGGCTGGCACGTGAGCTGTGGTACCAGAAAACTTGGAAATGCTGAAGAAAGTGAGAAACAAACTGAGCCAGTTGTAACTTGGACCAAAAAAACTGTAATTACAACTATAGAAAACATCTTACCTAAAAAGCTATCATTCAAATGAGTGTAAATCTGTGGCCAGTCTGCCACTGATCTTAAACACAAATTAATTTCAGGTCCAGGTGGCTTCTTAGTGCAATGCTAAGTGATAAATTGCAGAACCTTTATCACTGCTTGGGGTTTTGGAGGAAGAAAGAAAAGCAATTGTCTTAAGGAACTTAAATTGAGGGTTGCTCTCTGCCATCTCTCTCAACTGTGAGCTGAAATGTATAAGGTAATCCATATATTAATAATTTATTCCTTTTTTTCCCTGTGTGTTGTTACAAACCTAAATAAATAATACATCACTCTAAGCAGAACTTGCATATTGGGGGAATTAAACAGTACTACTCACAGGGTTTAAAATTCAGCATATACATACAGGTGTAAAGCAAAGTAAGTCATTTTGGGTGGAGTTTAGATGAGTCAGAACTTCTGATCTCCTCCAGCCTCGACATGTCAGACCTCACCTCATCCAGCCACAATGGACCTGGCTGAAGGAGCAGGAGCACAGAGAATCCCCAAGGGTACACATGACCATCAGGAGGGGTGGAGATGCAGGATTAGACTGCAGCCAGCATGTGTCATCATCAGAGCTCCCTGAGTCATGTCCCAGGCTGCAGCTCCTACCCTTGTACCTGGGGCAGGGCTGCTGAGCTGTGAGCTGTGTCTAACCCGGGGTCCTGGCCAGGGGAATGGCTGGGCACAGCTCCACAAGTGTCCCTTCTGACACTGCCAGCACGACAGCAGCCTGCACCCGTCTGACTGACCACTGCCACAGACACTGGACGTAGAGCAATACTCAGCCCTCGAGAGAATCCCAGTTTCTTCTTTCTGCACACCTGGGCTTTTTATTTACCTTTATTGCACATTTAAAAATTAGAGTTGTCTTTGAATGGATTTCTTGATGTGTGGTGCTTTGTCTGATCTGCACAGCTGTAAATTTATCCTAACCTCTCCCAAAGAAAAATAATCGGCTATTAATGCTGCATGCAACAAACATGGATAATGTTCAGTGCTTAAGCCATTAGAAAAAAAAAAAAGAAGAGTATATTACACTGTCAGTGAAACCCATATCCTCATCTTTATTAACTATGGTGGTTTGTCTATTCTGACTTCATCCGCTTGCTAATTAAGCAGAAGTTTGCTTTGCATATCAATTTTTAATACTCCTTTTTTACAGTTAAGTGAGAGTTGCAGCAGCCAGCTTGTTCAATTAAAAGCAGCTCTGACCTAGTTCCATGCAAAATCAATACAAAGCCTGAAAGAGTCTCACAAACCATCTAACATTTAAGAAGACACGGCTGAAATGCTTCTCGGCGTTCACGGAGCACATGTTTCTGTGAGCAGTGTAGGGTTTGTTTTGTTTTATCCAGCAGAGATCACATCTGTCTGCTGCAGACAGCAAAGGGAGGGGAAGAAGGATTGCTGAAGAAATGCATTTAGGTGATTTTCTGTGGCTTTCTCAAACCTGCTAAGTGTGCAATCCTGGCTAGGAAAACAAGACAGGAAAAGAAAAAGCCACAATGCAATTAACCAAAGACTAATGAAAG
This sequence comes from Manacus vitellinus, assembly GCF_001715985.3. Lineage (NCBI taxonomy): Eukaryota > Metazoa > Chordata > Aves > Passeriformes > Pipridae > Manacus > Manacus vitellinus. Next base: position 5,600,662 of record NW_021940603.1, on the reverse strand, counting down.
AAAGATCAATCAAGGCTTTGGAATAAAATATTCAATGAAAGTTCTGTTACAATCTGGTTGAAAAAACAGAAGAGAATTCTTTAAGTTTCAAAAGACTCCAGCTGGCACCATTAGTCACTTAAAAGATGAAGTTTTTAAAATTCTGCATGGTAAGACATACATTCAACATTGTTTGATGTCCTATTGTAAGAGGGAAAATTCTCTTTTATACTGATTGAAATAAGGGAAAACATAGTTTTAGTATTGTTTAAAAAGAGCCATTTTCCATCCCTGGAAGTGTTCAGAGAATGTGTGGATATGTCACTTGAGGACATGGTTTAATGGTGAACATGGTGGCAGTGCTGGGTTGACAGTTGGACTTGAGGATCTTAGAGGTCTTTTCCAATCCTAACAATTCTAAGTTTCTGTGACTGATCCAAGATGATCATATATATTTTACATACATATTACAGAAGTGATGACAATATAATACATCCTATTTCCAATGGGGCCATCATTATTCCTTAATGATTTCTTCCAATACCATTCTTGATCTTTCAAGTGTGCCTATTCTGCTGCAAATCACCCCACAGCCTCATCATCTGACTGAAAAAGCCACATCTGGAAGATATGTACTGTACAGATGCGCTACTAAAACGAATAAAAGCGATGTCCTGGAACTCTCAAAATTAAATCAAACATTAACCAAACATTAAAACTTTGACAAGGATGGCACTCTATTGGCACTCTACAAACAAGTTTTCTATTTAACTCAGACCAGTCACCATTACATAATTAAGCAGAACACTTTATTCTCTGCTCTCACTGCACTTTTTATTTTATTTTCCTTTCAGAGCTGGGAATCCTAGAAATTGGTGACTTGCACTTAGAAGAACCTCATCACAAGCCAGTGTCCTCCAGAGCCTGTTTGGGCAAAAGCCTAATTACAGGAAGTAAAAGGGAATTCTACCATTGACTTCAACAGAGGAAGGGTTTTCCTTCCAGCAGTTATTACTAGAGGCTAGCCAGCCATGCTGATTCATATGAATGTACAGCACAGCTGATCCTGGTGAGCTGCAAACATTTCTCTTACCTAGTTTGTACATCCAGATCTCCTGCTGATTATCCAGGCTGCCCTTTCAGTCAAGCACCTAAATTTGTGTACATATATTTCAGATCCATAGGTGGGTAAGAACATGGTCTGTGACTGTCTGAAGCAAATAGGATTTAAGTAGGAGAAGAAGGAAGAGGACTAGTTTGAGAAGTCTGAATGTGGCAGTCTTGTGAAACTCTGGTATCACTGACATGAGCCTTGGACTACTTAGCAACACATGTATGCACACAAGAACATACTGCCACCCTAAACTCCACACTGATCAAAGAAAACAGTGTTAGATGAACCATGCAATGACACTGTGGAAGTCAGCGACTGCAAAAAGTTGCCCAACTGCTACTAGGCATTCAATCTGAAAAGATGGTGCCCATTCTTTCTTAAAGGCTTTACGTCTCAGCCCTGTCCACTGCATGTTCATTCTGTTATTCAGGTTCTTAAAACACACCCTTCATGTTTGGCTGAGGACATGATGGTTTGATAGGTCCTGCACATGTCCTAGCAGAGTATGGCAAGAAATGAGAGGGTAAGAATGAGCCGAAAGAGCTAAAGTATATAGACACTTCAAGAAAAATGTTCTCGTGGAAAGTTCATGACCTTATGTTTCAAAGCTTCAGTTCAGAAACATCCATCTTTCATAGTAGTCCTGACTATATTAAACTTGTCAACATTTTTTTTGTCAAGTTTTCTGCAGAAAAACAGCCCTTGAACTATTTCAGCAGTTTGAACATATGGTTTTTCCACTGTTTGACCACTTTCATTTCTTCTAAATTGTATGTCTTCCTCCAGGTTCAGTAGTAAATGTTAGAAAATGCAAAGATAGTTGTGAAAACTGGAGACAGAAACCCTCACTTTCATACGTTCACATAAAAAAATCAATTACAAAGTTAGTGTGAAAATGAATTCTTTCCTGACTATTTTATATATTTTTAACTACTTTAAAAAAAATGTATTAATGCATTTCTCTTTATTGGCTTCATTAATGAACTAGAAAATTTGCCTTTTATTATTGGAACACACATCCCATTTGTACAACTCCCCTTCTAACGCAACACATTACCTGTAAAAGAGAATCCTGACGTTGTCTCAACACTGGCCTCAGCTGAATTCTGCTCTCTGTTTTACAGAGCCAGACACAAGCACGTGAACTTTTCTGTGCAGCCTCTGTGCCAAGCCTGGCTGGGTCAGGGTCCCAGGCACTTTTTACTCTGCAAGTTAAAGCTCAGGGTTCCTTCCAGTCACAGAATAAAACCTTTATGTCATTCTGGCTTTCTATGCCTTTTAACAAGTTAATTATTTTAGGCCCTCCCCACTTTCTAATTAGAGGTCTCATTTTGTGAACTGGTTTTACCCTTGCTAGCGAAGCAACTGTGAAGCTGTGCCAGCACAGACTTCCGATCCTGAGGAAATAAGCAGAATTGCAGATGGCCTTGTACAGCTCTGGCTGATGCCTGTGCTTGTAAGGCCTTACTATTATTGCCTTCCCAAGTGAGCAGAGCAGCTTGTGTGGCTGGTACAAGGGTCTCTGTATGTGTTACAGCACACACAAACTACATACAAATTACACAAATACTGCCAGAGCAGTAAAATAGCTATAGATTTCCTGGAGGGAGGTACTTTTTGAATCACGAATTCAAAGACAAAAATAAAGTAATTGCTATCTCCAGTAAAATTAAACACACAGTTTCTTTCTTTCAGATGAGTAGTTACAAGAACAATAGTTCTCCTTACTCATTCTTAAATGCCAGATAAAGTGCTAATTGCATGTTACTGTTTTAACAATAAAATAATTATTAGGGATGGATAATTCTGTTCAGAGGAGTAAAAGGAATGTGAACCTTCACATCAAATCCAATGTAAAGGAACCTAATTTTTTAATATGCATGATTATCCTGACAATTATTTCCTCAACATTCCTGTACTTTTCACCTTATCTATACCTTGCACGTTTGTACATCCCAGCAATTTCATCGTTTGATGTTTGAATCATTTACATGTATAACCCAAATAAAGCTATTTTTAACTCTTTGATTTTCTTGTTACTGATGAAATCCTGGAAGGTTTAGAGAAACTTAAGGAGAAACATATCCACCTTTTCTCCATTAAGAGTCTAAGACTGGTCTAAGACTGTTTTTCAGAATATTATCTCTTCTTCCAGGCAACTAGCAAAAGAAAAAGAGGAAATGACCTCAAGCTACACCAGGGAAGGTTCAGGTTGCACATCAGGAATAATTTCTTCATTGAAAGAGTTGTCAAGAACTTGAACAGACTGCCCAGGGAAGTGATGGAACCATCATTCCTGAAAGGGTTCAAGAAATGACTGGACATGACACTTAGTGCTGGTTTGGTCAAAACTTAGTGCTGTTTGGTCAAAGGTTGAACTCAATGATCCTAAAGATCTTTTCCAACCTTAATGATTCTATGGGCAGATTAGAAAATGCACTGACAAAAATGTGTAGCATATCATGTGGTCGTTCAGCCACTCTGTATTATTCACTGCTACATTCAAGAAACCTAAGTGCAGAGTGGTTCTGCAAGGAACAGCAGCCTAAGACAAGGAGAGGACCCCTCTTGCCATAATTTATAATTGGATCCCTTAACATATATCTTATTTCATACTTCAAGGACTTTTGGATTGGGTTTTTAGTGACGGGGTTTAAAAATTGAGCTTGCTCACCCAGGAATCAAATCAGTCATGCCAGACAAAGTATGTTCTTTAAAAACAGAAATATCAACTACTTAGCCCAAGAAATTGCCAGTGTTTGTTACATGGATCAGTAAGATAAAGGCATTTTAAGAAATATCAAGAGGAGAAACAGCAGTCAGAAATATTGGAGGTTTTTGGAATGGAAGGAAGAAGCCTTGTTCTTTCCATTATTCCCCTCAAAGAACTCAAGAGGTTCTACAGCTATAGTTGTGTCACTGTAAGTGCAGATAAGGCATTAATTAAACTCCATCTCTTGTAAAGATGCAATGACAGCAGCTCAAGAGATCACTGAATCAGGTTTTAGATCATAAGATTGCAAAACTGTTTCATTTAACAGTGATCTCAAGCAGCTCCTCTAGATATGATGTAGGTATTCCAGTTCCTAGAGAAAAAAACTGTGAGTTTTGTTTGCAAAATTATTTTTTTTCCTCTCATTAATAATTTTGGGGAAATTGTTATGTTCTGCTGTGTTTGAAACTTGCACCATCCTAAAGTTCACAGTCCTTATTTTGGTAGTGGTGGTGAGGTCTGTGGGATTTTGATTAATTTTCCTAAACAACACTGTGATCTCCTTCCCTGTGATTCAGTTTAAGCAAAGAAACTTAAGTACTATCTCTATACACCTATCTGTGGAACATGTCAAATGGGGTTCAAAGTGCTGTATGAACACGGAGCTTCTTAAAAACAAACAAAGGCCTTCCTACCAATAATCTCTGGTTTTACTTTCAAGACTTAACAAATGAAAATTCACTTGAATCCTAATGCAAAGAAAATCTGACTCTTAATTAAGAAAAAGATGCATTTCAGGGTACAGTATTCGGTTGTAAAGACAAGTTCTAAAAGACTGAGCAGCTTGTCCTCTCAAACCACTGGCACTGCCATCCTGGCTGTGCTTCATCCAGGGCATCTGCACCAACTTCCTGAGTGGAAGCTACATAAATAACCCTGCACCATTCTATCAAATCAAAGTAATTCCATTCCTATCCTCTTTTTTTACCCCCATATTTCTTTCACAACAGGAGGATTTGATACCCTACACTGACACCACCTCCCCTAAAAAAGCATAGTGGGAAAATTTAAGAAATTGTATTTAGCAGGGTTTTTTTGAAGTTAATATATGCTTATGGCAAACATCACCACATTAAGCATTTCTTACCATTAAGGTTGAGCACCCATAAATTGGTCATAAATTGTGTGGTCCTGTTTGAAACAAAAAGGCAATAAACTCTCTGATTCACTGTCCTGCTGTATCACTACACCATTTTGAATACAAGCTGTTCTAGTCACAAAGGATGCATTTATTTTCTTGAAGCCAGAGACACAGATGGTATAAACTGGAGTACCTCTCACGATTTCAAATAAAAAGCAGTGATTTATAAGTGCTGAGGATTTGGTCTAAAGGTCAAGATATTTCTCTGGCTTAGAAAGCTCTGTTCAGGGGAGGGGGAAAAAATCAATGGCACTTAAAACTGAGAACCTATTATCATTATCCACGTCCTTAAGTGCAGCACATGCCACTTTGCTTATTCACAACACAGTGAAGTAGGTTCCAGTAAGTGAATTTAAGGCATTTTTCCCCCTCTATTTTTAACAACTCTCAGACATCTCACATCTTACTGTACATTAAACATAAAGAGAAAATGTCTATTTCAGTTCTTTACCTGAAATCAACTTTTACTTGAAATATAACAAAGAGAGAATAGCTTTATCTCTATTAATTTTTCTTTTTTACCCCTTACAATTTTATTTCTTCTTCAGAAAAAGAATATATATTACAGTCAAGTAGTATAAACAGAAGGAATAAATAAATAAATCTGTATACATCAATCAGAAACAGCAGCTGTTTCCAGAAAAACCTGAGCAATTATTTATGAACTTATGTCTTCTTCAATGCTTCTGTATATCGTCACAATCCCGGGAGGACCTGATTTCCTGATAAGCCTAAATTGCTGAATTAGAAGAGGAGACGATGTCATGGTACCAATTAGCAAAAGTATTTTGTATAATCTCAAAAAGCTTGTTTTCTATTTTAATAACTGCATCTAACAAAAACATTCCTTCATCTTAAAAATGGAGGGAACATCCCACCATCAGTGACTTGAACGACTAAAAGCCTTTAAAATACACATGCTGGCTTTTCTGTGAAAGCAGCAAGGCAACCATCAACATAGCATACATTTTAGTCAAGGAACAGGTGCCTATTGATTTATCCATTGAAAACAAGTTCTCAAACCTGGAATTATCCTTGGTGTCGAGAAAGAATGGAATTACTGGTGTGCAATGCAAAATGGGGCAGCAGTGGTGTAGCTACAGCACAGAATTAGCACCTAGGGATGTGCAAGCTGCCACAGAGCTGCCACGAATGCTTTCCCACATTTCCTCCTGGTACTTTTGCTGCGTAGCTCACTCCTTCTCACTTAGAGTAAACCTGGGTGAAATGTTGATTTCATATTCAACATTTTGTGGGCTTAGCTGAAAGACCTTGCTGACAAATTATGATTTTTCTTTCCAGTTATTTCCTGTGGTTGTTAATTGGGGAACATACATCAGATTCAAGAAAAGCCTCCAGTTGGCCAGGCTAGAGGATCCAAACCAAATATTTAGTCCAGGGCGTACCTCCTCTCACTAGGGATCTAAGGACTGCTGGTGAAGGACAACAGGAGGCACGGCTGAAGCAGCAAAGACCATTCAATGGCAAAATGAATGTCGTTTTCTACCCAAAAATGTAGCTCCTGAAGGATGCTGACATTTGGTCAACCACATGTGTACATTTAAATTATGTTCAGTGCTGTCTTCACAAAATCACACGCTCCCCGACAGACATGACCCTATGTGAAGGACAGAGCTGTAGAGACCTAACTCATACCAGCAGGCCAGGCAGCTCACAATCTTTGCAAGTGCAGGTGTACACGGCTCTTGCCCTGAATATACATTCACTGGTGAGCACCTGAAGAAAGTACTTCTGATGCTGCAACTCCTTACCTGCTTATATCTTGATAGATAGTAATTGATGGGCAATGACAGAGCCTTCTTTAGGTTTAGCTAAATGCAATTAACTGTGGTAAGATCATATCCTTGCAGTGGTGAAAGTGTGTAATTCTCTTCAATGCTGGTGTTCTCTTACCTTTTCCTCTGGCACTTTTCCCTACTCCCACTAAGTGTTTGCTTTCAGGCCTGATTTCAGGACTGTCAAATGAGATGTGACTGCTGTGATCATCTCATTTAATCCCATACATATCATGGTTCATCAGATTACAAAAGCTAACTTCTAGGAAAATGGCTGCTTCTCCTGTGTGGAGAAGTCAGTTCACCTCTGGTTCAAAGGTTCAGGAGTAACTTCAGTTATTCAGTATTATTTCTGAAAAGCTGGACTGGACTGAACATAGCATTCATACTGCATGCAATCAATTGCTACAATGCCTAAAAGGGATGGAGAATGGAGCTGACATCCCTTTAGATAAAAACATGGAAAAAAATATTAACCTAGAGGTTAGAAATTACGTAGGCATTTAAATTTTAGTCTCTAGTACTGACTCAGCTGTGCAGTAGTTGGGCAATGGTATGCAATGAAGTATCTATAATGGTTTTTCTGGCCAGTCTAGTCTTGCAGGCAAGCTCTTCCTCCTCAGAATACCAGAGGCTGAGCAGAAAAGCAAATGAGAAGGTAGGCATACAATGGAATCCAAAATTCATCCTCCTTAGGCCAGCATTTCTCATCTGAACTCTGTTAAAAACGCATAAACTGAAATCCTGCCCTGTCTGTGTCCCTCATCCTGGGCTTAATGCACAAAGATAAAGGTTATATGGGCCTACATGGAGTGCATTTTCACTTGATGCATTTCCCAAACTCTCTTTTCCAACATATTGTTCTACCTAACAAGAAATCAGAAGTTTCTTTAGGATCACAGAATGGCCTGAGTTGGAAGGTACCTTAAAGATCATCTAACTGCAACCTCCCTACCATGGGCAGGGATGTCATTCACTAGATCAGGTTGCTCAGGGCCCCATCCAACTTGGCCTTGAACATTTTCAGGGGTGGGACATCCACAACTTCTATGGTATGGGCTTTCCCACTTCCTGGAAAGCAGCAGCATTAAACCAAACCAAACCACAAAAAAAAAAGTAGAATATCCCACTCTAAGTCTCAGCCTCTTAAAATCAACCTGAGCTCGTTTGTAGCAAGTGAGCCACTTCAGCACCCCTCCCCTTCTCCCATTACCTGACAGGTTTAGATTCCTAATTCAGTGTGTACCAGCCAAGAACAGGAAATGTTAATAATTATGCCAATTTTCAATCACTTTAACTGCTTTTGCAAAGTAGCACGTTTACAAACTTCCTCCCTATATGTGACTAGAAGCTGAAGAGTGAAACTCTGTAGACAAAAGCCAAAGCAGCTCCAAAGTCTTGCAGAGTAGCTTAGGAAAAAAAAACCCACCAGCTGCTGTGTGCAGTGTGTCCTGATCTCGCACCTCAAGCACAGACACAGTCAGGGTACACAGCTGAGGTACCTATTCTGTTGTGCAGTTACGATGAATATCTGCAATACTTGTTAAAAACTGGCATGAAGTTCCCAGGAAATTATGAGGAAACTGAAGCCTTAAAAAAAGGAAACAACCGATACGCGAAAAGAAAGGCTGGTCCTAACAAGGGTTTACAGGAGCATCTCACACAGAGAGCCTTGAAGCCACACACAGCCTTAGAGGCATTGCAGTGCAGATGCACAGCAGCTTCTCTTTAGGATGTGGGTAGCCTTAGGCACATGACTCCAGTGCTGTATTACCATGGAGTACAGCGTGTTTCTATGGTGCAGAAAAGACAGAAGCAGCAAATACAGCTGCAGAAAACCTCAAGACCACTCCCTCCCTCTCCCTCCATAGTTCCCTCTTTACTGAAGGACACAGGTAACACAGGCACTCAGTGTTCACAGTAACAACAAAGGGAATGTGTCATTCAACACAGTTGGACTGAGTGGTCATACCTAAACACCTTCCAACCACATCAGAAAAGGACACCTGGCAGTGTTGGTACCCTTTAAATTGTTTCCTTCTGACCTTTGAGGACTGAAGTTATATTTCACAGAGGTCAGCCAAGTGTTAGGGCACACTACCAATGCTATCCCACACAAAGGCAAGAAGGGTTAAGGAACAGTCAGTGACAATTAATAGTATCTATCTTTTCCACTCTTTCACATTTTTCATGTCCTACACCTTTCTTCAGTTTTCTGTAGGGCTCTCTCCATCTTTCTGCCTTTCTTTTTTATCATCTTGCACCAAATTTTTTTTAACTTCTGATTTGGCCTTACAATTTACTTTTCTTTGTTCTTTTCTCCACACTTTCATAATTGTGCTGTAATGCATATTTAAGATGCTAAGAGCACACGAGAGGATTTTTAGTAGAACACAGTACAATAAGTGAGCTGCTTATAAAATCCAGATACACACATCACAGCAGCAGCAGCCAGTGGATGCTGAGTGTGTTCAGCAACATGTCTGGAGCTTCAATGGAAGCTCATACCCTCAGAAAATGTGGCCCTTAGGTGACAGACTCCTTAGTATTAATGATTGATCCCAATTTCTCACTAACGCAAAAGAACTCTAAAGAAATAAAATGGAGGGGGATAAAAGGGCAAAAATGGCAGAAGAGTGAATAAAATAATACAGAAAAACTAAAAGGACAGGTTTGCTTGTATATTAGAGCTGTTGACTGGAAATAATCTTCGTACAGTCCCACCTCCTAAAAAAAAAACCCCACTCAAAAATGCTACAAAATTAAAAGCCAGCAAATACATTTGGAGTTTGGACTCAGATGCCAAACTTCTACAAAGTCAGTTGTACTAACAATAAAGAGGAGAGAATTATCTCTGTAATTGCTGCAATATTTTCCAAATGCACTCAGCTGAATACAAAATTTATTTTTGTGCTTTTTTTTTAATACTAGCATATGGTAGTGGGAGCTTCAGACGAGTCACAGAGGGTTGAGTTTTGGAGGATTCAATGAGAAAATTGCTTGAGATGTGGTCAGAATAATTTTATATTTTAGAGGCAAATATTCTTAATTTCCTAGCATGACTTTATAATAGTAATATACCTTCTTTTTTGTGTGTGTGTTTATTATCCTCTAGATTCTGGAAATATTTCTGTATGCTGAGAGCAAATTACACTGCCATGACAATTATAAAACCATGGCAGTCCCAGTTAGTCCTACTCTATGTATTTGCTCTCCCACTGCTTTAAAAACCTAACCCAGAATGGTATGAATGCCTTAGGCTTCCAGTGTGATTTGCAAGAGCAAGGTTTCATTAACATATTGTATGAGTAGTCCAGCCTCCCCTGCTATCACTATGTATAATCATGACATGTAAATGTGACAGTCTGGTCAAATTCTATGTTCAAATCCCCCAATTTAGATTCTTTATGGTGGATCATTTCAAGACATAAAATGTTAGACCTATATGTCTTTTCTATAAATCTTAGAGTGTCTTCTACCTCTGTAATATCTGAAGACAAACCTGGTTCTTGCTCAGGGCAGTAATCCCACAGGATTAAGTCATACTGTAAATACCAGACAAATTACAATCGGATTAGGTGGGCAGTCTGTTCATTTACTCAACACAGCTGCACTCCAGAGTCTTTTCACCACTGGTGTCTATTTATAGCACAAATGTGTTTTTCTTAAAGTAAATGAACACAGTTTCCATTTCATATCTCTGCTGTCTTACTGTTTGTAACCAATAAGGAACACATTTCTACTTCCTAAGGAGCAAACAGAATGTTCCTTGAGAGGCCAAGAAAGCTGCTCTTGGTACAGATCTGCAGGGCAAGATTTAGTCTAAATTTATTAGTGAAAAGTCTCTCGAAACGTTTGCATTCAATTTCAGTCAAATGAAATATAGAAAATGTCTTTCTGGAGGTAGATATGAGACAGCAGCACAGATATGCTGAAATGTCCCAGGACTTCTTCATTGCAGGAATTTCTACAGTTTCCAAACCTGCTTACATTGGTGAGCATAAAACCTTCTTATAAAGCTCACTTGGTAGATCTGGTGTAGCATGGGGTTTACAGGGGATTTCTGCTCACTTCTGAATAAGAAGCATGTTTAATAATGTTCAATATTACATGCCCTTTGCCAAAATTTCTCTAACGCTTCGCTGAAATTATTTAAAAATGTCACATGGCAACCCTCACAATTACAAGAATCATCTTGCCTTTTAGACACAAACTTGTTCCCATCCAGCACACAAATCTGGCATTACTGAATTTTTACTACTGCAATCAATTAATGAAACCCATGGAGCTGAGATATTCATAAAGCAGGATTAATGGTTGCAGGCATGAAAATATTAAAGCCAAATTAAGCAAACTGCTGTGCCAAGTAGTATTCTCAATATTTTGCTAAGTCCATTCTCACCTCCACCTTCTGATTTCAGAGTCATTATTCCTGAAGTCCACAGAGATAAGTAAGAATAATACTGCTGAGGCTGGGGCAGCAGAGTCCATGAGTCAGGAGGAATGCTGTAGGCCAACCCACCCCATTGCCACCAAGTTCCCTGATACTTACACACTGGCATGTACTCACTAAGCTGCAGAGGTGCAAGGTAAACAACCTCTGCCATGGAAACCCAGAGGGGGTGTTCTTTTGAGCCCCCTGACCGTGTCCCAAAGTGATGTGACCACATTGCAATGAGTAATGTAAGAGAGAGGCAGAAACACAACTTGAAAGGCAGTGTGGAATTCACTTCTCTTCAGTAGCGATACAGTAGCCTGGAAACCAGAGTACCTTCCTTTATCAGGTATAAACTAGAGTAGCTTATCATATCATATTTAATATGTTACAGCTGCCAAATAGGCATAATATAGTACCTACACAAACATGAGATCACCTTTTCTCCTAAGAGAGTTTTTCCTTTAGGCAGGTGACAAGATTTCAGAGTCATAAACTGATTTTGCTGAAGCTGGAAGAGAAAGCATCCTGAGCCCACTTTGCACTCTGACAAGAGGTGCTAGGGTGACCTTCCCCTGTGGGACACTGGCACCACTGAATAGGAAAGTTTTTGCAACAGAAATACAGGTGCCGGGTTCTGCATTCACACACCTGTGGGACTGCTCTTGATATTGTTAGGAGTTTCCACATTTCACTAGCTCAGAAGTGAACATGTTGTAAACCTGAATGTATGTGGGGCAGTGATTTTATGATACAGCATATGACAAGTCAATATTGGCTTAAGGTTTTCCTGCACAATTTCCTCCTGTGCTTTTCTCTGTGTGTGGGTTTATAGGCTATGTGTGTTATAGATCGTGTTGGTTTTCAGATCAATTCACAGCACAACCTCCCAACCAGTCCCACTAGCCCAGCTGAAAGAGATACTCTGTGTCACAGCACAGAAGGAGGCAGTGGGAAGGAGAGGAATGGTTTACAAAGAATCACAGAATCATTTAGGTTGGAAGAGACCTCCAAGATCATCGACTCCAGCCTTTGACCAAGGCTTAACCAAAGTTAAGCTGGTACCTCTGGTTGGTATCATACTTGCTGGGATCACTGGTCAAGTTAAGGGTGATCACTGGATCTTGGCAAAAAAAAAACCAAACAAGGACTGTTTGCTTATTTTGCTACCAACTGCTTGGACAATGACTGTGTCCTAGCATCCATCAAGAAAGGAAGGATGTGCCATGGTAGGAAGATCCCAACTCACATGGAAACGTTACATTTGTGGAAAATTAATGAAAATTGATTTCTTTTGCAAGACCAAGTCATGAGCTGTACTTCTGCAGTGCAGTATGCATACTTAAAAACCTTAAAAATATAACAATATGAAGACTAAAGCAATTTTGACAATAATAATTTTTCTTTTTGTTACAAGAAATTTATATAATTCAGACTTCTGAGATATCTAATATATATAACATATTTAACACATCTAATGAAAGATATATTGTAAAAAGAAAAATGAGGAAAAATTACACCAAGGACTTACTTTCTGCAGGCTCCTTAGATCTTCTGCCACTGGAGGACTTCCTCAGGAGACTTCGTCCTGAGGTGAAGAGGCTGGTTAGTTCCTCCAGAGGACTGGTGGGTGTCCGAGAACGGGAACCACTCTGACAGGATGACCCGTAGGTACTGACAGAGGCATTTACCATCTTTCCTCCTTCTTGCAATGTGTTTCTGGCTGTAGAATGAGGCACTGATGGGGAGCTTCTTGAGAGACTTCCTGAATGTACAGAGTCATAAGGTGGAGGTCTTTTGAGGCTTAAGGGGGTGAGAGACCTACCCATACTGACAGGAGAAGGTGAGGCAGAGTGACTTTTAGGATAACCATGTGGAGACTGTGTTCTGTATAAGGTAGAAGGATGAGGAGGTGAGGAGGTGTGCCCAGGGGTGCTAGTTCCATGAGATACTGTCTGATCTTTCTCCAGTTTTTGATGGCCTGGTGTATGAGGTGGCAGTGAAGATGGAGAAGCTCCAGCTTGTTGTTTGATGTAAGACACATTTTCTAAAACGGGAAGCTTTGTGACCTCTAGTGGAGTTAGAGGAGACTCGTCAGAATTTGGGGAACACTGCACTGGTGCTGGTGGGAACACCAGCAGTGGAGGTCTGTGAGAAAGCAGATTTGGAAATGGTGGGGGTATATCACAAAGCAAGCCCTTGGGAGTAGATGGCACTGAAGACTTGGTGAAATCTAGGTCAGGCACTGTGGGAGTAGCACACTGAGAAGAACAAGTGTGATGGTCATATTCACATTGACATTTTGAATCTTGGCCTACATCATCAAATATAGGGTATTTCATCTCCTCATAGACGGCTTCGCTTTGGTCATCCTCATCTTTTTTGAAGTCTCTGAGAATATTCCCAACCATTTCAATATAAACAGGCTCTTCTTCCTCTGTGTCAGGAGCAGGACTGCTGACCTGCGATAAAGAGGCATCCCTAGTGAGTGTTGTCTTCATAGGGCCATGCTTTTTGATATATGTTTCATCAAAAGATGTGCTTAGCTGAGTGTTTGGATTTCGTTTCGGCTTAGGAGGTGGAATCTTCTTTGTGTATTCATCACTGTGAGGTCTTGGTTTGGCTGACACTGAAAACAGAACAAAATATAAACTAATCAGAAGCATGTAACACACTTTGTCAACCATAAGATTTCCATTACAGTGTCATAATTCTGGAATGAATTTCCTGGGACCAGCTTGTTGTTGGTTTTCTCTGGTATTACATCACTAGAACATTATAAAAATAACCCTATATTCAAAACACTCCTAGAGTTCCCCCAGAATGCTCTGACACTCCAGTAGTTAGTGAGCACTTCCCTTCCTCCGAGACATCTGTTCTTTCCCAAACTCTTTGGGACAGGGGACTTTCCATTTTTAAATATTATGCTTTTCAAATATCACTGTGGGATTTTAAAGATCCAAAGAGTTGCTTAAGACATAACACTAAGTTTCAAAATGAACTCCTTTTGGCCCCAAGAGAATAATTAAGATCCTGGACATTCATACTGGAATGACAGTGATGTAACTCTGAAGTGACACAGTGATGAAGCAAGACCTTTATAATTATAGTAACTTCTTGCACAAAGCACAACAATTCTCTCAGCACTGACAGAGAAAGGAAATAGTCATACACAAACTGTAAAATCTACTGTTGAGATAATCCTAATTTATCTGGAATCTATCCCATTATTAACAAGATTTCAGCAAAGTCAAGGAGGAACAAAGTCTCAGATTCAGATCCTTTCCACACAGGTTATTTATAGGAACCTTGTCTTTGAAACTATAAATCAAAACATTGTGATGAAACTGATTTGAAATGAGAGGTCAAGGGTTTCTTAGAAATTATCCTTTGTGAATTAAACAATAAAGAAATTCATGGAAATTGCATTTTGTTCGCTTTGCATAAGGAGCTAATAAAACATCTCATTAAATGTTAGGGTTAATAAAATGTCTCATTAAATGTTTAGGTGAAGCTAGTTTTTAGTCAATGCAGATTCAACAAATTTATTCAGAAACAAAAGTTACCGCATACATTAAACTTCGTTTATATTCCTATACAGTGATTGACACCTCATTAGTAAGTTTCCCAATTAAGAAACAAAACGAACAAACCAACCCCAAAAAACTCCTATACTACAGGCCAGTTCTGAATGGCAGCTTTCCCACCTTTCCAAACTTTGTTGTTCCTTGCAATTCACTGCTCCAAATCTGCCACTGTGAACTCAGTGCTCAGAGAAATTTTCAGACACCTTCTGCTGAACCATCAGCAAACAGCCAGCAAACGTCTGATGTTAAACCAAGCAGGCAGTACTCACGGAGTCAAAAATCCTCTCTTAGAAACAGCCTTAAACATATTATGAAAGCCAGCAGTGAGGCTCTGCTCTGCCAGCTCAAAGACAGTATTTTGAGGACAGTACCTGTGAGGACTCTGGCCCAGGGCTGGCAGAGACCTGCATTAAAGCACCTTACTAAGGTGACTTGGTCGGTATCAGAGGAGGACTCAAACACAGTGTTGTCACTTTGTCACAATTCTGCTTTGATCTGCTAAATAACCTCTGTTCAATTCCCAGAAGGCACAGCAGTACAGGCAGATGATAAACAAGTTTTGTTTAGGAATATGGAGCTGCGAATGTACATATATGCACATGTACATATATGAAGTAATGAGACCACTCTTCATCAGCAGCATTTGTTTAAGCTTAACATACAACTAAGGTACAACAAAGCAAAAAGAAAAAGAAATCTTTCCAGAATTAAAAGAAACAAAATAACACTCGAAAAATTATATTATGCTTTCATGATGATTCTAATTAATGTGTTCCACTTTGCAGCAGGCTAGGGACATGCAAAAGCTACCACAGATAAGAGTGTTTGGTAGCTTGATAATTTTTTTCACTGTGTGGATATATCCTAATGCATTTTAAATTTGTCTTTTTAATTAACCCAAATTAATTTTCTTGAATGTATTAGGTTAGACTTTTGGGAATGAGATGTAGGCTACCAGAATCTTTTGGGCTTTGCAGAAAATACTACTCCTGATGTATTTGACAATGCTAGCATATCTTTCTTGCCATGCTTGCAGCTAAATTACTATTTCTTTTTCGTTTAGTCTGTTATTTGTAAATTATATTTGTATATATTCTATTGACATAAATTTGATCTCAATCCTCTCTCCACACCTCTGTTAATCTGATTTACAGCCCTGTCAAAAGCAATCTTATTCAGATTGCTGTCATTAAAATAAAGAGAGTCAGTGACTGGCACAAACTGTCTGATCATTTGTGAATGTGTTGCATATGACCTGAACTCTATTTTGGCTACATCTGAAAATTGTACACAGAGGCTTCTCCCAGTCTTCTGTTCCCTGTGCTTCATGCTCCTTAATGAATACCTGAGACAGAAACATTTCCTCATCCTCTGCTCTCCTCAACACCCTGTTCCGTGTGCTGGTTTCTACATCTTCTGTGCCACGGGTGTCCCACTGAGAACATGCTCTGCCTCACAGCTACATCCCCACTCTTTCATCTCTTTATCTACAGAGATGTTAAGGAAAGACAAATAATCAAAACTTGGGATGCTCTTGTGTCAGTGGTCATTCAAGGATAGTGTTAGCTGATATTTTTATTGAAAAATAGCCAAAAGTGGTTACAAGTACTGTGTTTTCAAAAAAATTGCTCGAAAAAGCATATTTTCCTCTTCCCTCCTTCCATTTTCACAGTTTTTTATCCAATTGATTAAGTTCTGCCACACGGTCTAAACCTGTCCTGAGGTGCTGTAGTTTGCATATACAACATTACAAATTACATTACATTACAAATGAGGAAATGAGAAATGTCAAGGAAAAATGATTGACATTCTGCCATTTAGTCTTGTATTTTTGCATGGGTTGAAACTAAGTACCAAGTGACACACAGAGCCTCATCTGTTGTTGCATGATATGCAGCATTAGCCTAAAATATCTTGGTGACATTATCAACAAAAAGGTCAAATGACCCAATCTTGCTGTATGAGACAGAGTAAAATGTGACAAAGTGATTTACTTTCCATTTTGTTTCTAAAGAATTTTTCCTCTGCCATAGTTAATTTTATGAAACCATCTATTTCCAGGAGGTGGCGTGTTACTGAGATCTTTTTCCTTCTGTGACAAATTGGACTTTTCAAATTACAATTTTGAACTAAATGTTTTAAGTATTTTATAAACTTTAAAAGGTAAAAAAGTATCTACCTCCCATATATTGCACAAAGTATAAGACTTCCTAGAGAAAACACACAGGTAAATGGATAAATAACAAAGGAATCATTTAATCATGACTGGGAACAGAGGAACTGTTCAACATCTACCACGAACTCCCCTTGGATGCAGGGGGACATTCAGGAGGCAAATTGAATTAGGTTTAAGAAGTTAATGATGCAAGACATTTCAGTTTATTCAGCAAAGGTTTCTACTCTGAAACAGAGGTCCATGGTAAGGGCTGAATTCTACAGGACACCTTATAATGGAATATGGATCATGAACTACCGCTCCAGCCTGGAACAATAGAGAAAAAAACAGGAATCCTGCAGCTAAACAGAGCTGTGCAAAGCTAATGAAAGGAGCAGGGAGTATTTGTGCAGTTTCTGTATTACCAACATTTCCCAGAGATAGATGTACATGAATGCAGAAGCCCTGGCAAGACCCCATACTCCATGAAAGGGGATTATTTGGCAATCTCCAGAGAGGAATAGGCAAGATTGCTTGAAGTACTTGACATTTATCAGGCAGAAAAAGTATTCAGTACCTGCTGAGAACATAAACTCCTATGAAAAGCAAACCATGCTGACATATTCGTGGTACACACACTGCTGTGTTGTCTGCCCTAAACATGGAGTAATTAAGTGCTTTTCAACATGGATTACTATGTCCTTGGTGCAACTGTTGCCACTAACCTGTGTTGAAACTCTGCCGCTCATACATCAGCGGACGTGGGTCCTGATCCAAAGCTAAATGGAAAAAATGAAAGTGAGAACTATTTCTTTCCCCGCCAGGTGCAACTTTCCTTAAACGTCCATCTCAAAGTGCTTCTATCACAGACACACACAAACACAAGTGACCACCAGGCCTGTGAGGAGTTTGAGAGATGAGAGGCGCTCAGAGGAAGAAAACTCAGCATCTGCTCCATGGTCCTCTGCCCTCATAGGAGCTGCCACAATGCTGTGCTAGCAGACCCTTGTTTGCATCAGAACCATCCAAATCACCATGACTGATAAACTGGAGATACAATAATCCTTGCAAACAACAGTGAACTTCACAAAGTTTATATTGCTCGGGCAGGAACTCGCCATGTTTAATAGTATCCTACTACCAAGCAATTAATTATCCAGCTCTAACAAACCTCAAGCAAAACAAGAGATGTAGGCTCTGGTAACTTCGGTTCTTGTCTCAAAGCAAGTAGCACAATGCCTAAAATAGCCTCACAGAAGCCCTACCGAGAATATGACATTTTTGAAATGAGATATATGTAGCGCAAAGGTTACACGTAGCTTTCAGACATGCCCAGATAATCTGCCTTTCAAAGTTAATTTTGGAAATACAAAGTGCTTCTGGTATTATCCTTCTGAAGTATTTTTTTACTCTTTAAGGAGAGACTGAAATATGAAAATATGTTGTCATAGCGCTGTTTATTGTTTGCTCGCTGTGTAAGGAATGAGTGAAAACATCTAAAAATTAAAATTAATTTTGTAATTGTCCTTTGGGTGTTTTCCAGCTTTTAAATTTCACAGACCAATCTGATGAATTGTGCTGTTCACTGTAAAAAATAGAATAAACAGATGTAACAGGAAAATTCCTCCCTTTCAATTTTTACAAGAGGCTATAGGATTCACACTATTTCTAAATGAAGGAATGAATTGGGTCCTAAAAATGTTTAAATTTCTTAAAAAATGTGACTTTAAATGTGGAAGGAATTAATCTGATTGTATTTTGAGGGATACCTCTATCAAAAGGAGCCTCCAGGAGTGAAAGGAAATAGAATTTCTTTAATTAAACCCTGAACGTGCTGGATACTGAATCACAGATACACAGATTCTGATTCACATCACATAATTCAACAGAGAAAATCCAGCTCTAGGGTAGTACAGAGCCTATATGTATATATATGTGTATGCAAGTTCAAGACTGAATAACCCCACTGGCTCTAATGAAATGAACTGCTTGTTCAAAGTTGCACATCATTTTAAGTGCATTTGTGCACCAGTGCTTATATTGGGTTGGATTTCATTATCTCTGTAGGTGAAGTTTGAATATTCTTAGTGAAACTGAATTTAAAAAGGCACAGTCCTCTGAACTGTGCAAAAGATAGGAACTCAGGAGACCTGAGTTTAATTCATCTCTTTGTCACAGGCCACAGGGCCTTGCCTGTCATTTTACCCCTTAATGCTGCCTTTCTCTATCTATCTTTTGCCAGTTAAGGCTCAAAGGTTTTTTAACACAAAGGTTTTATTTTAATTTATTTGGTTACATCAAAACTTGCACGGAGCTACCTATCATTGGAAAGCAACAGCAGAAAACTAAAGCAAATTTAAATGTAGTTATTGGAGACATGCAGTGTTGAACATGCATCTTTTCTTCTCCAAGGAATATTTGAATGCAAACGTTCACCTACTGAGAACAGTCAGAAAATATACACACAAAGATGCATCTTAACAAGTGATTATAGAAACATCATCACTAGATTGAAGTAACATCAGAGACTGTATCTCTGTCACAAAAAAAACCCTGGCTTTCAAAATAGCACTGTCCTCATGGACACAAGGCCTTTCCCTGCAGGTTACCTCTTCCTTTCCTAAAAGATCCTCTAAAAGAGGGGAAGCACATGGAAGGAAAAAAAGAGCCACCTGATTAATTCAAATAGGCAATAGGTGGTTTCAGCACAATGATTTCATGCAGTACATATTTCTTCTCTGCTCCTGAATCTATTAGCTCTTACTGGAAATTATTTGGGCATTTAAAGAAGACAAAATTATACTGAAAATGAAAGGACTAAAAGTCAATGTCATAAAATAATACTGACGTGCTACTTGTATGTCTCAAGGCTATGATTAAGGAGACTTCCTCAAAAGTATTCAGGTCTCTTTATTTTGGCTACAACTTCTTTTGCCTTTTAAAATGATTGATTTCTGCTCTAATTCAAAGTGGTGGAAAGCTAGTAGCTTTGGGAGTGATATTCCAGAATTAAACATCAGTACAACAGAGAGCAGAATTGGGCCCTGCAGTTAAATTCAGTTCTGCATTACTCCAACAATACAACTACTGCAGCTGATGGGTGCTGTGCTTGAAGACATTGTACTGCCAGATTCAGTTTAGGGCTGTGTATCTGGGCCACAAAGCTGAACTCTCAGCCCCAACACCCCAGCTCCTAACTCACTCTATATGCCAAGGTTGCCACACCTGCCTGGGATTCCCAAAAGCCAGCACTGCCTTGCTGCCAGTGCCTCCTCCCAGCACAGGAGGGGCTGCCAGTCCTTTGTTCTGCAGCCTTGAGACAAGGGTAGACCCAGAGATGCCAGGATACATCAAAACCTTTGGATTATCAGCGTGCTGGAGAGAGTCCCTCCGCAAATGGCCACGTTCCAGAACAGACTGGCTTGTAGGTTTTCTCCTCCATAGACCTCCACTTCTCTGTGTATCCACCTGGCACACTGAATCCCACTTATTAGTCTTTTCTACAGTGAAAAGGTCTTCAAAAACTTAAAAAAAAATTACAAAGTAACTAAGTCTCTGTCCGAATGCCCAGCCTCGTGCTCTCACATATTTTGAACTTCACATCCTAGTTCTTTTAAAGAATGAGTAATTGATGTCCCTGATTTTTCCAGATAACATTGAATAGGCAAAGAAAAAAAGAAGAGAGTATTTGAGGAATAATTACAAATTATTTGCAATCAAGCTGTTCTGTACTATTCATTGAGGCTAAAAGTTATTGTCAGTCAGCACAGCTCTGGAAAGGCAGAAAAAGCAAGACTTTGGATAAGTAAGAAAAGAATAGTCAATTTGAATCATCCTCCTTTTACAGGAAAACTGATGAGCTGAGTGCAAAAGGAGGCAAACGAAAATCTCACATAACTTCTTTTAGGTTACTCTCTGAGTATCCATCCAGAAAAATATCCTTGAACTAATATGCCCAGACACAATGGGCCAGGATCTATGACATTACATGGGTATAAGTTATGGCAGTTCCAGTGGGAGAGGTTCTGAGGAGGGAGCAGTGGGAGGATGATTGGGGAAGGAACCTCAAGGATCCTCACACTGCCCACACATGCAACGAGTACTTTTAAAGTGCTGGTTCATTCTGTTTCAGACAGCCTGAAGTCTGCAATATGCAAATCAGATTTTGCAAATGGTGTACCAGTGGCAATAAAAATTTTTGTAACTCTATATATGCTGAAGGAATTCTAGATATAGAAAGGCAATTGTCATGGGAACTTATCTGCCACAAGCATCATTAATGAAGAGCGTGCAAACAGAATTACTGAATCATGCTGGCAGAGAAATTAATTTACAAAGTGTTTTTCGGTGGTTTTACTGCAGAAACATGTACAGAGTTGGAGCAGTGAAGAGTTACCCATGGTCACAACAGAGTACAGTGAAAGAGCCACAGAGCAGCAACATGAGTAAAGCCCTTCCAGTTTATAGCAGCATTTATGGAATCTTAACTGTCATCTTGGAAGACAGTTTGCTGTTTTACTGTAAACTGACTGCTATTGCTCTACTTTTGCAGCTCTCCACAAACTGACTGAGTTTCAAATGGAGAACAATGGGTGACCCTAACCCTAACTACCCCCCAGCTCAGCATTTTGATGTGGTGCAGTTCTCATAGAGTTGTCACCCTACACTCAGCTGCCCCTTCTCTCTCTCTGCGGTTTCCCTGTAGCTATTCCCTGAACATCACACGGAAGACGGTGAGGCTCTGCATTTTCTATGAGTTTCTACAGGCTTTGCCATGGGATGACTGCAAGCACAACAGCATTTCTGTTGACCTGTAAAAAGAAAATATCTCCCTTCTGTTCAGAAAGGGATGCTTCTGAGTATGTGTAAAGAGCTAAGTCCCATCAACACATGCCCTAGACACCTACGTCACATGAGCTTGGTACGTAGTGGACACCACAATCATACCAGTAAGCCTTTGAGGGCTGAGCTGCTTATTCCTATGTTACCTGCTGCCCAAAGGGCACTGAAGGTCTCAGTGGTATCATCTGGCAATGCTCATGTAAACAAAGGCAGACTCCAGTCAGTGCAACTCCTGGCTTCACAGGATCAACAGTGCTATCGATTACCAGTTACTGTAGCTCAGGGCAATGATGTGGGAAATCGTTTGCTGAACTTTCATGAACTTCCTGGAGAAGGCATGGTACTCAGGCTTTCTGACCCAGTGCTCACAGAGACACTGAACAAAACTGATCTCTGAAAGAGTTCCTGGCTCTGGGGCATTTCTAAAACCAGGAGATGCACCCAAATAGTGAACTCTAAAATTATTTACTGGGGAAATGGTAAAGAAGGAAATAAAGCTAGAGGAAGAGCAAATGCTTAATGAAACAGTAAGTTTAACTCAACTCCTTCATTTATCTAGAAAAATAGTCTGTATTTGTTTCCTTGATTTAATTGTTGTTTTGGTTCACAAGCAACTAGACCAGAACACTAGCAGTTACTATATGCAAAGACTTGAATAATTTATCCAGAGATATGGGACACTTCATTTTTCAGATCCACAGCAATGCTTATCTTCTACTTACAGCTACAATAAGTAGGTCAAATGCATTATTTGCTTATATAAGTAACAATCTGTTTGCTGAGCATCTAAAATAATTGCAGCCCATTAAATGAAGCTGGCAGACCTACCGAGGTGGTGGTGTGCAGAATACTGAGCTCTTGGGGACTTCAACATGAGGTTTACTGTGTCCAACAATTTCACAGGCACGGCAGCTCCACACTGGCTCCTGTGTGTCCTTGGCATCTCCCACCAGCAACAAGAAACCAATAGATTTCACAAACCCTCTCTCCCCCCAGAAGTTCTCTGGGATTTTTGCAATTCTTTCTTTTTGGCTGTTGTATAAAGAGCCTCTTGCTGCCGCTGACTGACACATCCGGCAGGCCCTTCTTTCTGCCACCGAGCTCACATTTCAAAACACAGCACAAGGTTGATGGCTGGGGTCAGATGAGTCACCACAGCAGGAGCATCAAGGAAGCAAACGAGCCACAAGGAACAAGAGTTCATCTAAAGGGGCACTCTTTCCTCTGCCAAAAGGACACAAGGTGACCCTGCAGAGGCAGTTACTGCAGGTTGTCACTGAGCATCTTTTGGGTAAATATGATGATAGCTTAGGTGGAGAGAGCACTGTCAGAGCAGCTCACAGGCAGGCAGCAGGGCCTGGAGATGTAACACTAGCAGCACTGTGGTCAGAGGCTGAATGGTATGAAATACTCACAGTAATCAGCTTTAGGAAAAATGCCTCATAGCTGTTAATTTTACTTCTATCTCCATAGGGTTGACTTCTCTCTCCTCCTCAACTCTAAATAAAGTGTTGACAAAATTACAGACAAGCCACACATTATCAGCTGCCTCCACTTGGAGTTTCTCTGTGTGCCTGGCATCCATCATTTCTTCCTGCACTTATTTGCAGAGTGGTGTAGTGAAACTAGTAGAGCCTGTAATAGTGTTGATCTACAAGGGTCATGCAGCCAAGTCTCATCACCATAAATTCACCTGGTATGGCTGCAGTGTACAGCACCATTTTGACAGTGTTGTGCACAGTTCCAGACAAGCTTTAGGAAGGCCACCTCCTGTTTCAAATGCCAGGCTTGACCTCATTGTTCCACCTGAGAAGCGAGATGGAGGGTGAAAAGGCAAAGACAGAGCACACAAAGGAACAGCCTGTTTACAGCCTGTTTCATTTTGTTGCTGTTCAGAAGCAAAGCTCTTTGCAGGAATTCAACCACGCCACCGAGGCACAGTCTGTGGTAGAGCACAGCTCAGAACAGCCTGAGCTCTGAGGCAGGTTGTTGCCTACCATCTCATGGGACTATCTGTTCTGTAAACCCATGGCATTCAGCATTTCACAGATCTGGATCATAATGGCAGCTCAGATTTTGCCATCCTTATTCACGCTCTGCAGCATCAGTGATGCCATCAGGAGGCTGGGAAAGGGAACTTGAGCAGTTCCTATGCTGAGTAGTTGTTTGAAGTCTTGGTTTCCCCAGTGACTGCCCTGAGTTCACAAATGAAACCCTGCCAGATGTGCAGAATTTCACATTAGCAAGGACAGTATTTTTCACATAATCCCTTCTCTACTTCTTTTTACAGTGCTGCTCACAAAAGCACTGACACGTCCCATCAGCTCAAGCTTTGAATGTGAACAGAAACACTCTGATCATAAGCTGATTGCAAACTATTTCACTAACAAAGCCTTTGTTGCTATTCCTATGTCACAAAGGAGGAATCTGTGACACTGACAGCCAAGTGAAATGCTCAAGGTCATCTGTGCCAGTGGTGGTAGAGATGTGAAGGGCCTGTTCCTCCACTTACACCCTTGGGAGATGATGGTTAGTATTACTTACAGAAGTCTTCATTTGCCATAACACTTTCTGACATGCAAGCAGGTATTTTCAGAACTGGGATCATACAGCAATTAGCCCCTGCAGATATTTAGCCACAAACGCAGTAAAAATTATTTGCCTTTAACAAAAAATAACAAATTCAGAACCACAGAACACTGAGTTTTCATGTTTTTGCTTGCAAACCCTCATAAATAATAAAATAAGCAGGCTAAACATATGATCAAGTTTTTGCATCCTCACTAGTGGTATATCTTCAAGTTTGTGCTTGGTACCCATTTGTATGTTTACTCTTTTGATCACTGATTTTTCTTTTAATCAAAAGTTTACTTACCATCTTGTTCATCAAAATCCAAATATTAAGAGACGTCCATTGTCACAATCAAAAACCTAACCCCACTGAAACTTTCCCAATTGAGGACAGTTCTGGTATGCCCCCACTGATTATAAGGCAAGGTTTATAGCCAAACCATCCTTTAATATTTCACCAAGAGGAAATAGAAACAGCTCCATTTGCAGCCATGCATGAAGGGGAGAATTACAGGAATCTCCTTTACTCCACAAAGCACTGTTAGGACCAACAACCCAAAGGTTATACTGCTCCCAATACAGCTGAGTTTTTTCAAGCGTGTTTATGCTCAGAGAGCCCTGTACTTGCAGTTCTGGCTTTGTTTTACTCTTAAGCATAAGAAGAGCTAGAATCCTCCAATTGTTATTGTAAGATGGTTGAATTTGGAAGCAGAGTATTATTTATGATTAGTTATGATCATCTCAGAGAAATTATGGAAGACATGGCAAATATTATACCTCTGCACTGGAAATGGATATTAAGCTATGCCTCTCGCTGATTTCAAGTACACCATGCTCTGGTTTATTTAGATGCCCATATCTAAGGCTCCCCTCACCCTGAACTAGCAGTCAGCTGCAAATCCCATGAACTTTGGGGTACGTGTTTCTTGTTTGACATGCCAGAAGCTAGGCCACTAAAATTAGCCCCAAAACTGTGTGCTTAGTTTTTTTTTTTTCCCCTCATACATCTATGAAAAGCCCAGGCTGATACACTGTGACCTCCAGGCAAGTTGATGGCACTGCAAAAAGGAAGCTGTGCTCTGCTGAGCTGTCACTGCTGTGCACGTTATCCCAACACAGCACCGTTTGCACACGTACAGACGGAAAAGCATGAAGTGCCAAACACAGTTGTAGCATGTCAGGCATATGTTGCCTGATGTCACCCAACATTAAGCCAAGTGGAAGAGATGAAAGCAGCAAACCAGTGCACCAACCAAGACTACTATTCAAACAGTCATTAGAAAGAAATTACCATTGAAACAGAGGCTAGCCATGACAGGGTCTCACCTGGAGCTAGAATTGAATCTCTTGGGATGTGATTCTGTAAGCACTGTGCATTCCCAGTAAAGCCAATGTGAGTGTAACCTGTACAAACCTCTTGGTACAAAATACTTTGAGAGCTCAATCATGCTTCACTCCATAAGGATTTGTCTCATTTGATTGTTTAAGTGAGAACAAAATTAGGGCACCAGTTAAAAATGAGGTAAGACAAAGAGGTGGAAATCCAAGGCATTTGCTGTAGAACAAAGAGTGCTGCTGTTTTGTGTTTTTTCCTTTAATTCCAAATGAGTTTTGCATGCATCTCTATTATCATAGACCAGCTCTGAGAGTAAACAGAGGCTCTAGGATTTCAGTCTGATCCCTCAAGCCCTTACTCATTTGTCCACAATGCCTTTAACAGACAATGCCAAAGACAGTATGCAAAACAGAAGCATAGTAGGAGTATTCTCAAATTGTTATTTTTGTAGTTTCACAGGCATTTCATTTTACTTAACAAATTGTGATGGGCTGTCAAAACAAGGCAAGAGAATTAACCTGGATTTCTCCTCCCCTCCTCTCCTGGCCTTGACTGCAGAGCCATTCAGTGAAGCAAAATAAAGCAAGAATCTAGTGTTTCATAGTATTTCAACTCACAGGTGGAAATGCTGAGAAGGTCCAGGATTATGGTTCCCTGAGGTATAAACAAAATAAAAAATGAAATAGAGTCACAAATAAGATGACTTACAGTGACCTGTTGATAATGAATGGATTTATTGACACTATAACCTTACAGTTACATAGGGGTTGTCTGTTGAGGCTGCAAATTAACCACGTAGTGAACAAGACCACCCACGTGATAGCTTCCTTCAGAGACTCTCTCTTCATTGTGGTCTTTCTGGCAAAGATTATTGATTCGGACACCTCAAAGAGCACATCTAAAGTCCTTTCTTGGCCAGGTTGGCTCTAAAAGCAGCATAGTGACTTTCATATGATGTGAAACCTGTGGTAATACTCTCTCCTAGATCCCAGCTGACTACATGAATAAGTGGCTGATATTTCCTTGCCTTGTTGGTGTGTTCAGGGACTACAGTGACCCTATATAGTCAGCAGACTTCAGGCTAGCAGCAGCCTGAGAAAATCTCCTATACTGCATGTCTGCATTACACCCGAGACTGCTTTTAGGTCTGAGATGGTTTTGCTAATTCCAGGGCAGATGATGTGCAGTTTGGGCCTGAGGTTGTGACCAGGCTTATAAACTTTCCTGAGCCCTGATACACTGCGGTAAAGTGTGCAGAAAAGCCCACATGCTCACAGCAGGAGTCACAAGTATTTAGCAGGGCTTGCTGGCTTTGGCTTAGGGCAGGCAGCTCCTCCTGGACAGGCTGCATTTGCAGTCAATCTGGTAAATCAGCCCAACGCTCCCTGAACTTGCATTATTAAGGCTTTTCTGTTATCAAGAACATCACAGCTTCCATCACCCTTGAGAGCAGAGCAATAGCTGTACCACAGGGGGGCTGCACATTGAATTTTGTGCTTTTTCACAAAGGTGCAGTGTCTCTCAGCAAATGAGCAACATCCTATCCAGAAAAGACAGAAGAGGAACACATAAAGCAACTTTGTTAAATTAAGAGGAACAAAAAAAATACAGTAAGTACACAGGATAGACTAGCAGAACACAGCTGAAGTACCAACTGCCAAGTCCTGGGCACTATGTGATTCCCGAGTGGGTAACTGGAGCTCCGTGTCTTTTACCACTGCATGGTCTATTTACTGTTCAGTGCTTGCAGCTTCCATTAACGTTAATGAGTATGCATATGTGCCTTGAGGGTAAGAACATATTCCCTCTGTGGCTTCAAAACTTGTTTGTAAATCCCTCCAAAATCACATT
The DNA here is from genome assembly GCF_001715985.3 of Manacus vitellinus. Lineage (NCBI taxonomy): Eukaryota > Metazoa > Chordata > Aves > Passeriformes > Pipridae > Manacus > Manacus vitellinus. Next base: position 5,573,082 of record NW_021940603.1, on the reverse strand, counting down.
GTGTTCATTGCTCTGCACAGAAAGCTATTATAAACACTATAGGAACTGCTGCTCTCATTCCTTCCTTTCCCCTTGCCCTCCCTCATCTGAGGGACCAGAAAACAGACCTGAAAAGATGAATGGCTGAAGGAGGTGGTACCTGCAGGAAGGTAACCCAGCTCTGGGAGCTGCAGTCTGAAAACCAGTTCGCTGCAGGGAGGGTCAAACTGAAATCTCGGCAAAAGCAGAGAAAACCAAATCCCAAAGCACTGAAAAGCTAGCACCACCATCATCCCCAAAAGCAAAGCCTTTGAAAATCTCTAAGCTATTAAATGATAGAAAACATACCAAAATCTTTGCCATGTCTTACCTGCTGGAATGCAGGTCAGGGGGAACAAGCTGCTTCAGCAACCAAAGTGGCCAAACACAGAGCAGAAGCACTGCTGGGCAGAGTCCCAAGGCACAGCCAGGCCAGCAGTGCCCCCCACCCTCCCAATCCCTGCAGCAGCATAGAGGTTGAGAGGCAGGGCTGAGCAAAGGGTTCTACTAGAGACTGCATGGCTCTAACACTGCTGCTCTAACTCCTTTCCAGAGTCATGTATGATAACAGAGCCTCATTCTGTTGACAACAGGGCCTGTGATTTCTGCCACTGTCTTTGGCTTTTCCCTCCATCATTGCCAGATGCCTTCTCCCAACATGCAGTTTCAAGTTAAGCTCTCTCAAGCCTCACAGGCTGCAAGAGATACACTGCAGTGTACAAAAAATAATTGACAAGGCAGCACTGAGATCAAGAATCAGATTAAGGTATGTGAAGGAAGGCAGACATTGCTTTACAGGTGGCTCAATACCGGCTTGCATTATACCTATATAGCTAACATGAACACTAGCTGCAGCTTCCCATGGGGCCAAACACTGTGCTCAAAACACAGTGCAGGCTGTAGGAAAGAAGAAAATGAGCTAAAAAGCATATGGTGCACAACATGCAAGCACTCTGGCCTCTCGGGCACAATGCAGCTCCAGCTGAGCACCCAAGGGGAGGATGGCTCCAAGGCATCACACTCCAAGGATGGTTCGGGAGGCAGCACACCCTGTCCTGCCACAGCCATGCAGCCTGCCCTTCCACTGTTCCCAGGCCCACACCCCAGCATCGCAGCAGCACTGCAGACCCCAGTGGCACCTGGCCCTCGCTGAGAGGCAGCACAGCGCAAGAGCCATCGCACAAGTCTCACACTCACTGCTCAGGGCTCTGACAGACTTCACTGCAGGATGCTGCTCACCAGACATGCCTGCCCCACTTCTGGTACAGCTCCTGCCCTGCAGCAGCACCTGTGTCTCAAAGACATGTCCCTAAAATACTGCATTCTGCTATGTGAGCCCTGGGTTGTCATACAGGCAGGAGACCAAGCAGATAGCCCAGAGCAGTAGCATCTTAAACTGCCCACACGCAGGTTAACCCACCAGAACTCTTCAGTCCCTTTAGACTTGTTAGGTCTGAATAGGGCTCATTAATGGTATTTCTCACTTTAGAAGGTACGGATAAAAAGATCTGGGAATAAGATCTGGTTATAAGGAAAGACATGACGTGGTTACTGCAGAGGACACTATTTCAAAGTTCAGGTTAAATGCATTATTCACCAAGGTAAGAAATAAAAGGAAACCAGCATTATGCAAAACGAGCAAAAATGTTAAATCCCTTTACTCCAAGCACTGTTCAATGAGAGTAGCAAAAGTTCAAGTTTACAATTAAGAGCCACCAGTCTAGCTGACAGAAAACTAGATTTATGGGAGAGACCAGCTGGACTGCAACCCCAGTTACAGCTACCTTAATTACTTTTCTCCAGAGGAAAGTTTTCCTTACAAGTTGCCCACCTTTAGGAATTGCTGAGCCCACTGTATGGGCTTAGAAGGCAGCAGCAAGAGGGATATCTTCTTCCACATGACACTTGGAAGGAAAATACTGAACAAACTGAATGGATTCAAGAGGTGGGTCCCCTGCAAGTATTTCCCATATCACAAGTATATTTCCCTTTGGCTCTGTCAGGACCAAAATTACAACCATGAACATAATTTTAAAAATGCTACTCTGAGTTTTAATTTGCATTTGTGTGCACATTTGTATGTACAGTGTAAGCACATACAACTTGCATTTTCATTATACTTGTGTAAATCACGTATACATAAATTAAATTATATTACATATATTCTACGTGCATTTACTTATATAAAGTAGTCCTCCATATTACTAAGTAGAATTTTAACAAAACATTAACTTTCAAAATGCAATTCAGTTATACTTTCTAATTTATGTTTGTACTGCAGCAGATCTGTAAGCCTTTCCTGTGGACATGCAGTGATCATATCAAAAACACTGCTTGAGGCTGGTTACATTGGCCAATTATACTGTTTTATTACTTCCTTTTTCTGTAAGATTGGGCACTGAAAACACATCAATTAATTATGCTCCTGCTTTTTCTCAATAAAGAGCCTTTCAGGAACAAGATTAGATATGCCTTCCATGCTGAAATGTAATTTTAAATTACCCTTTTCAGTTCACTTCTCACTTCCAATGTGTGATGCATGGGGCACAGCTCCATTTGTTTGCTGTTCCTACCAGAGTTCGAAAACTCTGAAGAAAAGACAACCTACATTTTTAAAAACAACTTTCTAGAAATCTGTCACGGAGGAGAAACGCATTGGGTGGAAGGCGTTCAGTGGGTGCATACGAGAGGGAGCCAGAGGAGTAAAAAAATGGAATATTGAAGCACAGGAAGGGACACAAAGCGTGGAAACACAGCAGCAAAGTCAAGTTAAGGAGAATGAGGCCTTGGGGCTGGAGAGTGCTCTTTCAGGCAGAGCCAAGGTAGGCTGGGATGAAACATAGAAACCAAGGTGTTATCCCGCTGCTGCACGATGAGACAGGGTTAATATGTGTCACTGCAGCCTAAAAGATTCTCACACTCCCACAAATATGGAAGCAAAAGCATTTACAGGAAAAGTGTGCAGGACTGGTGTGGGCGTCACTGACGCTATTTGTGCTTCAGGAAGAAAAGAGGTCTTTCAAGCTCACGACCAAATTTTTTCTGCCCCTTCTGCAGTAAAGGCAGACTTATAATCAAACCAATCTAATATTATGGCAGTTATTATGATGGGATGAATTCAATATTTTGACTTTACCATGATGAGAAAAAGAATCAAATTTACTATCAGTAGCTGTTTGGGTTTTTTTTTCTATAAACATTATCAAAAAGCAAAAAGTAAACATGTTTAATAAAAATGAGTGGTAAGACTGTCCCTGGTTGTCTAGAAAATGCAGCAAACTACTTTTCAAAGTAGCCACAGGGTCAGACAATAGACATTATAGTCTGAATTACTCTGCATTGTCATAAAAAAATGGAGCTGGGAACAATTTTGTGACAACTCCTTTGTAGAGATTCCACAGTAGTTGATGGAGAAACAACAGGGGTTTCATCATTATTTTCCACAGTTCCTGGAAAAGCTGTAGTCATTCAGCCTGCAAATACCACAAATACATGCAAATGTGTGAGACATGCATATGTAAATATTTGGGTACAAGATGGACAGCACTGACTGAAAGTTAAACCTGTGCGTTCTTGGACTTGAGCTTTCAAAGACCTCCCAAGGAGAACATGAATATTGTATCCTATGGACTGTCTCACCTGAAATTGGAAAGATACTGCTACATAGAGAAAAACATAACCTTTGCTCATAAAAAAAGACTAGCAGAATCCAAGTTTCATGCGATTCTCTAAGCTAGCCACAATTCCAGATACTAAATTTGCTAGGAATTAATTTTAGAGCAACACTAACAATTTCGAATTTGGTGTCAAAGCTTGTTTAGAATTTTATCAATCGATATCGCAGATACGAACTTTGACTTTCATCTAGTTCTGCTCATCTTTAGATGTTCTCATCAGTGTATGACCATAGTCTTTATACAAACATTCCTATGCTAGCCAGATGAATGCGAAAATTCTTTCATCAAAACAACGTGTTACATTGGAGTGCACAGGTGATAACAAAGCCTCTCCTAGTGACAGCAAAACATCTCAGAAATCCAGCCTGTTCATCCAAACATCATGTTGTACCATCCGTGAGTATATCTCAGTCTTAAAAATTTGACTGCTTACTTAAAAAACAACCCTACAATCTGATCTTACTGTATATTAAACTCTTTGGTGAAACCCCTGTAACCAAAGACACAGAAACAGGGCAGACATTTTGAACACATGAAAACAACAGTGTGCCAATTCAAAATCTCCAGGAACATCATCATTTTTGCCTAAAAGTACCCTTTGTTGCTCCACATACAAAGCAGCAGAATGAATACAATACAAATCATATATTAAGCACCATAGAGATTCCAATGTTCCATGAAGGCATTTAGTCACACTGAAAGGTAACATTTAGGTATTATCTTCTATGCTAATGATGCAGTATTACTCATTCATCAGTTCTTTCCAGAGATCTTGCTATGAATATTCAGCTCGTGATTACAATAACAAATTCAAGGCACTCTGCAATACTTAGCTCTCTGGTACAGTAGTACCACTGCCATACAGATTAACCAAAGTGAACATGGCTACAGTACCACGCATGTCACTCATAACCACCAAGTGATGGGATAGATCAAGCTCGGTGTGGAGGATGCAAAGTGGTTTTAGAAACAGAAATGTCAACCAATTCCAAAATTTGAAATCTGTCAGAAGGGACATAACTACATATTCTTTCCTTGGACTCAAATATCGTGAAGTTTGTGCCATCCATTCTCCTTGTGTATTAAGTTAAAGAATTGAAAGACTTCCTGATATGAAAATTTAAATCTGTGTGCGGTTCAAATCTGAATCTTTTCTGTGAGTGTTTTGGTCCAGTGAAATTCTGCTAAACTGTTTTTATTAAGGACAGCTACTTAATGCTTGCATTTGCTGTGTTAGTCTGCAGTGGAGCTGATGTAGTAGTCACTGTAGAGGACAAGCTATGGAAGTAATGGTAAATGTCACATGCAAAACAACTACCAACAGCATAAATAAAGCCACAGTTCTTTTCAGCATTTGTGTTCAATTTCACAGTCATAGACTTACGTGTCACCAGTTGAATTACACATTCATTTGCAACTTTGTTATAACTGAGAACTTTTTAAAATCAGATTTGCTTAAAAGGGGTCATAACACAGATATAGCTAAGAAGTATTTCTGGCCACACCACCAAGCAAAAGGAATATGTGCTAAGAGCACAATGTACTGCGTGGGATGTCAAAACTGATATTTAACACAGCAGTGGGAAAGACCAGCACTGACCAAAACCATTCACACTGTGAGAAAGAGTATCCTGATAGCTCCTAGGAGGGAGCACAGCTGGTCCTACTGCTGCACAGAATACATTTCCAGCATGGAAGAAAGGAAGGAGAGGATGTCTATAGCGTTAGCTCATCTTCAGTAATTCAGAGTAAGGAAGCAATATCCTTATTCCGTCCATTTGTTAATTTTCTTCTGAATGCTGCACTGGTTGAAAAGTAACTGGGAGGAATGGGAAGAGGAAAATGTAGACTCAGACACAAACAGAAGCTTTGGGCAATACATTATATCATCCCAGGTACAATTTTTACTGTTGGATGATATTTCCTTGCTGTGGAGTTTCAGGGCCATGCAGTATCCTTTTCAGTAATTTCTGTTCTTCACTCCTTTGTTAAGGAGGACCCTTTCCAGAGCTGTGGTTTGCACAGTGCTAGTGATATGGTCAGTGTACCTTGGCTGGTGGGCAGATAACATTATCCTACATGCCAACTGATGGCAATCTCTCTTTCTCTTCATTTTGAATAAACTCAACTCATTTCCCAGTATACAATCAGACCATGTAAGTGGTACAGTTCTATGACATGTCAAAGGCAAAACTATCCACTGGTCCAAAATTTAGACAACAGTGATCTAGGATACCTGTGCTGGCACTGACACACAATTCTTAAATGCAAAATTATCAGCTGGATGATCTTAACAGTGGTTCACCAAACCCCTTTTTTTCCAAAGAATTACACTGTTTACCTTCAGTCCGGTCAGGTAGTTTCCCACTTTTACTTGTTGTTCCTGTGTTGACTGTTTCAGATGAGGTGCTGAGTTTGGTGTTGGGGTCTCGCTTCGGTTTTGGAGGTGGCTGCTTACGAGAGCTGCTACTTTCATCATCAGTTCCTCCAACAGAATGAAGAGACTGGGATCTCACGGTAAAGCCACTGGAGCAAGGATGAGGCAGTCTGTCCTGAGGAGCCGGCATTGTCATAAATCCCATGCGGAAATGTTTCCCCACGTAGCTGCCTTCATTTCCTCTTGCTACTTCTCCACCTATGCTGTAAGAGAAAGCACAAATATAAGTAAATTATCCACCTTTGCCTGAACTGTACCTGGAACCAGGGTCTCACTTCTGCCTCTGATGAGCAGATCCTACTTTTAAATCTGAGAATGAGCAATGCCCTTTTCTTAAAACAAGATGACTATGAGAGGTCTATTTTTCAATATAGGCCAACAACTGAGATACAGATACACTGCTATGCACTCAAAACTTTACAAGAAGAAACTGAGAAAAGTTTGTCAGATTTCATACCATTGTGACTAGAAATTGTCTATAGAATAAATTTCAAACATCTGAAATCAGAACTGAATTTTCAGGAGGACAGGAGACTGTGAGTTGGGCAAAGAATAATGTTTTAGAAATACAACACTGTGTTTTGATTCACGCTCCCTGACACTCATCTTTGAGTACAGATACTCATGCAGCTTGGAAAACAAGGCTTTTGGGGTCCAATCAATCATTTCTCTTGATATTAGAGAATGGTAAAAATTACTTGGTTACAGGAAACTGAACATTAACATCTCATGAAATCCGTATAAAGCTGCAACACAAGTGATTTCAGAGTATTAAGTTACAAATGTAGGAGACGAAAAGGCCATAGGCTGTGGGACACCAGCAAAAAAATAACCTCCAACCATTCAGAAATGTAGGTATAGAAGAAGGAAATTTCAGTTGAAACAAGTGTCATCATACCAAATTTACTGTGGGTGGCAGAACTGAGAACCTGGTATTGTTCCTGCCCTACTCATGCAGGTTTATCAGTTCTGAAAAACAGCTCTTACTGGTGCTTATACTGTAAACCTACTACACATTTCAATTAAGGCAATTCAGTGACTATGCAAAGAAACTCAGCAACACACACAGGTCAGCATGGCCCTGTTTGCAACAAGGTTTGAAATGATTCCACTGTGGGCACATAAAAGTGTTAGTACAAGAACTGGTAAGTCCCAGGAAACCCCACTTAGCTCCTGTTTCCCCTTCACACAGAGTGAAGCTCTAAGCAGGGTCAGTGTGCTTCTCTGAAAGTTTCTTATTCCATGTTGCCTTGGACTGGTGCCATTTATTTGGTGCTGGAATGCATTTCCTTTTTTAAAAACAAGAACATTTCTTATTAGTGTGAAGAGTACAAGCTGTATGTAATTGTCCTAAAAGCATCAGACTGGCAACAAGCAGTGCACAACTTTGTGCATGATAAAGCAGAACCTTTGCTTACTGTTGTCCTTGCATTTTTATTCCATTTCCTCTCTGAGTGGAGATGTCCCCCTGAACAGGTCTAATTGATCATGTACCATTCTCCAGGGGCACTGACACCTACCCACACGTGTAAACATGTGCACACAGGCATGCCACACATGCACACACTGGTCCCTGTTCATAACCAAGTTATTACCAAATCCTAATTGGCATCAATTCCAGAGGGATTTGCAGGCAGAAAGATCAAAAGGTAGAACTCATTAATTTGAATATTTATAAAAAAACTGTAGCTAGTTGAAATGATTAACTATGCCTCTACTAATCTTTCATAAATTGTTCTGAAAATAATATAATCCTCTGACACTGGACTACAAAAAGGGTCTGTCAAATTATTTGAAGAAGATTACTATCCAAAAATGCTGAAGGATGCAGGTGGGGAGTCTGTTTCCTGCCTTAAGTCCATTGGATAAATCACTTTTAGCAAATATAATTTCATTCTGCCAAGTTTCCAGTATTAGAATTCTTAACGGGTTACACTATTTAATTAGTGCATTTACTTCACTGCAGTTTGAAGGTGTTTAAACCACACAGTGTAAGACAGATTCTGTTCCAGAATGACTTGCACAAATTCCACGAAGGTGACCTGTATTCTTATTTTCCTAAGAATACACAGAACTGCATTTATATTAAGCACGAGTTTTTTTTGCCAAACTGCTTCATCTTATATTCCAGAAATAAAAACTTTCAAAATATGTCTGGTGTCTAAATGCACTGTCTTATTAAACAATTAAATCACGTCCTTTCTTTCCCTTCCCTCAATTTTTTTTCTTCTTTACTGAGTTCCTTTCAGTATCACAGATGCAAACCTCCTACCTGCTTCCTACACTTCCTCCACAATAAACAGTCCTATAGCCAGGTCAGAGGGAGGTTGCAGTTACAGACAGGGACAGAACTTTCTGTTCTGTTTCACAGTTGAAGTAGATCTGGTCTTGCTTTTTTACATCCTCTGCTCAGCTACTAGAAAAAGCAGCAGGACACCATTTCCCCCTTCTCAGCCACATTCAAAACAGAGTTCATTCTTCTTTGAGTGTAGGAGCCAACCTGCAGCTGATGGTTAAGCACTGTAAACCCCAAGCAGAAGAAGACTAGTCTCTAATTCTTGAATCAGGACCCTGGTCATTGACCAGGATCACAAAAGGCTTAGGTTTATTACTTACTCTGGTAGCAATCCCTGAGTGTTGGCAGCAGGTTTCTGAGCAGAGCCTGACTAGTACATGCCAGCCTCACACAAGGTGGAGTGCCAAGCTCACATCCCAGTATCACAGAATCAACTAGGTTAGAAAAGACCTCTGAGATCATCGAGCCCAACCTATGACCCAATACTGCCTTGCCAACCAGACCATGGCTCTGAGAGCCACATCCAGTCTTTCCTTAAACACCTCCAGGGATGGTGCCTCCACCACTTCCCTGGGGAGCCCATTCCCGTGTCTAATCACTCTTTCTGTGTAGAACTTCTTCCTAATGTCTAAACTAAACCTCCCTTGGCACAGCTTAGGACTGTCCCCTCCAATACAGACCAAAATTCTCTGTGGTACAAAGAGAAAGGAATCACTTCAGACTCTTATCCAGAGCCAAAGTCCAAAATCAGGATGACAGATTTCAAACATGGCATCCCCTACCCTCAGGTAGCAACAAGCTGAAGCTCCATTTAGACTTGTGCAATGCAAAATGTTGCTGATGCTACATCATGAAACCAGACAGAATTAAAGGATTTATTTATATACTCCTCCTGCTTGCAACCATAAGAATTGGCTGGGACCAGTGTATGTCCCCCTACAGCACAAGCCAAGAAACCTTTACACACACCTTGTTACATAAATGACTAAAGAGACAGTGAGAGAAAGTAATTGTGTAATCTCACTCCATTATTTCTGACAAGGAAGAGTCTGTGCTCCTCATTGTGCTGATAATGAGTTCTATCTCATTTCAAAATGGTATTAGGTGAGTTGCTGCAAGTATTACATAGTTTATTAATATATATGGAAATACAGATTTGGATTATACCTCTGGGAAGTTCCAATTCAAACTTGGCCAGGATCAACTGCTTCCCTGACAAAGAATTATGCACAGCATTCAAATAACTGTTAAAAATGCAAGATATTTGTCTCCAAAGAGAGACATGAATTATATAACAACAAAATTAATCATATGATCACTCACGTTACACACATCAAAGCTGACTTTGTGCTGAAAAAGCACTTTGGTGTTTGCCAAGGTTTAGTGACTGGTGCTGCAGTGAGTAGAGAAAAGGGTGCAATGAGGTTGGTTTCAGACACCCTTAAGAAGACTATTCTGAAGCATCTCTCCTTTCAAAACCACATTACAGGACTTTTTCAAAGCCTTCCAAACAAGGCCAGTGTAGACCATTGAGTGCTGCCAGATTACATGCTCTCTTCCTGGGTGCACTGCAAGGTAAGCAAGCTTCCTATCCTTCTCTCTCTTCCACAAAATACTGGAATTAAATCATTACAAAAAATACCAATATTATTGGATCTGCCTTAAAAGGGTAACAGTGGATTTCAGCTTTCATTTCTAAAAGATGAACAAGAGATCCAACTGATGGATCCAATGAGTCCTGTTACATCTCCAATACAGGTTTTGTCTGTCAGCTGAGGTCAGAACTGGGCTGGCATTAAATCACACTGACCTTGCTGCTCCTACCTGTGGTATCAGCCTGCTGGCACATAGGTTGTAATCATGGCAGTCCTGGACACATCACAGCTCAGCTTCTGGTGCTCTGCCTGCTCTGTTCTACCATGTGGATATTGGAGCATTGACCTAACTACAGCAGAGAGTAATGGAATTGTTTACATCTTTGAAGAACTACAAAGGAGAAATATTTTATATTATTCATTTTATTAGACATCACAAAAGGGCCAGTTATAGAGGAAGACTAAACATTAAAAATGAACACAGTAAGTACTCTAAATGGATGCAGTGTGGGCAAGGTCATGTCCACCTTGCTTTGTCATGAGTCATAGTGTTCCTATTGACTATGAATATATTTTTAAGTTAGAAAACTAACATAAATAAGTTTTCATCACATTGTTGAAAAATACGTAGCAAAGAAAAAGTATCCAGAGACTGACTGCCTCAGTCAGTGTGGTCTTTTTAGTTTGCATTGTTCCTACTCAGCATTGAAAAACAAATTTAATTTGCTGTGCAGTTTCATTAATTGGTCCAAGCAGAAACTGAATTAATTCCTGGAAAAGAAATTAATAGTTGTACGAAAACTTTTGTTTTACTTGGTGTTGCTGGTTTAACTATAAAAAATGTGGAATATTAAATCCCTCAGTGCAGTTGTAAGGAGTAGAAATCTTGGGACTACCTAAGTTCCATAAAGTCAGAATACCCTAGAGGTACATTTTCCTCCCAGCCATCTATCTACTCTTGTTTTTGGAATTCATGCAAAAATTCTCTTATCAGTTCAGACTTACAATGGATTAGTTTCATGCCTCAGGCACCAGTTTGGTAGTTCCCCTCATCTTTGTACAGTTTCTATTTTTCTTCCTGTGCTTCTTTACGTGAGATTTTCTGACTTTTTAGCTATAAGTTCAAAACAGGAGCTACACCTGACTATGAGACTTGACCTCTTAAGCAGGAGGAGGGGGAATGTCCTCTGCTGGGGACATGGCATCTTTGAAGGTATTTTGCCATTCTTTGCTGCGATACACACCAATCAGGGATCACAAAAGGTCACCATCCTTCTAAATGTTAAAATTCCAGAGAACCAAGAGAAATTATTTCAATAGCAGCTCCTCTTGTGCTTGAAGAAGACTCAGTCACAGATACTGGTTTGTTAGCTGGCAGAAACTGAGCTGGGAGTCTCTGCAGGCTCCTGTGTGGAAATGGGGAGAACTATGAATTACAGGGCAAATGATGCACATGGATGGCCAGGCTTCTTCCCTCTGGGGAGCTGCAAGCCCACACGGAGCTAACCCCCCATGACATGCTTCTAATCCATCACAGAAACCATCTGAGTCAGAGACTGAAGAATAGTCACAAAAAAATTAACTGTGATAATATAGGAAGAATTTTCCATAGAAATTACTATACAACAGCAAAACCACAAAAGAAATACAAATACATAACTCAAGCATTTTGTATAAGCTGGCTTGGCTGTGTAAACAGCAATTTATCCCATGATGCATCTATATTTTCTGGGTTAAGAGAGTAGCTATTATTATTTTAACCATTTCCTTACTCTAAGAGCAATGAACGCCCTGCTCCTCTGCTCATATCAAATATTCTGAATATGAAGGCCTGAAATGGCTTTGAAATGTCTATTCCCCATCAGAATAAATTATACACACATATACTAGGGATGACACATTTTACTTTGTATCTGAGAAGCACTTTCAAGATTAGCATAAATTATATTTGTAAATTAGAGGTTGGATGCCAAAAAACAGAAGATATACTATTTTTATCCCCTAAACATGATTTCAGCAGACCATGAAATGTAATACTGAAGAAATAAGGGCAGGTTCACAATCATGGATTCAGGAACTGTGCTGTAGGTATGCTTTTACACAAACCTACATGGTTTTTATTACAAAAATTAAACATAAAAATTACATACATTTCTATTTTTTTAAATCCCACTTCAGAGGTCCCCCTCCTTATTCCCAAAGAATACACATACTTTTTTTTTTCTCTGTATTACTTTTCTGAAATACTTCAAATGACTCACCATGATCTTACATCAAGATCCAAAGGATAATACTATCATCCTTTTAGATACAAGATAAAATGTAAATGAGTCATGACAAAGGTCAAATTTAGAGCCATTTTGTGCACCTGGAGGACTATTCAAAGTGAGCAACAGACATGTCTATGCACATCAAACATCTTACCTCTGCCATATGCCTCTGCATTTGAGGTAGGAGATCAGGTGCTTCTTAAGAAGTCAGGCCTCTCAGGATACAGAATACATTACTGCTATAAAATAAAATTTATTCTTTTATCACACCTGTCAAACCCACAGGCCCAGGGTTTGATCCCGCAAATATGCAATGAGCTGACACCTCCTCTCTGAGTGCCTGCATTACTGCCCTGAAATACCCTGGAAGTTTTGTGGAAATCACCTGTCACTCGTGAGTCTGTTGTAAGCAACAGCACTTGCAGATGTGTGTCCACGTATTCTGAGACTGGATTGTTTCTTTGAACACTCTGGGGTACTGTTGAGACTCTGGCTCTACCACCCCCAACAGGACTGAATCTTGCTCACAGAAGATTGCCCAGATGAAACAGAACCACGACTTGTAGCTGTACCGAAAGATTAACTGAGTCCCTGGTGAGCAACCAAAAGGCAGTTGTAATCCCTATGCAGTGCACAATGGACAGTATAAGCAAAACTAACTAAGATTGTCCACAGCAGGTTTTCTATATAATGTCAGAAAACCTGATTTCAACTGATGATCTGCTGTGCTCTGAAGTGAACTGTTTTTATAATGCAAAAGGTTGAAAATGCTACCAATAGCAATAGTTCTGGGAAAAAAAACAAACAAACAAAAAAACAAACAAACAAACAAAAAAAAACAACAAAAAACAACAAAAAAACCCAAAAACAAACAAACAAAAAAAACAACAACAAAAAAAAAAAACAAAAAAAACCCAAAACAAACCCAAAACAGTTTATAGGGAACATTGATAAATAAAAGCTCTGTATGCTATTTTTACAACAAATTTAACATAAGTTAAGCAGCTTGGAGAGGAGTAACTGAGGAGTAAGGATCCACAGAGAGCTTAACAAAACTGTATTCCAACAGTTTGAACAGAAGTGCAGGTACTACTTCTGATTTCCACTGGAATTCTTTCTCCCTATAGCAGGATGCCTCTTAAAACCGGGACTAAGGGTGAGTACATGGGGCTGAACAACCACAAAGGCCTGCTTTCCTCAAAGACCAACACTCTCTGCTGTATCTGGGGCACAGGGTGCCCAGTGCTCCAACCCCACGTGTGACTGTGACCCAGCTGATGCACATGGGAAGGTCTGTGAGTTGTGAACAGACAACACTTAACAGGCGGGAGTGAAACGTGCTCTGCTTTTATATGGCTACAGTTATTTTTAATTTTGCACTGGGGGACGCAGAGCTAAAAGCCAGCAAATGAAAGCTCACATTTTCAGAGTCACCTAGAATTAGACATCGACCATATGCAATGGTTTAAACTGAGTGCAAATGCATGTTCGTGTTAATGGAGTGGGGTTTTGCATCCTGTCAAAAATGGGTGGAGCTAGAACAAGGCTGTGTTTTTATCACATTCAGTGAAAAACCACATGGCCCAGACTCCACTCTGCCTGAGCAACTGTGGCTAAATAAATATTTCAATGAGATATGGGAACAAATTAACATGCAAAATCACTTTTGAGCATTTTCGTAATAAAATGTTTCTTCAGTTTTGACTCAAGGAGTTGTAATGGAAATAAAATTTGCACAAAGTAAAAAAAGCCTTTTCATGGATCAGATGCTGCGAAAAGTTTAAACCTGGAGAATTAAATGAAATGTGCTGACTCTAAGAATGGTGACCTGTAAACCAAGCACTCTGTGCAGGCTGAGATGTTATACTGGGTCTACCCTTTCCAAATTTCGGTGTATTTTAAACACAGATTGTACAGATGCCCTTCGGAGTCCCTTGAGCAAACATGCCTCTACTTTCCTTTTAAAATCCAAGCTCAAATACAAAGAAAATATTGTTTTGAATAACTGCTTCCTATGGTATCCAGTTCTAAAGAGAAAGGATTCTGAAAGGACCCTTCGATCCTGACTTGCAGTGAACAGGAAGAGCAACATTTCATTTTGAAGGAAAACTCTTTACAAATTTCACTTCAGTGTGATCTGTAGCAAAACATATAGATTTTTCTTATTTGACTAGTGACCTGAAACTCCAGTTATTCACATAATTCTTCTGATAATATTGTCATTCATAACTTGCAGTTCAAAATACACTCCCTGAGCTGACCTACCTCTTTGTATAAATGACCTACCTCTTTTATAAATGCCATGTGAGTAGATAAGAAAGGGAGAGGCACTTCCTGGCACAGTGGGAGAAGGTCTCAGTAGCACAGTCACAGTAGGGATATAACAGGGATGTAGGTTCCACTGAAGGGACAGTTTTATGCAATGGCTTATCTTCTGGCACCTCACCACTCTAGACCTGTTATATTCATATAAGGCAATTTTGTTTCCAAAAATCACAGCACATGACAAAATTCAAGAATTTACATTCTTTTGACCAGGCATATATCTGAATATATTAGTAATGTTTTAGGTACTGCTTTCACTGACATTCAGGTCAGTTTTTAGTTGCTAAAAAAGCATATGCAAACTCAGAGAAGCTGTACTCCCTCAAAGGCAGGGAGGCCCTGCCTAGAGACTTCAACAAATTAGAGGACTAGGCAATCACCAACCATGAGGTTCAACAAGAGAAAGTGCCAGATTCTGAACCTGGGATGGGGCAACCCTGGATGTATGGACAGACTGGGGAAGGAGATGCTGGAAAGCAGTGCCAGGAAAGGGCCCTGGGGGTCCTGGTCGATGGCAAGTTGAATGTGAGTCAGCAGTGCCCTGGCAGCCAGGAGGGCCAAACGTGTCCTTGGGGCTCTACTCTGGAGTGGTTTCACCTTGAATATTGTGGCAGTTTTAGAGAATGTCCAAAGGAGGGCAATGAAGATGGAGAAGGGTCTTGAGGGGAGGCCATATGAGGAGCGGCTGAGGGCACTTGGTCTGTTCAGCTGGAGAAGAGGAGACTGAGGGGAGACCTCATTGCAGTTACAACTTCCTCCTGAGGGGAAGAAGA
This sequence comes from Manacus vitellinus, assembly GCF_001715985.3. NCBI lineage: Eukaryota > Metazoa > Chordata > Aves > Passeriformes > Pipridae > Manacus > Manacus vitellinus. Next base: position 5,557,691 of record NW_021940603.1, on the reverse strand, counting down.
ATAAGAGCACTGAGCTCTTATCTCTGGTGACCAGTGACAGGACCCAAGGGAATGGCCTGAAGTTGTGTCAGGAGAGGTTAAGGTTGGATATTAGAAAGAGGTTCTTCACCTGGAGGGTGGTTGGGCACTGAACAGGCTCCCCAGGGCAGCTGTCACAGGACCAAGGCTGACAGTTCAAGAGGCATTTGGATGATACTCTCAGGCACATGGTGTGACTGTTGGGGATGGTCCTGTGCAGAGTCAGGAATGGACTTGATGATCCTCATGGGTCCCTTCCAACTTGGCATATTCTACGATTCTGTGATTAGCTATTTAAATAGAACTAAATCAACTTTAATATACAAACTGTATTTTTAAATTTTTATTTAAGGGAATGCACAGTGCAAGTTCCTACTAACATTGCAAGTTCCCCACTTACAGTGACTCTGTGTGCTGGACTGGTCTTTGCACAAGAGACAGAAAATGTAACTACTGCAGCTCTCTCCAACCTAACTACATTAATGTTCTGCTGGATACATCACTTTGCTGTCATAGGTTCCCTAACCCATAGAAATCTTCACCAGAAAATCCTTTTTGTTCACTGGAAGACCCATGCCTGAGTCCATTGCCTTGACTTTACAGCTAGCATTACTAACCTCTCTCTTCGTTCTGATGTGTGGAGGAAAGGTTTCAGCTCTTTTGTCAATCACTACTTTGTGATTTAAGTGGACAGCAGTGAGTGTCTGTCCTTTGCAAAGTGAAACAGACTCAAAAAAGTAAGTGAAATATTTTTGACAGATGTGCTAAACCCAGAAAACAGGAAAGGGAATCACTCCACACAGACGTGTACATTGGTGTTTCTCTCTTCCCCTCCTTCTTCCTTGGACAGTCCCAAACTGCTAAAAAATCTACATGAAACCCTGTACATCAGTATCAGCAGTCCTTATCATCAAAGCCTGGAGAGCTTGTTCATTAAGGTACAAAGTCCTTTTGAAAATCTCTCTGCTTATATCACTTTTCTATGCATAGCAAAGGGATCATCATTGCCAAAAGAGAATAATTATGTGCTTCGCACCTAATTTTAGAAATAATAATATAAAACAACTCTGTCTTGATGGATGTCAGTTTCTTAGCCAGGGTTGTCAGAAGCTGCTTATTTGCTCAGAGCAATAAATAAAAAAGGACATTATATTTTCAGAAACAGAGTTGACTTAATATTGCATGTCAGAGCATGTGAAAAGCAAGTGTAATGGGCATAGAGGTGGTTAAGACCACTGAAAGAGGACAGTCAGCAGAAGTATAGCTTGCCCCATGCATACATATACCCAGTGTGCCCCCGAATAGATTCCATATTGAGGTCTTCCAATATATTCATTGCATCTCCAGGCATTCCATTTAGAAATCAAGATGAATTGTTCAAATGCAAAGTACAGAAATTCTTTTCTTCTCTGTATCTGCGCACAGAGCTAATGGGCCAGACCCAGGAACTCCAGCAGACTACTAAAAGGTATTTATGTATATAAGAATTTAACACCAGAGACAACTGGCTACAATAAAACCTGCCAATAACCTGCCAAAGCTGCCAAAAATCAGCACATGCTGATTTTCATCACTCTCAGAATTACTTTTGCAAATGGGGATGTTCAGATAATTTGGGGCACTGCTGCGTTATGTTTTTTTTTTTTTCCTGCAGGAGTAGCTTTTTGCCAAATTTTTGAGCAGAACCTACATCCAACAAGTTCTGATAGTGAAGGAAAGTGGTAGTTAAATGCTCCTTTATGGACACGTACTTACATTGCCCAAAGGGTCATCACTACAGCCTATGAAGTTGCAAATTTTGCTAAAGCAACAGTTTGTTTTCCAAGCTGTGACAGTCTGTGTGAGTATTTTTTAGGGAGCTAAAACATTAAAACAAAGAGCAAACACTTGTAACCTGTATTCAATGGCATAATGCTAAATTAAATAGGGAATGTACTAGTTCAGTTCCCTGCATGAAAGGTGATCAGCTCTGTGCTGTTCCTACTAAGTGTGTAAACTCCCTTTATTCCTCAGGCAACTCTTCAGAGCTGTCATTTATTGAGGAGCATGTTCGAAGTATCTCAGCTTGCAAGAAATAGTGCTTTCTGTGCACTGAGGTGGTGAGCTGTGGCAACTGGGGTTACACAAAGTCTGGACCTAATTTTACATAAAGATGACATCAGAAATAATGTGTTGTTACTTTTCTTTGGTTTAAGAATTACCATTAAAATCTGCAAAGCTGCTGGTAGTAAGTTACATTGTATGTACATTTCCAGGTCGCTTAAACCCCTTTGAAAAGTCTTCTATCTAAGAACAATAACCCTGAAAAATTATGAGCTGTCTTTCCATTTCCCAAAGCTACATTTAGGCAGCAGCCTACTTTAAAATAACTTAAACCAGCAAGGGCCTCAGAGACACTTTGTATGTAAGCACCAAGCACTGCAGCCCAAATCAGTTATCTGCAGACTAGGCAGCACAAAGAGTATCTGTTTGTCTCTAGTAAGAGCAATTCAACTTTGCTTTTTTATTTATTTTAAACCAAAAAAATACTGTTGTTCTCTGCTCCAGAATATATGATACCCCTTACCTTGCCCTGCCACCCAGTGCCCGGACAGGACAAAGAAGCCTTTTGCTCTGTTCTCACTGCACCAGCTACCCCAGAATTTCCAGTTTTGTAATGCTAACCCAAAAAAATCTTTCTTCAAGATGGTCTTATGGTAAGGATATTAAACCAGAGCAGCCTCAACTCAAACATTTTGAACCATTCTGTATAGTACTGGAACAGGCAGGCTTTCAAGCCCTGCAGAGAGCTCATGGCAACATACCTTTTGCCTATCTTTTAACAGGCATTGTCATCCTCTTAATAAATGCAATAATGGGCTACTGAGCTTGAAAGAATGGAATCATAGAATCACTAAGGTTGGAAAAGACCTTTAAGATCATCAAGTCCAACTGTCAACCCAGCACCACCACCATGTTCACCACGAAACCATGTCCTCAGGTCTAGGAAGGGTGAACCATACTGGACTTCACACACACACTTCTGTGAATTTGTAGGTGAAATGATTTTCCAGCTTACCTGGAATAACACACAGAAATTTTAATGTTTCTGGCTATGACCAGCTCATTATTCTGGTCTCTAGAATCTCTATTTAATTTTTTACTCAGTAAGAAGTGAAAGATAACAATTGTTAAATAAAGGCTATGAACATGTAGTTATTTAGCCAGTGGATACACTGCTTTACAACAAAAGATGATGATTAGAGGTGAGAAAAGATAGAGGAAGCACAATTACATTATTGCAGGTCTAAAGTGCCCTCTGGAACCTTCATGGAGGTAAAGGGTAAAGCCAGCATGTTTCCCATTAAGGTTTTGAGTTATACAGTTATCTGTCACCATATTTGCAAGTTTTTCTTTATCCACATCACACTCCTAAAATGAAAGCCAAGGCTCTTTTATAATATTGCTATTGGAATTTGGAATGGAAAACTAAATGCAATCTAAGGTTGCAAGACACTAGAAAAAATTTGGGAAATCAAAACTACAGTTTCCCAGATGTTTGTTAGTGATCCAAGCTGAAGCTTCTAATCTACCCGAAGATATTAAAAAGGAGATCATATTTCACAGGTGTATCCACTAAAATTAGGATAGCTTTGATTCCAGACCCAAAATAACTTCAAGGGGGCTCATGAAAGAATAGTGCTAAGGAAAGAAAATACCTCCTAGGGAGAGATTCCCTCCTGTGAAAGTGACAAAATTGGGTTGTCTAGTAGATGCTAACATCTATAATTCTTGAAATACAGATAAAAATTATTGTAAATTATAACCTTTCATAATACATAAGAGTTATTTATGCATATGCTTACTAATCTGTGTTTAGTGCCCTTCCAGCTGAACAGAGGAACAATTAGCCGTAGTACCATGGAACATGTAGATATGCAGCTTTGATTTAAAGAGTATGACAGGCAATCAATGTGTGTCAAAGGGAGCCTACATCAGCAAAGAGACATGTTAAAGCCACATTTGAATTTTCTTTTTTAGGACTGAACAGATGAGTGTTTCCTTCACGTTCTGAACACAGTGGGATTGGGAAATAACCTGAATTGCAGGCTAGGAGAAAACAGAGTGCTTCAAATTATAGGAAAATGAAGAGCACTGACTTAATTCCTCGCTTTCAGCAGAATTGACTAGTGCATAGCAAAAAAAGAAAAGCCAGACATATCCCTAAGTCTGTTATTATATCTTTCCAGTTTTGTACACCACACATAGTATGACAGTTAGAAATCGACTATTTCCCTACATTTTTCAGTCTCGTGAGCATTAAATTTGGTTGATGAACTGAAAAAAAAAATTGAAAGGCTATGGATTACTATTTTTTTAAATGATAAAATGATACAGAAATACAGCCAGGGAATGAAAGACTGGATTCCTGTACTAATACTTATGTACAATGAAAGCAACTAAAGATTCCTTTCAAAAAGACATCAGTATTTCTTCTACAAAAGGTTTAGATTGGTTGTGAAAATATGAACTGACTACCTATTTCAGCTGGACAGCATCTGATTGCAGTCACAAAACTGTCAAAGATGCAGGCTAGTAGGAAGAAAACATCTAAGCTGATCAAATCACTCACATTTTGCTTTTGAAAGCAGAGACTCTAATCATTATGCATCCAGTTTGAAAAAAACAGTACAAAATTGAGAAACCCGAGCAGGACTGTATTACCCAGTCTCCTCTGTCTCATTTGCATGGAGAGTCTCCTCACCTCCTTTGACAAAGCCAGGCTCGGATCCTTCCCACTAATAATTTATATGCTTTGTCAGGACTACAGAGCTAGAGAGGAGTATAAACAAACTGCTCCGTTTTCTATAGAAATAAACAAATGTCAACTTTTTTCCTCAAGCCAAGTCCCCCAGTGACTGCAGTGCATATGAATGGTTGGACAAACAACTAAGGTTGTCCCTGGAGAGGAGCACTTTGTGCCCTGGTGCATCTTGTGCCTGGGAAGAGTGAGAGCCAGAGGAGTCTCCCTGTCCTGCCTTTTAACTGCAAAGTGCAAGGTAACTGAGAGCCAAAACAGAGACTAAATCACCCACAAAACAAAGTTCTTGAGATTCAAGCTCCTCAAAATTTCCCTTAGACAGAGTTATACACAGAGTTATACAGTTTACACATCTAATGCAGAAAGCTTCTGTCCCAGCTAGTGCTGTTTTCAATGACAATGTTGCAATATATAATTTGAAAATTTCATTGGTATTCTTTGCTAATAATGACCATTGTTTTTCCCTTTTGTTTTGCTGTGTGTTCTGTCTTAGTTACCTTCCATCCCTAATGTGTTTTATTATTATTCAGGTCCTTGCCAATCTGTCTCTTACCTGCTCATTAGAACTCCTGTGGTAGAAAATATTCCTGTAAGAACCTAATTCCAGTATATTTCAATTTATTTTCAGGTTGAGTGAGTCTAAAGCTCAGATTATTAAGGTGAGCTTGCAGTGATGTGTTTGATAAACTATGCATCTCGTTGTATTAAGGCAAAGGGAAATTCATCTATAAAGTTTTAACTTACACTTTGAAGGCTGAACAAAAAATAAGTAGATCTAGACCCTCAAAAAACTTGTCTCCACTGGGGTTTCAAGTGACTAGTAGTTTGACAGGTGAAATAATTTAGAGCATTTCTTTGTTAGACATATGAGAGGGAAATGTGGCAATCAGCAGAATAAGCTTGTTCTGATGACTCTTTCACAACGGAACCCATTTTGGAATTCTCCAAAGCAACTTTAAAATTTCCAAGAGCAGGCGAAGAGGTGTTTTTAGTTAAAATTGCTAATAAAACCACTGAGTAGGTCAGTGAGTTGGGCCTACAGCAAGCTCCAGAAGCACAGAACATTTATATGCAATTTGAGGGCTGAGTTCCCTCCAGAATGACTGTAGAGTTCTCACTGCACTGCAGTTATGGCTATAAAATATTAGCAATGTTAAGTAAATTACAAGATATTACATGAGAAAGGCTTTCCATCAGGTAACAGTTGGGCCTCCAAGCTATCCAAAACAAGCCTTATTACTTGTCTCCACTTTCGTTTTTTTAAACATATGAAAATTATTTCCTAACACTTAAACCAAAGAAAAAGAAAAAAGAAACAAAATTCAGAGTTTAAATAATCATAGCTAAAAGCATATAGCACGCACATTTTATCCAGTTTATTATTAAAAACAGCAGCAAAAATTGACTATGATATTGCAGGGGCAGGAGAAAATTAAGCAGTGTCTCATCTGCTACTTCCAACTAAATTTTAAGCACTCTGGGGCTTTTAATATAAATGGCAATTTTATTGCTGGCATTAGAGAAGTAGTTATCCTGATCTCCAAAAATGCCTACCACTTTCTGGGCAATTCTGTGAATTATGTGTAAATTATTAACCACAGGACAGGTCATCTCAGACACAGAGCGATTACAGACTGTTGCAGAACCCTACGAAACTGTAAAGCCACAGGAAACAGAGGATTGAGAAATGCACATTGAATCACTGGCCAGCCACTCCTACCAGAACAACATGGTCTCAACACCCTCTTTCCCCTTCCCCTGTTCTTATTTTATCTCATTCCCTGAGGCAGGACCAGTTGTGCCTGTGTCCAGCAGGCAGTACCATCACAGCCAGCCCTGATCACGAGGAGGCTCTTGTTTCCACAAGAGCCATAACAGCCCAGAAGCATCTTGTCAGACCAGCCAGCCTGAGCAGGGGGAGTCTGGCTCTACCCCAGTCATGCCTTAATGAGAAGATCATCTGCCTTATTACAAAAGACACCGAATAAAACTGGATATTTAGGAACTCACATTGTCATGAGGGGAAAAACTGCTACGAAGTATTAGCTTATCACTAGGTATCCAACCAATTTCACAGAAGACTAGCAGCATCTCGTTAGGTTTATAAATATAAACTGTCATCTGTTCAGTCCATTTATAAAATGTGGGAAGGCAGCAGGAAACCTAAAGATTCACAGGGGAGTTTCTGGAGAGAAACATTTACTGCTCTCTTTCTCATTTCTCTCAGCCTTTAATTTTAGTCTCATCTTTTCACAGTTCTTTCTTCTCCTTTCTGTACATTGCCTGTTACTGCAGAACCACCAGTCATCCTGTACACTCCACTGATGGAATTTCTGTGCAAATGCCCAGCACCATCACAGCTGTCAGCAGCTGTATGCCTGCTCTGACATTTACAACAGTGATTCTTCATCATGGAACAAGGGGAAAGGAGGGAATGAGGAGCACTGGGGAAAGCAGAGGCCACCCTTGAGCCTACACAGATAGACGTAGCTTGTTTTGACAAAGCAGAGCTGAGGCCACAAATGGAGCTGCACGGCAGGAGGATGGCAAGGACTGCAGAAGACCCACTGAGAACACGGGGTCCAGTCTGTACAGCTATCTTGTATAGTTATACAGTCTCATTGACTTACAGGACCTTGGCATCTCCCAATCATTTACTCTTGGAGAACTGCTATTGCTCTACTTCAAAGGTTGGCAGATGATGCAGGACATATAGCTGAGCAAAAACCTGAATTCACATCCCATAATTCCCAAACTGCAATCTCAGATCCAGCACCACCTCCTATCACACTTCTGCTTTTCTCCACCTCTGAAATGCACAGAAATACTGGTCTGAATACAGTGCCCCATGCCAGAACACAGCCTGAGAGCCTCAGAGAGGGGTGCATCACAGACACCACAAATCAATTCAATTCAGGAAGAAGCTGTTGACATTATGAACCCACACACACACACTCCCTTTTGACACAACTGACAGTGGCAGTCTCTCAGGAGAAGACTGAGCATTGGGCCTGAAAGCACACCAGTGGTTTGCAGTGAGGCCTCAGACTTGGAAAGCAAGGGCAGAACGTGCTTTTGGCTTATCTACAACTACCATCTCATTCTTTCCCACCTTGCTTTCCAAAGTTCCCCAGCACACTAGCAGGAGAAGCAGAAGTCTGATGACATGAAAAATACATGATATATACAAAAAGGAAAAACAAAATTCCTCATGTTGTCAATATGATATAGCTCTCAGACAACAACCTATGAATGGATTTGACTGGTTGGTCAATCTGCTCATAACAAAAGACATGACAGACAGAAATGCAAGAGTGTGTCCAGTATCTGTGGTGAAGTGCCAATGCTGAGGGGACAAGTAACAACTGGAAAAAAAACAAGTCATTTTGTTTTTCAGAAGTCAGATAAGCAGAAAGAGGAAGATGAGAAAGAAAGGGAAAATTCCTGCCCTGAACATGCTAAGATACTTCATGGATGGATGCTTATTTGCTGCACTGCAGATACACTTACACATAATAAACCTGAATTCATTAATACTAAATATTTACGCTCAGCTTGTAACTCGTCCAAAAAAGCAATTATGATACATCACACTGACAGAGAGTATAAAACCATTAAAACTTGGATCCCTCACACAAAATACTGTGTCAATGCATAGTTAACAGTAACATCCTTAGTACTGTACATGGAAATGGAAATAGTCCAATGCTTTCTAATAAAGCTGTACAAAATCTGTTTTGCTGTGACACCTATCCTGCAATGAGATCCCTTTAACTTAAAATATGCTACAGTCAAAGCCATGAATATTATTTCAGTTGGCCATTACATTTAGTATAGCTTATTAGGTAAACTAAGAGCTCTTGGGACTGTACTTTAGTTGCAATATTTTCCCAGCAGCCTGACACGTTACAGGTGTCATTCACAGAGGACTTAAAATGCAGAGATGAGCTGGTAACAACAGCACCTTTAGCCTCATGATGGCAGGTGAGAAGAAGCTACACAAGGAGAGACTCTGCAGTGTTTCCAGTCTGCTTGAATCTCTTTGAGAAAGGAATAAATAACAGTAATTCCTTGGTTGAAAATGAAGAGTAGAGTTGTTAAAAGTCAGACCCTGAGATGTGACAGTCTCGTTCAGTTCTCTCTTTCACAAGTAATAGTTGTAAGAGTTTAACCACGTGGTCTTTTAACAGGCAACACGTTCCCTGCAGAAGGCATTGTCCATATAAGTGCTACAGGATATGCCTTCCAGCTCTTACAGCACACTGGCCTTGGAATCAAAGTCTGGTGGAGATAGATAGCAAGATCTCTTGAAATTACCAATAGTTACTTAAGAAATATGTAACCTAAAGCACAGTCCAAATGCACTGTAGGGAAACTGGAATATAAGCTGATGACAGACAGAGGTTTTAGGAAAGTAGTTGTCCACTTTGGCACTGGGAATACATCACTACAACAACATGACCTACACAAGTTGTGGGCATAATTCTGTATATAAACACATGGTGCCACTGGTAAAACATCAGCTGGCAAGATAAATTGTAAAAGGCATAGTATTAAATAAGGCATTTCCAGGGCTCAGATCCAAAGATACTAATCCTTCCATCAGGATTCAAACTGGCAATATTCCATATAGGAAGACATTTGTTCTCTCTCTGGACTGGATATAAAATTCATCTGTTAAAGAGAGTGAACTCTCTTCTCTTCTACTTTCAACTCCACTACTGAGTAAAGGCATGAAACCATGTTTGCCTTCTGTGTGTCTCCAGAATCACCCAAGTGAACAAAAGCACAATGACAATGTAGTGACACTATTTGGGAAGATGTTGTAATGCTCAGGTCCAGCTCAGATTTAAGATTTTGCATCATATTTCATAAAGCCCATTGATGGTACAGTAGCATGCAACACGTCTGACCTATATCAGAACCAAATGTAGTTATCTCCTGTATTTTGATACAGGTCTACCTTTGTACATGATGAGAGTCTTGAGTTTACAAACAAACCCAAAGTTTGGATTTAGATCTGCTGACATGGCTCTCTTTGCTGGCACAAAAATGGAATACTTCAAAATTTCTTTGTTAGGAGTAAGGAAATCATTCCAGGGTTATAGATACCATATCATGTAACTGCTGAATTTTTTTTGTGGCAACCTTCATCCCCTCAAAAAACTCATCTGCAACAAGCAGTTTTCCAAAACAAAAATGGCCATTCTGATATAGAAAGATGATCTGATGATTTAAGTCAAACAGCATGTAAAATGAGTTGGAACTACTTCAGAAGATTCAGTCTATCATCATTTCCTTGAGTTCCAGTTTTGCTATTTTGTTTATTCTTGAGACTGAGCCCGAGAACTTAAAATCTGATCTAAGCATGAATATATGTGGCTACTATGGGCAACCACATACTGTGAATATCATTGTATGCATAAATCAATAAAGATGTCTTATGTATTTCTCTGCTCAATTCCTATGCACTAAGATGTTTCCAAGATGACCAAATAAATCATTTTCTGTGGTAGGAATAAAAGTCTGATCATTATCTTGGATGTACTATTTCACCCTAAAATCAGGAGGCGAGAGTGTGATATTACCACCGAGAATAAACAAGAAGTTTATTGTTTAAGGGAGTATTTCATTGATCCAAACACAAATCACAGTTCTGGTTTACCCAACTCTAGAAGGCCCAAGGAAGTATTAAATGAAATGTTAAAATTAACATCTACATTATCTCCCAGGTAATGTATTTAATTATGATAAAGAAATTCCTCCAATTCTGTGCTGGTTAGTCTATGTAATAAGTGAAGAACTTCAGCCTATGGAGTCCTATATGTATAAGCAGAGCATTTTCAAGGCCAAGTCTTTCCTACTAGTATGTGTTAAAGTGTGAAACATGGTACAGGTAATTCAGTCTGAAAACCAATTCATTTTTTCTACTCATACTTCCCAGGTCGAGATGGAAAGGTTTTGGATTACAATCATATTTTAAGTATAGATTTCTCTAATTTAAAAATAAAATCAAGGCTTGATAAGTTGTGCTTTAGCAACCCTAAGAAGAAAACTACTTGTAGAATCTTGATATAAAGTATTACCTAGCAGAAACCATCAAACAACTGGTCTATTTTACCTGTGCTTTATAAGACACATTTGTGCAAAATACATAAAAGGAAGTACTTAGCATTAAAATCATTGGTGGAACTCATGGTTCTAGGATATGGTGTAAAAAGCATCAAAATCCCCAACCTTTATAACTTTCTATTAATCAGTTTCAGGTCAGAAAAGTGTCATGGAATAATGTTAGATGTATGTTGTTTACTCTTTTTTCGAAGTCAAATAATTCCTGTCGTTTCATTTTTTTTCCCCATGTTGCTTCTAGATGGAGTTACCTCACCAACAAAGTGTCATAATATTTCTTCAAAGTACTTAAAAATACTTTCTAGATGTGTTTTTTTAGGATAGACTAAAGCATAGTAAGTCTTTTCATTGCCTTCAAAAATTACAATAAATTATTGTAAAGCCCAGCATATTAATATGAGGCCTGATTGCATACTGCAGCAATTAGCAAGGGGATACATCTCATTTTGGCATGTCCAACAGGAAGTTAAGGAGAATAGAGGGGTGCAATAACCCACTCAAGGGGGTTATTATATTGCAAATATAAGCCACAGCCCTCACCTTGCATTTGGAGGAACAAGATCCTTTCCTTCCAGCCTGTGTCAAATAAGAGGCAGGAGAACCAGCCAGTGAGCAATGTCAATGAGGCAGGCCAAGTAGACAGCACAGAACTTCAAGGAATGACAGAAGTACTTATTCCATATGAGTAACTATATTTTGCTCCTTAAAATGTTCTGAAGGAGTTGGGAGCTGGTCAAGCAGCAGAGTTTGGTGCAGCCTGGGAGAGGCAGGGAAAGCTGCTGCCACAGTATGTGACAGTGTCCCTGTGGAAGGGAGGGCTGACAGCATCCTTACACTTTATACTCTCTAGACTAGAAAGGGAATTTTGCTTTGTAACCAGAGGAAATACCTTTGGATCTATGAACAGCCATCAACTTTCTGGGATCCAGCAATACATCCTTTGAGCCTTGTCTTCTGTCCAGTCTGAAGTCCTCGTGCAACTAAGCCCCACAGGTGAGGCAATGACCCACTTGAGGAGATGGATCATCTCATGAAATAGGAGTTTCCTGTTAGGAGATCAGGACTTTCCTGCATTTGTCTGCTCAAATCAATCCCCAGAGAAATAATGTGCCTAATTACTGACTTTACAAACACTAGAATAATTCCCTTGTCCTTCATAAAGTATCTCTTACTGACCAGCATATAACCTCAGGTAATTAGGTAGATTCCTAGATGGCAAATACCCAAGATTAGTCTTTAATCTCAAGGGAAAGAATAGTGACAGAGCTTTTAAAAGATTTTCAGGTAATTCAGAGAGACATTACATCCCTCATTACAGTCATCTCAAATGCAGCAGAATTGACTGAGTTGGAGTTTCTGGAACGAAATGAGATACAACCTAAAGCACACTGAACAGCCCTTTCCTAAACATCTCCAGTTTCCTACAGAGCCTCCTCAGACAGGCGATAAATGAAATTTCTCCATTTATTGGGTCATATTTCATTGAACACAAGTGTATGTGTCACTATACACCTTTGAACTCCCTCGATGGCCTCTCCAGACTGTATTAATGGGGCTGCAGCACAACAGAACAGGGCTCAAGTCTCCATTAAGCAGAACTTGGGACAGCAAGGGAGGCTAGCACAGAGAAACAGTTTCATCTGGCTATTAATTCAGGACCTATGTGGAAAAACAAATGATCCATTTCTTCAGAAGACCTCTCTAATTTAATTCTCAGCTAAACAGCAAAGCCATTTCTATTCTTTCCTGGCATAAACGATCCTGGGGTGAGCAAATCCCCAAGTGAACGTCAGAGGTGTCACCCTGGTATGGGATTGGTTCAGACCTGGCTTATTTTAGGGCTAAACATTAGAAAATAGTCCCAGACAAAAAGATTCAAAATGTTATGCATTAAATATGCTGCACTGCTAAACCAACCAACTTAAAGTCACTATTATTTCTTTGCTATTGCAATTGCCCTTAAAGGTCCCACATGGGGACCAAACACTTATCCTACAGACCATGAAAAAGCAAGAACCCAGAGCTAGTCACGAACAAAGGAAACCAGCTACTGATAACCCCTGAATTTTGAATTAAAAATCTTCAAATTGTTTATAAACTAGCAGCTCAAGAATTAGTCACAGAATTATCCAAACAGTTATAACAAATTTATTAATCTATGAATAAAATCATAAGCCCCTTAAGCAATTTATAAAACAGAAAAATAACATGTCAATTATTTGCTGCAAAAAAGGTTTTCGCCTTTAGCTTTTTACTTAAGCAGCTGCAAAAATAAATAGCTTAACAGTCTGCAACCATGCTGGTTTGGCATAACTGCACTGGAATTTAACTCTTAATAAAAAGAAGTTATGATTTTTGAAGCTTGCTTTCATTTCAGAAAAACAAAGAATATACTTTTTTTTTTTTTGTTTTATACTTATAAAGCAGAGAGGATGGACCTGAGAGAGAAGAGACTACAGCACAGAAATCTGGACTGGAGGAATTGCAGAAGTGCCTCTGGAGTCCCAAGCAGACCACCAGGAGTCAGTGAGAGAACACTCAAGATTCAAAATTCCTGCTTATCAAGGATAAGATCCTGCAAGTTCTCTAAATGTGACCTATTTCACAGTTCAGTGAGGTTCAGACACAAATATAAACTTTGTCTCAGTTGTGAAAACATAGAGTAAAATACTAAATCCAAACCCATTTCACATCTGGTTATCCTAAGTTTTGGGCTCAACCATCAAAAGGTTATTCTAGAAAACTCTTGAGAAAGAAGAGGCAGAGGCAATACTGCAAGATTGAGTGTTTTGATGAACAGGGAGATTGTGAAAATGGATGGGGAACAACTGAGGAATTACATAGAAGAAGTAGCTGAGCTTCACTGAAGAAAAGGACAAATAATTGATTTCAAAGGGAAAGAGACAGAGTGGTAAAATGAACTATGTGGGGAAACCTCAGAGAAGCTAAATAACTCTTAACATGTATGAGTCACTATCACTCATTGTGCAGATCAGCTCTAATACTTCCACCATACAAACAAAAAACACCCAGCTATATATAAAGAGGAGTAAGTTAATTATACATGCATACTTTTATGTAAAATAGATGAGAGCATGTGGTTATTTTTCAGAGTACAGTCAGGTCTATAGTTCTTGAATGGCACAGCTACTAATATTTCTACGCTTTAGATACGCAGTGTAAAACGTGGACTGATTTTACTTAATCAAACAATTTAAAGTTTGAACTGCTTTCTATTTAGCTAACAGCATATAATAACCATTAGAATGAGCCATAAAGTTATCATCTTATTTGCATGGATACCATACTAGAGGCAATGAAAGCATTCCAGATTTACACAGTCATTGAGAGGAAGATCAAGTCCACAGTGTATAAACATTAAAAAGACCCTAATTAGAATCAAGTATTTTTGACAATTTTATTTCCAGCTAATTAGCACTGATGTTTTCGTTCTAGAACCTGACTTCACTGTATTCCGCAATAATGATGATTCATATCTACATTCAAATAAATAATTCAGCAAAGAAAGATGCATGGAAGTGCTTTTGTTTATAGTGCTGTCAAAATTAAATACTTGGGGAAAAAATAAATGTTAACTGTTGTACACTTTTAACAGGTTGAGACTAGACTAAGTGCTATTTACAGGGAACAAGCAAGCTGCCCTGCATACTCTAGATAATTAGAAACCAGAGCAGGTTTCTTGCAATCTGACAAGTAAGGGCCGATTTCTGGTGTGTCCACACACTCCCACATCTGTAATGGGAGGAACACTTCTCTGGGTACAACCGGGAGACAGAAGATGCAACAGTATCATTACGTGACATTTTGGGTGGCTTCCATTCTCAAGACTCTTAAAATGAGGCTGAGATGCTGCTGGCAGTGTGAGGGAGAGCCCTACCTTATATCCTGTGCAGGAACACGGTTATACACTTGCGTAACCCAGAACCCGAAACCAGAGTCAAGTTCCAGGACTGTGCTCCACCCTGGGGTTTCTGCCACACTCCTGTGCAGGACAAATTGCTACCAGAATATCACCCACCTGCTGTAAGACAGTGAAGGTACACTGAATTTTCAGGTACAAACCCAACAGAATGGGATCACTGCACTTGAAAATGTGTATTGTCATGTATAAAATCTTCTGTACACATGCAAAACTGCAAAGGTTACATGTACAAACCTCAATATTTAATGCAGAATCTGTAGATGAAGCGGCCTGGAAATACACCAGCCACAGAGAGAGATACTTCACATCCAAACCCCAGAAATATATTGACAGTAGTAAACAGAGATTCCTGAAGCACACTTGTGCACAAAAGAATTACTATAGCCAAGGTGATTTTAAGAAAGAAATGATCACTAGGCGTGGCTGCTATCAGAAATGGCACAGTGAATAAAACCAAAACATCAGAACAGACTAAGATTGCTGAGAAGGAGAGGATACTCCTGAAGTCACAGACCATTCACAATTTGGAAGACCTTCATTCATCTCTTTGCTTCACCACACAGACTGCTTGAAAAGACTGGCTTAATGATTCATACCATCATTTATTGAAGTATTCATCCTTTGGAGGCCCTTGTCCTTCCACAGCAGGTGCACAGGCAGTTCAGATACACAGTACTGGTGATCATGGGACTAAGATGGGATGAATTTAGGTTTTCTAGCCCCATTTTGCAACCACACTATCGACATCAGGTACACTGCAGATCAGAAGGTGCAGAGGTACTACAACAAGAAGAAGCACATAGATCCTTACATGTCCTGAGGAGAAGTAGTGCATTACAGCTTCCCTTTGTTCATGTTAATAAAACCAGTTTAACATGTAACTATCAGCAACTGCAAAATGGAACCATATTTTTTACTCCAAATTTCTATCACTTCTATCACTTTGTGTATAAAACATCTCAGTGAGCACAAATAATTGTAATGCTCTATTTTTCTCCTCTGTAAGTAGCAATGCACTGACTTCAGTCACAGTAACAATGCTATACACGAATACCTTGGAGGTGATGTTTCTCTTCTCTTGTCACAGCTCTGCTTTGGTCCAGATTCTCAGCTGAGTAGGCTACAGACCCTCATGAGACTAAAAGACATTGACTTATGGCAACTAAGGATCTCTACTAAATAGTAGTAGGAGGAAAAATTATTAGTGCAGTTACTTTGAAAGGCCAATTACAATTTTATTAGAAGAAAAGCTTCAGCAGTTTCAGTTATTTACAATTTAACAATCATGCTATGTATTAAATTGATACAAACTTTTTTCCCCTAAAAGTAATTAACACTATAAACAATACAAATGAATTGAGTTTTGATCAAGACAGTTTGGAGTACTGGTGGTATTTTCCATTTAGTGAAGCCTTTATTATTACCATGAGCTTAATGACCTGAGCTTAGACATTCTGCTTCATTTTACCACGTGTCATTTTTATTCTGCCCTTCTGGATACATGTGTAGGAAGGAGCAGGGCTAATGTATATTGGAAAAATTAAGTCAGTCAATTAATTAAAGTCTTTGTTTTTACATAGCTAACATTCTTCAAGTAGGAAATAAGAAATTAATTCTAAACAAATAATAAAGAATCAACAAAATTAACTAGACCTTTAATAATGAGTGACAGTAATAACCCCAGAGAATAAATTCCATTTTAACTGTGGTAAACAAAAGCTGATGCAATAGACTCATGGTTTTGGTTCACTAGCAGAGATTCATGTACCTCACCTGGTATCTCACTGCAGACAGCAAAGTCTTTGCAGAAGTCTCAGACAAGGTACTGTATTTGCACACATTGACTGATGCTGTTGGATGTAAGCATTCAGCTCCTTCCTTGCTCCCAGGGAGCTGACATGGGTAGCCAGAGTCTGATTTCACACCAGTTTCGCACATCAGTAACATTTCAGTACTGTAATTCCATCTCTGAAACGATGCCTTGACTTACACTGATAGCTGGCCAAGGTGAAAAATCAGGCCAAAAAGACAATCCTAGAAGCAAGGTAGTTATTGCCCAGAGACAGAAAGGCATGTACCTCCCACGTATCCATGCTCTGCAGAGAGATTCATTTCAGTCCATTCATCCAGAATAAGCAAACCCAGAAATAGAAGAAATGAAACATTCTGCTTCGGGCTTGGATCCACAGCATAATTGAGCTAAGATCCATCCCCTCTGCCATGGGCCTGTTAGCAAGCAGCTCCTACTGCCTCGAGGGAATAAGAAAAATGGGGATAAGACAACTCCATCACACCCACACCTACCTGCTGCACCAACAGGACAGGCAGGAGTGGGGCACAGCAGCACTGGAGCCAAGAAATTAATTAGTTCTCCTTTACCCAGCCAGGTACAACTACTTCTCTTCCCTCCCTTACTTATTTCTGTAGCTGTTACCTTAAGCTGCTAGCCCAGCCTTATGCTTTTGGTGACTATATGATGGACTAGGAGGGAAGTGAAGGCACCTTGGTCCTGTGGCTGCAGTTGCTCCCTCATGCACAGCCCTTCCCTGAGCTTCCCCTGGCCTGCAGCCCCCTTTTCCCCTGCAGTGCTGCCACAAAGCAGCCTAATCCCTGAAGGGAAGAAGAGTGTGCAATCTCTGAAGCAAAGGTATATTTATTTCAAGTAGGCTCCAAATGCAGCAGAGCTCCATCCTTTTTTTGCAAGATCCAGCCAGTCAGTCAGTTATTAAAACTGACTGGGCCTGGCTGCTGGATTCTGCTTGCTCGCATTTTACAAAGCAGCCATGGCAGCTCCTCGCTTGCTCCTCTGTGCAAATGTTAGCAATTACAGCTCACACAGACATGAAATGTAGGTATGCAGGCTTAATTAGAGCTGGAAAGATTTAAAGGCAAATATTTTCCTCAGAGAAAACTCATCTGAAACCATACTTCAGACACTTGCTTGGACAGCTTCTTGTGCTAAAAAGAGTTATCCACACTGCACTGTGCTGGAGATCTTTAAGGAGAGTAAAGAAATCAAGAGCTCAGAGCAAGCTTTAATTCCAAAAGCACCACTGATGTCTATATTCCTGTGATCCCTTGACACATTTCTTTAAACAGCCAGCTGGGATTGCGGCCAGGCCAGCACCATTTAGTTCCAGACTAGAGGAAAAGCTATTTGCACATTCAGCCCTCTGCCATAGATCAGCAGCACTAATAGTTATCATTATGTTATATATAACAATGAATTAGAGCTCAAACATTAACGAGCTTTTAGCAGATACTTTCACTAGACCATACTGCAGTGAGTCTGAAACCAAGCAAGATGCTGTCACCTGTCTCATGTGAGTTGATTGTTACAGTCCTAGACAGTCACTCTACTGTCATCTAAAGTAAAGAGGGAGATATTTTTGAACACCTTTGATCAGGCCTTTTTTTTTTTTTTGGGTGGAAAGAGCTGAAAATAAGGAATGTCTGGTGCCATGTCATCCTGTCCCCTTACCTACCACTCTCACTGACTGATTCCAGAGAAACAAATTCCATGGCTGATAGCAGAAACCCTGTCACTTCATCACAGTTGGTGACACAATGAGAGTTTACGTGCTTGAAAATTCGGCTCAGTAAGGGTTTATCTACCATACCAAAATGTGGTCCTGGACAGCAATTAGCTTCCCCCAGCTAAATTAAAAAATCCAAAATTAAATTTCTTTAAAACACTAAACCAGAAAATATATTTCCTTCTTCAACAGACCCCATGTGAAAACTTTAGAAGACTGAATCTCCATAAGCAGATTAACTTTGGCATCTCTCACCATGAAACAGGAATATTTAAATCTAAAAATAGCATGCTAAAGCTGTTTTAAGTTGGATAATTCAGTCGGAGGTGGCTTTCATTTCATCTAGCTCTACCTAATTTGCTACAGCTAAAACCTATTTGAGACATGCTGAGCAAAACAGACAAGTAAAGCATCCTCTCATCCATAGCTTAAAACTCCACATTTAAACTTGCAAGTCATTGCACACATCCTGTCCTACATTTAAAAGGTCACATTTGACCAAGGTATCATTAATCATACATCCTCACAATTTAATCAATTGTTAGATAGATTATATTAGTAGCTTTCTGTAGCAGCATGCAAATCTTTTTGCCCTACTTCAACTCCTTTCCGACAAAGCCAAGTCAGTTTACAGCAGAAAGGTGAAAAGCTAATGCTCATCTGTTAGAGGAGACCAACACAGGAGATGCCTCTTTTTGTTTTCCTACTTAAAGATCAAGGAGAATGTACATCAGTATGGGGAGGTTGATGTTTAATTATACAATAGCTATGGAGAGATAACAATCTCTTTGAAGTGCTTTAACTTCTGTGCCACTTTCTCAAGTGAAAAAAGAAGGAAGATACTCATCACTTTGAATGATGCCAGCTTAGATCTGGGGGAGGAGACAAGGGGGAAGAATGTCACACTGAGGAAAATATATATTCAAGTTGATTAATAAATGTAAACACATCATTAGATTAAATAGCAGGTTAGTTTCCTGACAGCTACGTTGTCAGGAGGAGAGAAAAGAAAGAAAGATAGATCACAAAGCCCCAAACAAACAGCAGCTAAAATACTAGAGTTGTTTGGAGCTTGGTGCTGTTTCTATTTCTGTGGATGAGAATCCTTCCATCAACTGGATGCTGCAGGAGCCAGCCCTGAGTTGTTTTCTGCACTTTGCTTTGGTGTCAGTTAGCTAATTCCTACTTTATTCAACTTATGCATAATTAGAGTCTAATTTTTAGCCGCATAGTGATTCCTTATTCCATGTCCAGGATTAGGACTTGGAGTTCTTTCATGAGGGATTTCTTATGTCAAGGAAGATATTCTGGCCTCGGGTAGGTAGGAATACCCTCCTGCTAGCTACAGAAAGATTGTATTTTCAGCTACAGAAATATTTAGGAGTAATCACAGAGAGGGAAAATTCGACATGTGTCTTGAACTGGTCAAATATGGGAAAACAAATATGGCTAAAGGATAAATTTTAGATTAATAACTTTTTGAACAGGGAAGGTAGTGTTTTTCCTTCCACTAAAATCCTTTAGAAATCTGTATTCTCAATAGGCAAACTATGAACTTTAAAACAAATCTTTATAAAAGATAAAATCTAGACCAAGAACACGAAGAAGAAATGAAATTAATGTCACTCTCTGTTATTTACTGAATGATCAAAAATCTCCAGCTGTGAATTTCTCTATTTTAAAACTCATATTTTTTTAGACATAAAGATGGTTGAATTTAGTAAAAAATACAAACTGATAACCCAAGCAATAGAAGTGTTGCCAATTAAATTACACAGCCAGTGACTATCCATGAAAACAGAGGGAAAAGGGAAATATGATAATTTGAGCACAATATGTGGGAGGACATAAGAAGTGGTACTTCTTCTTGAGGGCTCCAAGTCTGATCACATAGTCTTCATCTATTGCTTACAGAATTCTGGCCCCTTCCATGACACATATATTTATTTAATCTTACATGAAAGATAAATGCCTACACATGTTTTAAAATGAAGTATTGCTTAATTTAAAAAAAGCTTTTTTATTAAATAATATATCATTTCTAAGTGACATATGACACACATGGTTTGATTATCACAGCAATAACTTACACACATCTCTGTGTACTTGCAAATACTCCTCAGAGACCAATAAAAGGGCATATGGCATAATAGTGTCTCTTTAAATGTAATGGTTATTAGTGGTACATATTAAAGTATTGAAGGTGAACTGAGAGCTTGCTTTTTCTTTCAAACAAAATGAGTAGTTTAAATGACGGTACCTTATTCACAATGGTATACATCATTTTACGGTGGGAATGCAGCTTTAGGAAGCACCTACTTTCGGCAGCAAAACTGGCTTAAGAAGTTCTACCTCCCCTTCTTTCATAGCTCAGAAGTCCTTCAATGGTGTTCATGTTACGGTTTGGGCTAAAAACAACCCTTTTATGTGGAGACAGAACAGAAATTTCTTTTCAGTAAACACACTGCTCCAAATGTTCTTTGTTCCTACCTTGAAAGGCTTACTTTTGGACATGAGCAAGTATTTCTCATAAGTATCCAATCCCACTCCAGTAGAATGACTGGTTACATATTATTTGGAAAACACAGTTCTGTTTCTGTGGCTCACAGACAGGTAAAGCTTATGAAAGCATCTAATAGGCAGTGAAATTTGAATCCAGAATTAGATCTTGAGTTAAATTTTCCCAAATTTTTGAGAGCTGTCTGGATCCAGGGAGTTATGACTGAAGGCCAAACACCAAGCTTCAGTGCCTAAACTCACATATGGGATATGTTTTTAATTCAGAGGCTGGGCTAACATCCAGTGATGACAATGAGGATGCTCATTTCTACTCTCTTTCCCAGTGAAGAACCAGTGAGTGTAAATAAGGGAACTATTTCTATTACAAAAATTGCTGCCTGATGCAATGATGATAAGAGGTCACCACGTTGTGTCTGACACCAAGTAGGTATTGTCATCACAAAATTACACCTTTACATGGTAGCTGCAAGTCTCCAACTTTCATCCTAGTTAGGTCAAAGGCATCCAGACCCTACAAACAAGTCATCCAGACTCTCCTCCCAACATCACAAATACTACACAGAAACAGAGACTCTGCCTGAGGAATGCAACTTGAACAGCGTCACACGTCTCATGGGAATTCTCTGATTTAATTCCAGCATCCAAACATAATCTCAAATAGTGCCTCAGATTTTCTCATGAGCTGCACTCAATACCCAGGCCTTCAGAAATGCCATTCTAGCGTGAAGCATGAGGCCGGTTTAATCTTCCTCAGAGCTTCTGGATGATCCAGTTGTACAGATATCAGACAACATTATTATTTATTGATTTCCAAACAGGAATAATTAGGATGTGTGTGACTGTTTTTCTCAGCAAGATGCACATTAGTAACTCCAGGACTCCACCACATTTACCTATGTGTCCGTACACAAAAAAGGGGGGTTTGCTTATCACTCCAGATGTCTGGTGCAAAAGACACCTGGTGCCCACAATAACAAAAACCTGGGACATTAAGCATACAGATGTAAGTAGCAGTTTTATACTATATTCTGCTTCCCCTCAAAATAAACCAGCTCAGTATCACTTTGAAACAGACTGGAGTTAACAAGCTATTAACCCAAGCTACTGATAAAAGGTCTATTGCCTCAAAATTTACATCTCCACAGCTGCTTAAGGAGTACCTTATCAACTCCTTTTCATAACTCATCAACTCTCACTAATGAAAACTGAAAACTTGTTTCCAGTTGTTTTCCTACAGGTAATGGAATTATATGGCTTCTGAACTTTAGTCTGTCACAGAATTGGCAATTAAGGAATGCTACCCCCATTTTATGTGTAGAGACTTTTCCATTATTTAAAAAAAGCATGGCAAGACATAAAGGAAGAAACAGTCTGAGTCTCCTAAAATGATCAACAACCTATTTCAGTTTAAGACGAGTAAGATAAAAAAATCAAGCAGCATTACTCAAGTGGTACACAGGATACACCACACCACTCCCACTGAGGCTGAGGGAAGTGTCTGTAGGCAGGACATTCCAATGCTGCTGTGTCCAGCATCCCATGGTCCCACTGGTGCATAGCAGAGTCACAGTTAGCTCTGTAATTAGTTCACAGTCTGAGTATAGGAAGAAGGCAAAGAGAGGGGAAGCAAAGAAAAACAGGTTTAGTGACTTTCTTGAGCTTGTATTTTGTAACAATGGCAGAGAGAAAAGCAAATCCTTCTCTCCAAAACCCTGCTTTGGTAACTTTTTGCTCTCTTAAGTGCTGATTGTGGCAGGGGAAATCAAATTAGTCTCTCCAGCCTTCTTCCTCTGGACAACACGATACTCCCCTTTAAGCTCTTGTTTTACTTATAAGGCACTGAGGATTTATTTACATCAGTTCAAGCTCTCTTATTGGAGATTTTTGAAATATATATATAACTTCCAGGAGATGTTTTTATTATCATTATTTATATTCCTGTTACTATCTCCTACTCCTCATCCTTTCTCCCTTCCTCAATATCCAACTCCCCTGGAAAACAGATGAATTGCAATTTTCATGAAAAGGAAAGGAGCAAAGAAGCACCTGCAAAAACTCTCTTGAAGGGGAAAAATAAAGGAGGAAGAAAAGAAGGCGAGTTAGGCATAAAAACATTTCCTGAGAAAAATTGACGCAGAGCTGGGTGACACTGAGTGTTTGGACTTATAATTCTTAAGCTCAATTGAACCACACCTTTGTGGGCTTCTGCTTGAAGATGTAAACAGCTCCAGTCCCAACAATCCTTTTGTGTTAAAAGCAGCAGTGGCAAAGCATGACATTCTTTGTCTCATACAGGAAATGACTCCATTTGCTTTGGGAACTATTCAATGTTATCTACTACCCTCCAACTTAAAAGTTGTGTACAGTAAGAAAATAAAACCAAACACCATGATCACACAATAAGAATAACAAGCACAAAACAACTCACGGGTACTCTATAGGCTGAAATTTGTTTGCACAAATTATTCAGTGAGCCCTTATAAATAATGAATGCACTGTGGAAGTCACGATCAGTTTATGAATTATTTATTAACTGAAATATGGGCTGAATTTGTCAGATAACCTTATTTTCCACAAATCATTCAACCATCTCCTACATTAAATGGTACCAACTGGCCTCCAAATAGCCCTACCTGCAAAATATAATCTCATGCTTTCTGTGGCATGAGAAATGCTTTTTAAACCCAATTTCTAGAGACCATCCATAATATTGTCTGTCAAAGCTTTGCTCTAAAAACAAGTAATTATCCAGAACCAATACTAGTGCCATCCTATATTTTAATTACCGAAAGCTATAATGTGACAGTTTGGCACCTATCCTATCAATCCCAAGTCTGAAAAGAGAATATGAGTGGAAATTACCTATCACATAATACTTTAGGAATACTCCTGCCAATCACAGTGCCTTTAAAAGGAGTCATTATTTTTGAGTTGTCTGAGAGAGAGAGAATAACTAAAACACTACAGCAAGTGAATGAACATGACCAGAAATTTAAAATATTTAATTTAAAATTATTTTAAAATGCTTGGGAAGTTAACTGAAACTTGACAGTTTATAACATAGACTTTTTTCTTGAAGATGTTGCTCTACAGCCTGTTTAACTAAGGAATCTGAAAGTAATTTATCAGTATATATAAAAAAGGTAGGAAGGTAGCATCGGTACACTGTCCTACTTGGTTGGACTCAAAGTCTAGCTAACCTGCTGTCTTTGATGACACTCAAGGTTTACAAAAACTTGTAAAAAAACAGGCAGCAAGATCTCCGTCATGCTCACAAACACCAGAAGAGCAAGCTGCTCCTCTTGACCCAGTTCCTCCCGGGTGCCAGAGGCATACGGAGGTGTTACCACCACATCCCTCCAGATTTCAGGCACTGCTTATCTCTGGCCCTTTCACAACAGTCACGAGGCAGAATGAAACTCCTCTCAGTGTCCCCTTTTTTCAAGCATCCCACAGAGTCAGAAAAATCTTGGCTGAGCGCAAATCAGGGACCATCCTATCAAAAAGCACGGTGACTTTACAAGTAAACCCTCAAATGCACAGACAGTAGCGAGTTTAACACACCATTACTGTCAAATGGCATGTGGGGCCTACTGCCTTAATTTAATGCCCTTGATTTGCTGAGTGAACACCGGGATGCAGAGCCCGCTCTCCGTCGCACGCGATGTCAGCAGCCACCTCGGCTGCTCCTTCACAGCCTGTCACACCTTCAAAGAAAGGAGATGTGAAACAGCTGGCACATGCATCAGCTTGAGAAGAAACAACTTCTCAGGTGGGATTTCATCTCCCTTGGGGTGGAACAACTCCACATGGTGGAAAGCCACTAATGATCATGCAGAGCTGAGCTGAGAAAGGCAACTGATTGTGCTGTATTTGTTGCTTGTTTATGCAATTGTAAGGAAGGATTGCTGCAGTAGTGTCAAAAGACCTGGAGTGCTCATGACCTTCTGTTTTGCTTACTGCAATCTCTAGTAGTTTCAGCAGCACAATGGCTGTTAGCAAGGAGCAAGCACTGAACTATTTATTTGGAGTACAAATGAATAATGAATAGGAGCTGAATCAGGACCCTACATCAGCATTCTTATTTTAATAGCATCAAAATGCAACAGGCTGCTCAGAAATAAACCAAGCAGAGATGAAAAAAAATAGCATTTCACCAATGGTTTATTGCAAATAAAGTTCAAGATAAGTTCATCCCAAATGTTATTCCAGTAAATTAAAGAAGTTGCATTAGATATGATGTTAGCCCTCACTGCTTCAGGACAAATTGTGATTTGGGAAAAGTGAGAGAAGTCATTGATTGAAGATCCATTGATTAAAGATTTATTGATTAACAGAATCCAGTTGGAATCTGTTTCTGGCTTCTCACCTAGACAAAAACAATTAAATCAAAGTGGAAGCAAATTTAGCATCTTCTGCAGTGATGGGTGCTTCGTTCTATTCTTCTTTATAACCATTATCCTAAATCAACAGGTATTCTACCATGGCTGAGACATGGTTATGGTAATAGGATGTGCCATTAGCATGGTCAGGAAATGGTTCACTTGCAGCAATTAGAACTGGCATACAAGCCTTCATTATGATTACAAAATTGTGAAGGTTTTTGACCACCCATGCTTTTCTTCCAGTGTGGTTACGGTGTAATCTGACCACAGACCCATCACACATTCCCCATTAAAAACCAACAAAAAACATATCAAAAGCATCAACCTGCAAGGAAGAGGAGAAAGACTAAACTACCCTAACAGTTTCCTCCATGAATAGGCATAAAGGCCCTAAAAACAGCTGTTATAAGAAGTGGAGATCCCATCTTATGAAAAATGGTCACAGATTGTGCCCTGTTGAGAAGAACTGTCCTTCTGTTGCTTTGAGACACTTGATAAATAAAAATTAAACAAACAAAAAAAATAATTAAAAAAAAAAAGCCAGAGACTGAGAACTCTGCTCCCAAAACCTACTTGCTTTAGGCTGGAAACTAAATATTTAATCATGTATGCAATGAGGTTCTAAAATTGCAATGAGAGAAAACTGGCTACTTTTAAGATTAAGCTAAATTTTCTCCCGAATGCTTCAGAAAGTCATGAGAGACATTTGTTCTAAAGAATGCACAACTGAATCTCCTGTTCCCCTTCTAAGTTCTGGTGAGTGGGCTCAGAGCAAGGTCTGAGTTCATGCTGTAAAAGCCTCAGCCACCACAGATTCAAAAATGCTCAGACATATTTTGCCTTTTCCTATGCACACACACAGAGAAAGATGAAAAGGACTGGGAAAAGTGATTTGCATCACTTTCAGCAGAAAGTATTGCAAGGAGGCAAATCAGGACACAGCAGCGAAAACAAAGCAACTACAAAGGTGAGGCAATCGGAGAGTATGAATCAGCTAAGGAACTTTGCCACTGCTTGTCAAACAAATTATTCATCAAATTACTTCTGCTGGTCTTTGACTGGTTCTAATAAATAACACAAGCTTTAAAAAACACAGCGGGAAACCAGCAAGATTTGATATCTTTATATCCTCTGGCCTCATAATCCCAGTGGAGAAACTGAAAATTCTTGCAAACTGAAGACACCACTGAGGAAGCAAAGAACCATTTTCAATCAAACAACCTGAAATTTGTTTTAGTTCAAACTAAAAAAAAAAAAGATCAATGCTTTGACTTCACAGAGAAGGAGAGAAAAAGAGCAGTCAGTGTATTTCTTTCTCAAGCTGTCATTTCATACTCACCCTTCTGAACAAGTTCCACTCACCTCAGCTATCCTAAGGCTACTTCAGCCTTTTAAACCAAAAGCTCTGGTAGGTCTGCACCATATGGAGATGGCATCCCCTTGCAAATTCTAAGTTACTTACAGCCAAACAGTAAATGTTCAGGCAATCCTACTTATCCAGGCACCTTCTGTTACAACTTTGGCACCTGGGTCATACAGGTGGAGGCATTTACATTTGGATATAGTGCAAAATTAAATCTGAAAATGGTTATATTTGGTGGTGGAGTACTATGGAACAAGTACTTAAATCACTGATGATTCAGAAAGCATATGGAAATAAACATGGATTAAACACTGTTGGCCTCCACATGATCTTAGTCTATGGGGTGTATCTGAATTCGGGTCCCCTTTTACTGCTTCTAGACTTCTATATCGGATTAATTAAAAAACCTCTGCTTGACTGCCCCTTATGCTCTTCACTGAAAGACCCACACAGTCACATTTTCCTGATGTCACCAGCACAGAAACCACAGCAAACCCACAGGACAGAGCAAGCATCAAAGGGATCTGGCAGATTAACAGAGCAGTCAGCAGGTGTTGGGGGGGAAAACTGGGATTTAACCCTTTGGTTGCCCAATGCAGACTTCTACTGTTGGATTGCTACCAGCAGAAGTTAAAAGAACGATCATCTCTGACACAAGCCAGTGTGCCTGTAGCTCTGTGTTACTGATGCAGACTTCAAAAGAGGTGTTTCGTCAGAACTTAACCAAGCCTCCTTTTGCAACCACAAGGACCAGAGAATGAGCTAGAGTGACACTGAGGGGCTGATACAGTCTCCCTAAATCTCCCCTGTGCATCCCTGAAGAGGTGGATAGGAGGTGAGAGGTTACTAGCCTCTACCCAAAAAAAAGCCTTGCCAGATAAAGTTGCTCTAGGACAATTTTTCTGGGGAATTGACCTGAAGTTTGGCTTTGCAGAAGCGTGGTAAAAACATCTACCTTCATCTGTCCCAATGAACTCCAGTGAACAAAAAGATTCATAGCCCTTGCCAGGGGCAAGGTGCAGAGGCCAAATACCAGGACAACGTCTCCTAACCTTCCCAGAGCAACATCCTACAAAACAGTAATGCACCTGTATGGACATTCAGCACTGCATTGTCAAAGATACTGTTTGAACACGAATTCAGACTTGAGCTTACTATTAGGATGCTCAGAAATGCTTATCCCTTTAGTATTGTGGTGAGTTTTTCAATTTTACAGCTAGGGTTTCACGTTGGCTAAAAATGAATATTTATTTCCATTAAAGACAAAGCAATGGAAGATGTTCCCATTCTGAAAACAGGGGGAGAAACCTCTGTTTACAGTTTGTACTTCATTACCAGATGCATGCCTTTAAAACCAACCATGCTTAGGATGGCATAAATCTTACACTGTCTCCATAATAGCCACAGTGACACAGAGAAATGTCAACTTCATTGTGGAACAAACTTAGTTTGCACCCAAAATAAACTGCAGTACTTATTTCAAAGTACAAGCACAACACAAAACATTTTAGAAAAAGAAACATAAAATGAGTGAATGACTTGCTGGTCAACCTCACATTAACATTAGCACACATTAATAATGGAATCATAACACAGGAACACCAAGCACTGCTACGGTTAAAGTAAGAATGTTTCATTTTCCATCAAGCACAGCCATTAATTCTCTTACTACAAAATCTGTATATAGCTATACATTTCATTTTTTCACATTTTTTTGTGTTACCGGTTAAAATGCATGCAATGTATGTAGATATGGGAAGTGAGAGGGAAATTAAAATAACTGATATTTACACATAGAAAAAAAAAATACGGGTCAGAGTTCTCGTGTCACTTCCAAATACCCTTAAAACTGCATTTGACAAGAAAATGCATTCAGCTTATTTTGCACATAGCTTAGAATTCAGGGCAGCCCACAGCTCTCCCCCTTCGAAGTGTTTGGAAATGGTAAACAAATTGGCAGATAATTACATTCTGTCTCTTAGCAACCCTAAATGTCTTGCAATGAAGTTACTGGGCTTTTTTTCTGATGTATTCTGGTATGTGACATTATTTCCACAAATTTTAGACCCAGTCTGACAAACCCACTTCACACAGAACCTCCTGGATCAGCACACCAATAAATGACAGCAAAGATCAGCTAGTGACAGCTACCATCTTGTTTATAATCTCTTGGGAAGACAATTCACAATAAACATATATTGAGGACAAACAAATGACTAAGTAGGAAGAGGCTAGTCAAAATATTTTGTCACGAGCTGAAATGGCCTTTTCCACTGCCATAACTGCAAACAAACAGTATAGAAACCTGAGGTTTAAACACAAACCTTTAGATAGCAAAACTCATTAATTAACTGAATAAACAAAATTTGAAATTTTGGAATAGAAGAGAGATTTGGACCAGTTTCTCAGAAAAAAAAAAAATGATTGTGGTAATCTTTTTGAAAATGCAATCCCACTTGTAGGAATGAAGGAATTCTGAAGAGCTGGTTCACAAAAGGGGAGATATTGCTGCTACTACTTCCCTTCTGCAGATGCAGCACAACACAGCAGCAGCAGACTGCTAGGAGCACATGTCAAAATCTTCACTGCTTTTCAGCAGAGCAGAGAGGGCCTTTGTTCAGTGCCTTCCAAGAAAAGAAATGATCTCTAAGTTTTCTTTCCCTCTTAACAGTATATCAGAGCAAGTATTATTAACAAATTAAAGATACTGAAAAATCTGTACTGTCTTAAAATGCAATAAAAACGGCAACCTATACTACGTTATTCTACCAAAAAGATTTTTTGTTGCATATCACCTTAAATGTCTCCTTACTCAAAGGTTGATTTTTGTATTTAAATCCTTGTACAATTGCTGGCAGAGATGCATGGACACACACTTCAGAAGAGAGCACCTTTCTCACTGTGTCCCTAATCACACAAATATTACTCCTTCTCTGTTTAGTGGTCAATTTAGGTACAAATACCTCTCTAAATTAATTCCTAAAGCAGGTTATTGTTCCTTTACCATGGATCTTCCCTGAAATGGTAACCGAACAATAAACTCATTTTAAACAGAACACAAGGAACCAGCACTTTCTCACTGAATAGTGTGGATTATCAGTATTTGCACCTTGACTGATTACTGGGGAAACGAAGAGGAAAATCTGATAGACTGGAACTGAACATTGAAAATAGATTTTCCTCAAGTTCAAAAGCAACAGCATAAATCACAAAAATTATTAACTTCAGCACATGTACTTAAGAGTTGGTTTCTCTACAACACTTGATAAATTGCATCTGCATAGCAGACAAGAGCCTGAATAACTTCAAGTGTTTTTTGGCAATAACTAATTAAGACTAATGCAGTATTGCACAGTATTTTGTTGCTGGGCACAGTGTTCTCCATTTTAGTCAGGCACCTGGTGATGTAGCTGGGCTCAAATGAAGTGCTTGCCACAAAAACCTCAGGTTTCAACTAGAGGAGAAAGAAAAACCATACTACTTCAATCAGGCACCTGACAGAGGAGAGGCAAACAAAATGGGAGAGAGATTCCTTTCCACTGCGTGTTGTTTTAGTAAAGAATCAGTGCTTCAGCAGCTCCCTTCCGTGTACAAGTGTGCTCCTCCTCAAGAACATTGTCAGCAGGCAGCAGAGATCACACTGACAGTGCCCTATAGCAAAGGAATCGGGGCAAGACTGCACTGGTGCTGTTCTCCTCTCCTTTGGGGGACATTAAGGTCAGGCACACTTGCTTCATTCCAGCTCAATCTCTTAAATTGTCTTTGCACACCACCACTCATTCCTTTGGGGTTTGAGCCCTTCAGATTTCTTAATCAAGTGTCAGACATAACTTCTCTTAAACAAGCAAAGTTAGGAAAAATTTCTATCAGACTACATTTTGTTGGGCAAGGAGTTGGAGATCATTGCCATCAACAGGTCTAAGTGGAAGTGTATAAAGCAGCAAAGAGCAAAGTAGTTTTGGGAATGCTTTGTTGATAATGGAATGGACCAGGGATGGCTTTGGGTTTTTTTGTTTTTTTTTTTTGCTCTGTCCTCATTTACTCTCCTGAAACGTAGTGAAATCTAGGAGGTGAGAGTAGAAAATGTGTCCAGAAAAATAGTATGTCCACCATAGCTCACTCAATTGCAAAGAGCCCCTTAATGTCTAATTAAAAAAACACTAATTAAAACCCCCACTATCTCGGCACATAGATTTTTTCCAAATGAAAGACAGAAGAAAAAAACCTATGAGCAGAGTCTTTTCAACCTTCATCCATTTTTTAAAAAGCTCAGCACAGCATCTGAGAGGAGAGGAAGGAACACGAGCGAGATGATGCTGGTAAAAACACTATGATGCTCAAACACAGTTTCCCTTTAAAAAGCTGCCCAGGCTAGAGCAGTCACATGGCCAAATGGTGTGTGTCTGGGTCTGTGTGTGCCTGTTTAATAAGCCATGAAGCTCTTTGGCTGAACTAGTGTGTGCATCATGTGATACAGGGGTTGCCATGGCAAGTACATATGCAGTTCTTGATCCGCTTCATCACGGGCGTAGCAGAATTCAGATTAAGAATGCAGGAATATGATTTCCCAGGAAAAAAAGCTGCACTTTGCTTTGTCTAACAGTTCAGATGTAAAGCTGAAACAATTTATCTCTTAAATGGCATTTGTGATATACTGATTAAAACCTTTTAATCTCAGAACAACAGGCATGTAACACAAATGAAAATGGTTCAGTCTTCAAAAGCAGCTGCATTTTGGCATTAAGTGCAGTACATAAATTTCAGAATACTTTTACAGAAATACAAAGAATACTGTATTTCTGCTTCAGCCCTCTAAACTCTCATAACTGGTATAGAGAGGAATGAGGGATGACTGTTCCAGTGAAATAACAAAAATCATGTCAAACCAACTCTAAAATTCAGTCATTGCCTTTTTTAATGTGGTAATGCACAGGCTGACAATCAATGCAGGAGATTCCTGTGAAAGATGTTCCTGACACCAAAGTAGAGTTTCATCATCAGAGCTTGAACATCTGGTACCAAAATTAAGCAGTTTGCTAATACAGCAGGCTAATAAAGACCCACATCGTGTGGGTTGCCATTCCTAACCCAGTGATGGAATACAGCTGGAGTCACTTGCAACCCAAAGCCAGGTTTACTGAGATGATTCTGTCTCTGTAGGGGCAGCCATAGGGCTGTTTTACCAGACTGGTGTCAGTTCTAGTGAGGCACTTTGTTTCTGCACTTTCAGGAACCTCCCTATGATGCCAGAATCTGACGTGAAATGCCCAAAGACTTCTGACATACATTGGCCTTCAGTGTTTAACAGGCATACAGAGGGTATTCCTGTGTGCTACTGCTCCTACAGAAAAGATATCTAAGTCCTGAAATAATTTCAGATACAGAACAGCCTTTAAGCAAAAATTTATAAGGAACCTAACCATAAAGAGTGAGTGCCCAAGCCTCTGAGCAAATATGTAAAAGCAGACAGACCCCAATGTAATTGAAATTTTTAATAAAAGTCAATCCTTTGTCTCCATGCTTGTAGAAGCACCTGAAAATAGATAACCTGTATTGTTTCCTTCCAGCCAGAAAACCAAATAAAAATTCAATTTTAGTTAAAGCCAAATAGATTCCCTGCACCCCTACACTGGCTTCCTAAGTCTGTCCATCATTTACATGGGGCTGCTCTTGAAACCAACAGCACCACTCACACTTGTAATTGCTACCAACTCAGGGCATCTAAAGTACAGAGCTCTCCCAGCACATAAAGATCAAGATGTTGTCTTTGTTCTTTCCCCTTATTAGAAGATACTCTGCTAGAGCTTCATGGGTTGAATTCAGATCCTTCTTTTTTTTAAACCTGATGCTTCTTACTCCACTTACATTCTTCATGTCCCCATACATGCCTCACTTCCACCATGTACCCATAGGTTTTTCTAGAGTAGCAATAAAAGGGAAAATCTCCACTAAAAACCTCTTGCTGATTTAAAGGAATCGGGATACTAAAACACAAAGTGATGTTCCAGGATTTTCTCTCCACTAGAGTGGGCAGCATTTAGCATTGAT
Organism: Manacus vitellinus; assembly: GCF_001715985.3. Taxonomy (NCBI): domain Eukaryota; kingdom Metazoa; phylum Chordata; class Aves; order Passeriformes; family Pipridae; genus Manacus; species Manacus vitellinus. Next base: position 5,524,948 of record NW_021940603.1, on the reverse strand, counting down.
TGCTATTATTTTTAATCAGATGTCCATAAAATTGAAGACCAGCACCCCTGCTGACCCAATCAAGATGTTTCTCCCATATCAGAATTGCATAACATACAGATTATAAGGATTTTTTCTGAAACTACCTTGAATCCATCTGCCTATGGAAGATGAATATCAAAATCTAACCACTAAAATATCAGATGCAGTCACTAGATGCAAATAACTGAATTTGTTGTAATACTCAGTTCTATGGCAAAATGTTTGATCTCTCTCTCAAATTCATCTCATTAACAAAAATCAGAAAAATGAGATCACCAGTCAGAGCTCTTACTAACATGATTTTGGTCTTAGCAGACTAATTTTTTAATTAGCCTCTCTTTGTTTACTTATTCAGACACACATATTGTGGAGAGCTGCAGGATTGTCTCATGTCAGAGTTACAAAGCGGAGCATAGGATAAATAAATTCCCACATTTCCAAACACCTCTGTTTCAGCCCTGAGCTTTCTGCAGACAGCGGGAATTTGCTTCTCTGTAGCTGCATGCAGAGAAGTAAAACAAACTTTGAGTTTCATTATAGAAGATTATTCTCTAGATGGGCTACATTTTTCAACAATTTCTTTTTGCAATACTAAAGGACTCAGCAATTTCCTTTTGTCTTTAAAGATTCAATTAAAAGTATGTTTCAGAAATTAAATTACAGCATAACATTAGCTAAGGGTATGAAATACGGCATTTGCCCCAGCATTCAGGGAAAGGCTGTAAAAAGCAATTCACTTAATGGCTCCAACATGTGATCTCAACTTAATAACTAAAGTGCCCTCAGCTCGCAGAGGATCTACTGGCGAGATACACCCTATATAATCCACCAGAAGGAGAAATGGATTAAACCCAGGTAAATCTTATTAATTTATGGAAAACCCTGCAGTTACTCTCATTTTTGATCTCTTAAAATGTTACCATTTTGTCAAGAAACACGCTTGTTGGCAGGAATGTTTCTGTGGGTTTCAGATGGTCTCCTCAATCTTGACACGTTCCAGAAGCACCTACCCGAGTGCTGACAGTGTTTGTTTCTCTCCAGCTTTCAGAGAGTACTGCTGGATGTAATTCATCACAAACACTGGGGATACACTTCAATTTATTCTTTGCTCTACTAATATAGGGAAGGAAATGAGCAGTCCCCTAACTCTTCAGCTGTCCCTTTAGTCACCTGTTGGGTACAATTTCAGCTCACACTGTGAGCTGTCTTTGCTCAGCGTGCACTGGGTTAGTGTTTCAGAGGAATCTAATTTCCATTTGGGGTCCTTGGGTACTGTGCAATAAAGAGTGAAATAAAAAACAATTTCACTTATGACTGCCTTCTGTGGGACCACAGCAGCTCCCTCTGCTCATTCACAGGCTCACAGCAGCTCGCATGGGGAGCTGCAGTATCCGCCCCCGGCCCAGCGGGGCTCTCCCGAGGGCTGAGCTGTGCCCACCCACGCCGGATCCACCACGGCTGCTGCACAGGAGATGCCTGCTGGCTCTGTACTGCTGGTGAAGGCCCTGTACTCAGCACACACTCCACGTGATGGGTTTTCTTTGTTTGGTTGGTTTTATCGGGGTTTTGTGGTGTGCTTGTTTATTTTTATATATTTTTAAACTGACTACGCTTACAATTACAATTCAAATTGAAGTAGAAAGCCAGAAGGAAAAATAAAAGGAGTCTCAAATTAACTATAAACCCCACAGCTAATGACGTCTCTGCAATCCATTTCTTCTCTAATCTCTCCTTACTCCTGTTTTAATCCAATTGCAGAAAAAACTAAGCAATGCACATACACATTCCTTTTTTCATACAAATTTTAGCCACTGATCTAGCATAACTTGACAACAAGACCCCCTTCACCAGATGGTTCTGCTGCAGAAGTAGTGTGATATTCTTTTTTTTCAGGGGCATACCCAAGAGCAGACTCTCTACTTTAGGCTAAGAAAATTAACATCCCAATCAAATAATCAAGTACCATACAGTGTTCCTATGGAGGAATATGAATAAATAAATAAATAAATAGAAGCATGCATAGCCTGTCAGAACAGTGCTGAGAAGAACATGCAAAAGGCACAGACGCCTGCCAGCTGGATGAGGCTTAAAGCAATCTTTATTAATATCAAACCCAGCCAAATACAGCTGTGATTTATGGCCCTTAAAAGAGCAATGCACTGAGCTGTTTTGCTGAAAGAAAATGTTTGTTTTTCTTCAACTTTATGAACAGCTATTGTTAAATAATGGATTTTCCTGAAGGTACAGAAAGATTCACTCTTATTATTCTAACACTAGCACAGAGCATCAGTTCTGCTGGGTTCTCAGACTGGGGCTGCGTATTGCCAGCGTTTATTGTATAGAGAGCTCTGGTAAAATTTTCAAAGTGCATGTGAATATGCATGTGTGCATGTCTAGGACTCTGACTAGCTGCAATTTTGCTACTAATGGCTCATGAGACTTCTTTCTGCATATTTTCTGTACAAGTATCTGTCCTTCAGGTTTTAACATGAATGCCAAATTCAGGTCACAGGCAATTACAGCATTTGTCAGGTGTCAGTGAACTTCAGCATGGAGTACTTTTTGGTTATTGGAAACCTTGAACTAGAACAGATCAATGCTTTTAATTTGCATATGAATTGTGCTGAGTATATTACTGAATGTACTTCTTCATTAATGGAGTCCATCCTAGATTAGTTGCAAAGACTCAATCTGGGTATAACTGAAAAGCCTTCCTTATTTTTTATCCAGTCTTCATAACAACAGTTTTTATTCAATTCTACTCTACTCTATGCAATTTCATAATACACTTGAAGACATTTTCCAAACAAATGCAAACCTTTGACTAGAAATACTGGCACCACCAGAACTCTACAGGATCATGCAAAATATCTACATTTTCATAGCTCTACACGCATCTCTCTTGCTAAGAGGGACTTTTCAGTTAGAGGTAATGCTGGATAATTTTAACTGCCAGGGAGAAGTTAGAATTACACATCCTATAGTTAACAGGCAATCAAGAAATAGTGAGGAAAAAAAAGACTAGAAATAAAAGTGGAATGGGAGCAAATGACTGCAAACTGGTCGTTAAGATCCATACGCCCCCCAGCATCTTTCAGAAACAGCGTGCCAAGGACTGTCTTCCGGAGGTACAACATAACTCCTCCAGGATGACTCAGAGTGCCGAGGCGGCACCAGCCTGGAGGTTGTATGGGAACACACGCCCAAATGGAACTGGAGCAAGGCCAGCTCGCTCATTTACACAGGTGGTCAGACAGCCTGCGAACACACAGAGCCACTTCGACTGGATTTTAACAAGGGGAAAAAGGGGTTGCAAACTCTTTAGAAGCATTCTGGACTCTCTACGACCCCACACTTCTAATATGCTTTTAAATGTAGCAAATGAATCCTGAGCAAAAGTGCACCCACCTACATAGTGGGCCAGTAGAGGTCTGAGCAATTTGTGGAATGATGAAGGGGGGGAGGTCATGTAACTTGCCCAAAAGAAAGTAAAAGTTGTAAGCAGAAGTCCTAAAATCTGGGAAGAGTTATCGAAACTAACATCAACATTTAAACGGCAAACTGATAATGATTTCTGCTTTATTTCCTTGGAACTTTGGATTACAAACCTGGCTATCAGCCTGTATGGTAAATTTTAAATGACATTAGTCGCATGACTGTTCTAAAATAAAACTTCTCAGAATAACAGCAACAGCAATATAATATAGTATACATTGTGTCTGTTGTTTATTTTGTGTGGCAATAATACAGGCAGCCATATGGATATGAGCATTTGGAAGGGAGGATTTGTTGGCTAGATCATCACATCTGTTTACTTATAAATGCAACAAAAATACATTTGGAGGTCACTGACTGCATAACCATTTTACTTACTCCTGATGAATAAAAAGCTATCAATGCTACTCTTTCTACATCAACCCAACCTCAAAAGAGACCCTATGATATTTTCATGAGAAAAAGGTTTTGAAATCACGGTAAAATAAGTCTCTATCACACTTTGTCAGCCACTTCCACTGTAATGGTGGTATCAGAGCAATAACTTAATCTAGGATGAAATGAGCATGCAACATGTCCAGGAGGAAGATAAAGAAAACAACCAGTGCCCCAGTTAAGCTTCCTCATAACACAAACCCTTTGATTAAAAGGAGCATGTACCACTGACCTCATATCTAAAAATCACGTTCACTGAGTGAACTCAGATTTTAATTAAAAACAAAAACCAACAAAAACCAAACAAAAATACACAGAAAGAAAAAACCCCTTCACCAACACACCAAGACAATAACAGGTTACAAGCTTATAATATATAACATCTCAATAATGTGTTTGCAGTATTTCAACCAAGGCTCTCACTATGATCCAAAATATTTATGGCACTTCCTTCACCTTTTTCTTGATGTCAGGCTATAAGGATATTATAATCTAGCAAGCCTGAATTTTTATTCCTAAAAACTTAGAAATGTGTAATTTACTACAGACTTTAAAGTACAGATAAATGTTCAGAAAAAAAGAAGAAATAGTGCTTTAAGAATTCTTTCACCCAGAGTATTGTTCTGATTTCAAGACATTATTAAGAACATTAAGTTCATAATGAAATTATTTTATTTAGGTTATTTTTTACTCTGGCAGAAACACTTCAGCATGTCCATATAGTCTAAGATTACACACATTTTCTCAGCTGAACAGAGTTTTTGGCAGTGAATAATCCCATGCATAGAAATATTTTTATATTTGCTTGCTGTCACCCACGCTCGATAACACAACTTTTAGCTGAAGGACACATAATTTTCGTCTTGTTCATGAAGGAAATTAAGGATAGGAACTACAGAACACTGAAGACAGATAATACCTGAATTCAATTACTTCCACAACTTAAAAAAAAAAGGTAAGAGAAAAATATGATCTTACTTTTGCTGATGGGTTAGTCTTCAATACTTGATTTGCCAAAGAAAGGAGAGGTTAGGATGACAGCTGTTCATTACAATTCCTTCTTTACTACAAGAGCTTAACTCTGCCACTGGCTGGCTGGCCCATTTCTGTTTGCTTTAGCACAGAACAGTGCTCCTAAAAGCTCCTCCTATTGACAGCATCTGCCTGGATACTTCCCTCAACAAGCAGAAACAAGGTTTTCCACAGAGCCATTTACATCCTGGGAATGAGCTACAAGTAAGGGAAACCAGCAGAAGTAAATATTTTGATGATTAAGTCCAGGATTTGGCAGGTAGAAATTCATGCCCAGTAACACCACCAGCTTTACACCAGAGCAGTCACATCTTCACAGTGATACAAATCAAAACAACAACTTCCCTGACAGAAACAGTAGCTCAAGTTATGCCTAAAAAAATAGAAGCCAGAACTTTAAATGCATGCACCTCTTAAAAGTGTACCTATTACTGCAACATGTCTGAGCCTTCAGAGAAGGAGGGTTCGCTATTTGTTCGTTACAAGAGTTGGTATTTGTGCAATTAAGGAAAGCATTGGTGAAGTATCCACACAAAACAATGTACAATAAAGTACCTAAATACATGTATTTCAATTATGGGTGAATCAGAAAGCAACTGCTCATTCTAACAGATGCCCTATATAAACTCCAAATACTCACCTTTTTCCTGGCACCCAAAATAGCTGAGGCAAATCTACCTTCTGTTCCCAGAAATGCTGCCTAGGGCAGATACTGTATCATGGCAAATGTACATGTCACAGTACTGCAACTTTATTGCCAGTGAAAATGATACTGCTCCATAACTTTATTTGCAATTTATAGGCTCTGTGGGAAATATGCCAGTACGTTCTCTTGGTCTGGACACAGCTGCCTGAATAGACATGATCATGTAATGAGACCAGACAAATAAAAGATGGAAGAAAAAGGTCTAAACATTAGGTGATATATATATATTTATTTATTGTGGCTTACTCTCAGCTACTAATCAGCACATTAACCTTATTTTCTCTGCATGATCGCTAAATACCATACTAAAATTAGGTCAGAAATTCAGATCAGATCAGCTGACTCAGCCCAGCAAGATCAGACAAAGACTAGTTGCTTGGGTTTTTTTTTCCAATCCAATACACTGTGTTTATCTCCTGAAAATAGATCCATACATTTTTCCCCACAATTAACCTATCAGAGCCACACATGATGAGACAGCAGTCACACTGAAGGTACATCAGTGCTACTGAGGAAAGACAACACAGTGTATTCTTTGGAAGGCAAAATGTGCAATGAAACATTTTTTTTTTCAGGTCATTTTTCAGATCTTGTTTTCAAACTGCTCAGACTAATGCATTTCAATGAACTTAAGTCATTCAGCATAGTTATGAGATGATTTAGGTAAATAACAGCTGCTTCCAAATAGTGTTGTGTGTGAACACCACCACTTTATTAGCTAATACATTACTCATTATTATGTTTTTAATATACACAACCAGCCTTCTTCTAAGAGAGACCATCTGAACACTAAAATAGCTTCTAAATACAAAAATGGTAAACTAGCTTCTAAAACAATTCAATAATTGGACTATCAGATAATTTTCATAAGGTCCAAAGACTTACAACTGCTTTATTTTCATCTCCACATGCCAAAGAAGAGTGTTTGTGGGAACCCCTGCTCCTGCTCAAAAATCTACCTGCAGTTAATCACAGGGGATGACTCCCTTGTTGCTAAGGAGATTTTTTGCAGCTGTTGGTAGTCTCCAGACTGGTAGCACTGTTATCACTGCACATGTGCACCGCTTTCTATCTAGGCCACAGTATCAGGAATTAGGGATAATATAAATATCCATCAAGATAAGGTAAAGACTTAAGGAATATAGAACAGAACAAAGAAGAAATCAATAATCCTACACTACCTTTCCTGTCTGCTATGTTTCAATAGATAACATGGTTTTGGATGAATCTCTGGAGGTTACTACAGGGAACAGACTCAATTGCAATCAGCCTAAGTGACTTCAGACATCATGGTTGCTTTAGACAGATCAGATGTTCTCCCTTGGTCTGTCATTGCTTTTAGTCTTTCTAATCAAGGATCACAAGTATCATTTTATTTTTTTTTTTACCTCTAAGAGTTTCCATAAGAAAGAGACAGAGAAAAAGACTTGAAGAGAATGTTTTTCAAGATTTTCTAAGATGTTTTTCCTACTTTTTTTTCCTCAGAGAGATATTGTTTATCCCCTCAGTGTTACTGAGATAAGACAGGTGGAGAGGGATCAGAGGGGACCACTGCAAACACAGTTTCCCACAGAAGAGCCCAGTATTCAGGAAATGTTGATGCCTCCAATCCACATGCAGATACATGCTGTTCCTCTAATAAACCCACTACATTGCTGGTCCTAATCCTGTCTTCAGCTGAGGATCAGTTGAACTGATATCACCGAGGATCAGAACTCTGTCCTCAGTGATATCAGTTTAGCATGAGCAAGAATTTCATGGTTTGGCTCAACCTAAATAATCTGTATTTGTCCAGAGCTCTTCATCAAATCACTTTGCCAAGATCAATAAACAAAACCACACAAACAAACCACAGTAGGAAATACTGTTACCACCATTCAAGTTAGGTAGAGAAGCTTGGCTAGAGGACTACAAAGAACCAGGTCAGTCTACAACTTACTCTCTCATGTCCCAAGAAACTTCTTCAAAAAAAAAACCCTGTTCTGGTACTTAGTGGCCTTTATGGTCACACATACAAAAGTACACACAAACAGGTTAGCCAGAGTACAGCCTAGTTAGCTGTATTCACCTTAATTTTACATTATTCTTATCACTCCAACTAAGTTGCTGACAATCCAAAAAGCTCCACTTCCTGGAACATAAAGCAGCCATATTTTTCCTTTACATTCCTTTATCTCCCTCCTCTGTCAAACTGTATGCGCTGCTCTTTTCTTTTTAATATTCCATCAAAATAATCAGACTATTGAGGCAGTGCTTGAATGTTCACAGCGCAGCATGTCTGTTACACCTGGATGTACAGTACCCAAGACATAGCACAAAATTTAATCACTTAAACTGAAATACAGAAGACTCATGCTGGGGGAAAAAATTCAAAGGGTCTCTCAGTTTGTGCTCAAGCCATCCATTTGCACATAAAAGTATAGCATTTGGATGGATGATTTTAACCTCACTTCAAGAAAACCCATTTTTTTAAATAATGCAAATGTGTATGTAATAAGTATTTATATATATTCCATTCAACCTTCTTCTCCTCTCCAAGAGGCTGCAGAGATTTCATTGATATCCACTGGCACAAGAGGTCAGGTCAGGCAAGTGCTCCCCTCATTAACTGTCAATTAAAATCAATGGAACTGTTCAAGAAGAGCCATTATTGGGTACTGCCCATCAGGGGCTTGATCCATTTTCCTTTAAATGATTGCAAGATTGTTACTGACTTCAGAGTTCACAGAATGGAGAGGAAATCGCAAATAATAGACTTTTTTTTTTTTGCAAAACCTCAGATAGTTATTAAAAAGCTTTGAAAATTTACCAGATTTAAAACATCAGCTAAAGGAGAGCTTATTGTGACCTGCGAGGCTCTCCCTGTCTCGCTCACACACAAATATACCTTTGCACAAAGTACAAACTGTCCATCTAAAAATCACTGAGAGTTTGAGAATCTATTTTTCACTAGATCTACATCTCTTATTCTTGAGACCCAAACTTTTTGTTACAAATGACACCTGTTCAAGATGCCACACAAGCTCAAACTGAATATATTGAGACAGGAATACTCTCTTCCATTGAGGGAGGAAGAAGCATTCACTATCACGCCTATACAATGTAAAGTGCAATTACAAGCCTGACATGGGTCAGTGGTCTGCACTGCTTTTACCAGCAAGCTGCTTGGAAATCAACTGGTCTACACATATTTCCCATACCTGAGACCGAACCCCTCACTTTTCATTCACTCTGCCAGATCACTCATCTTTTTAGCAAAATATTTACCGTTTTATTGCTTCTTCTTGTTTTCGACGTTTTTCACTCTTTTCTTTCAAGTAAGCCAGGTTTGTTTCATTCCTCATGCGATCATTCTCTCGAGCAATGTCTGATGCATTCTGTATAACCAAGCCATCATAGGCCTTCATCCCCATATCTTCAATATACTGGAGAAAAGCGCCCAAAGTGACCTCCTCCTGATTAGAACTCATCATCTTGCAGGAGATAATGAACAAAGGAAAGCAACGTTTCCTGCAGGTTGAAAAACACATAATACCTTAATCAGTAGGAAAATAGCTTATGGTTTATGACAGCGAGATTGTGTCAGTTGTAATTAACATCTTCATAAGAGACAATTTTTCAGACTTTCTCCTGTTTAAAGGATAATAAACAAAGCAATTCAGAACATTACTCGAGACAAGAGGAGACAAAATCAAGAGTCTCTTCTTCCAGGGAGTGCAGATCCATCCAATTACACACTGTAAATCCCAAAAAAGTTTCCTCCCATCCTCTCCCTTTTTGTAATACCCACCAGTTGCATTGACACTGACATCCCCCAATCTCAGTTTAAATTAGATTGAGAAGGCTTTCATCACAGGACAATAGGTGCTTTTTACAGTTTAGATAAGGCTGCACCAGAGCAGATTACTAAACAAAATTCCTATTCTTCAGGATATTCCAAAGTTCAGGTGAAAAATATTGTTCAATTCTTTGAAACAAAAAACTTTTCTTCAAAAAAATTTTCATCAGGTACAAAATCTAGAAAGAAATATTGTAAAATAGTTTCCTGTATTTCTTAGTAATGTAGATATGAGCCCATAAACCCTGGTCATCTGCTGCCCAACACCTTGCTAGCTTGAGGCTCAAGAATGGACAAGACAGCCCAGCTGAGTTGGGTCCTTCAGAACTCTAAAGCCCTGAAATTCTCCAGACTTCCATACTTCTTCCACAGGTATGACAGGCACTTGGGTTCACAGCACCTCCAGCTAAGCAGCAAGGAGCAGACACACTTAGACCCTTAGGTCATTCCTGGCTCTATGGCAGGTAGCCTAAAAGCTCTCAGAAAGGCCCCAAAGGTTTTCCACTCATCAACAGACATCCTGGGAGTTGCAAGAACTCTGGTGGATTGACACATCAGTAAATACTACAGGAGACTAAAGGCAAGGCAGAATTTCAAGAGATATGCTGTCTCTCTCTAAAGTCTATGCATTGGATTAACTACTTACTAGATAAGTAAAATAGAACTTTATTAAAAAAAAATAGTTTTGCCATGTTATTTTAAACACTGAGTCCTGTAAGGTCCAGAGACAGGACAACCTTGAGTTGTATTGTGTGGGGTCCTCATTTTACAACTGGGGAGTCGCTGCAGGAGGGACTGAGTGACCTGCAGGCAGACCTGGAAGCTGAACTCAGCTCTCAAAGGCACGTTTGCTTATTCACTCCTACAGCATTCCTCCCTTCCCCGAAGAAGGACTGTGTGACTTCTCGGAATCAGCCTGAGAACCCTGCCAGCACTACAACTAGAAGTGATCTTATTGAATAGACAATGAGAATCCAGTCTGCACACAGATTTTTAGGGACAGGGTTCCTGTGTGACCAGCAACAAAAATCCTTCCCCCTTTTCCTAATGTAATGTCATATTTCTAATCTTTATCACATAGCTGAACAAGTAAAATCCTGATCTGAATAGGCACTGCTCCTAAATAAATAAATAAACAAATAAATAAATTAAATGCTCTTCAGGATTCCAGCAATCCACTGTGGGCTATCAGGCACAGCCCTGACCATGAGAATGCAAGGGATGAAAAAAACCAGAGAAATATTTTTCCACCCTTGAATGTTTTTCTCCCCGTTTTTGATTACTTGAAGTGACAACGGCAACAAGCATCTGGTTTCAGGCAGTTAATACCTTAAAAGCACACCAATAATTTTCTCTTGTTCCCCATGTCTGTATATCAAAATTATATCTATACAATGATGACATGACTGTTAAAATGATGAAGATTCAGAGAATGCAAAGAGTCTGCTCCTATTACCTCTTCTACCTCCCAGACAACCTTTTCTATCAACTAAACCTGAACATGAGCATAAGGCTGATGTTCAGGGTCACTGAAATGATCTTTAAACATTTTCAGGCATGGGTATAAGCATCTCCTACTAATCCCTGCAGGGTAAAACCAGTGAAGGAGGTCTTAGTGCAGCCCAACGTGCATGCATGGCATTTTACACAGCTTTGACATTGGAACAGACTAGAACTCCACTGGGTTGGAACAGGCATTCAGCCATTCCATATATTCACCATAAGTGGCACACTATCTGCAAAGAAGTAAATTGGAAAGCTGATAATGAGCTAAACAGATTCTACCAATGTTACTGGTGTTTCAGCAGACATTGTTTTAGACCAATTCCCAACCTTGCTGATTAAAAAATGTAAGTCCAGTTACCAAAGCCCCTTCCTAGGAGTGTGTCTCTACAGCATGACACCTACCTGACTAAAGCCAATGCTAACAGCATAGACAGCTCTAAATCCACTGTCTCTGAACTCCTTAAATGATATCTGCTCTTTGATGGTTCAAGTCCAGGCCATTTCCCCCCTGCAGATGGCTATTACACTGGTTTTTTCCATTTTGGACTTCTAATAAAGCCTTGTTTCTGCATATGTTCAATTAAATTGAAATAAACCTGCGCAACAGAAAAACCTCACTCTAGTAAACTCAATGGCAGTATTGTCATTGATTTGTCCAGATTTTACTCCTGAAATATAGTAGAAAATTTTATACTGAAGATAACTTCAACAGGCTTTAAATAAATGCAGTTCTGATTCATTTTTCCCCAAGACATAGAACTTCATCTACTTCGCATTCTCTTTCGTGACAACAATACTGCATATTTTTCCCTCATTGTTTTCCTTTCACTTTGTAAGTCAAAAATGAGCTACCACTTAGGATATACTGAATCTCCTTTTATTATGATGTTTATTTTTTGAACAGGAGGATAAAGTCATTCCAGTTGCAAAAAGACTGAAATAAAAAGCTTTTATTCTGCTGTATGTGCTGATGAGATTCTTTATGTGCTAGTTTATTGCTGATGTTTCCTATTACTAAATTCATGTAGAATGACAAAACTTACACACTGTTTAATAGATAGACCAAGATATATTCTTTGTCCTAACTGAGGTCCAATCCTGCAACCATACTGAGCAACTGTAGCTATTGAGCTCCTCCCATGACTGTGATGCTTGCACACTCATAACACCAAATTCAGTTTGGGGTACTTCCTGGAAGTAGCTGGGGAAAACACATATTTCAGAACCTTAAACCTGCACATATGGCACCAACTCCAAAGAGCCTCTGTGCAAGCAAGCAAGCATTTTCTGGACCAAACCCCCTGTACCTCCTGCATGCATGGTATTTTACAGCCTCACTGCATTTACTAATAATTTACAGTTGTGCATACTATACTTAAACAGGGATTAAAAATGCAAAAAGCTTAACTAATTACTGTAAACATTTTTATAGTATTAGCATTCCTTACGAGGCACACTAGGACCAATTTTATTTACAGGTATTAATGCCACTGCAGAGATACCATGTTACCCTAATAAATGTGCATAACAACTGCAATAAGCTGCAACCAATACATGTGGCCCATGGAGTCCCATGCAGTGCCTGCTGTCCCCCTCCTTGGAAAATGGCAGACAGCACTGATCAACCTTTGATCAAAGGTTCTGCTGACTTGTAAACTCAGGCAGTGAGCAATTCCTAACCATCTGCCAGGGCAGACACAAGTACAGGCAAGTGTTGTGCTGGAGTACATTTATATTTGATTAAAACTATGCAAATGCAAGTTGCTAAATAAGTAATGCAAGCTGTAGGTGAGGCACCACCATTCTGGTGCCCCTACCATGCACACTGTGGTCAGGGATTTTGTTAGTCAGTGACAAGTGCCATACAGAGTCACCTAAGTATTTGCAATCAAATTGCTTTCTGTGCATTTTTTTTTTTTTCTGAAATCAAGCAGCCCTGGAATATTCTAACTAGGAGTTGCACCATTTGAAAAATTGTTTAGACACTCCTTTTTCTCCTCCTCATTGTGAAGGAACAAAAGGAGACAGCAGGGCAGAGGAAAAGCACTGGAATTCAGCTGTTGGAAGTCAACAAACTACAAGGTCAACAAAAATTGTTTGGAGGAACTTGGTTCTGAGTGTTCACTGAACATGAACATCTTTGAAAATTCACCTGAGCACATGGAGACAAAGAAGGAGTTCTCAGTCATGTTCACTTTGCTTCTTAAAGGTCAAACTAACACGATGTGAAACCTCTCTGAGAGAAAAAACACAATCACACCCCTTCATACTCACTGACACTTGCCCCTCCAGGTACCCCCAAATCAGAGGGACACTGGCAAAGGAGCACAGAGCAGCTCACACTGCCCTGGCTCGTGCTTTCAGCTGTCAGCATGGGAGGAGTAAAGCAAGAAAGATGATTTTTTTTCCTTTCCTGCCAGTGCATCTGGTTTACTGGCAAGGGCAAGCAGTCCCCTTCCTGGTTTGCTTAGAAATATTTACATAACTAAATTCAAGATCATTGTATTGATTCAGACACAGTTTCTATGGGAGCATAAATGCATTGTGTTTCACAAGACTGTTGCATACCCTACTTCTAATTTAACTGTTTGCTCTGATCCCAAATATACAACATTCTCGGTCCCAAAGCTCCTCCTTTTCATATGATCAGTGTGCAAAAATATTGATTTCAGAATATGAGGAGTAATCGACCCAATATCACAGTATCCAAGCAGTGCTACACACGTGAAGATTCAGACATGGCATTCTCCTTCTTATTCACATGAGGATCCCCAAAATATCAGTTGCTTTTCAGTTTGCTTGACAGCCATAAGCTGCAGCTGTGCTGCGTTGAAAATTGGCAATGCTGACATTAAACTGAAGGAGCTTTTTGAAGTAATGACAAAGGCACTGATTGCCTTCTTCCAAAGCAGAGGGATTTTTTTTTTTTTTAATTTTAACGCAGGAGAACAGAGCCTGGAATAGCAAGTGGGGAGTTGCCCAGAGTCCTGAATCCAATATCTAATTTATCAAGACCTACTACACACCTCTCCAGTCCTGCCTGATTCCCTCCCAAATACTGCTTCATCTCCTTGAAAACACATCTGCTTTCACATTACCTATCAACTCCCTCCACTAAATTCAGTATATTAGAAGGATTCTGCACAAATCAAGGATGTTAATCAGCCTATCAACCCTCGAGTTTGAGCTGTTGCATTCTAGTTGCTTGCAAGAAAATAAGAGCAAAGTAGACAGGCCAGCCATATCCAGTTTTCACAAACTGCTGACCACAGCAGCACTAATAAGGACCTAATGGTATTGGATGTACAAAAAAATACTTTTGCTGTGACCAACAAAAATTTGGTGATGTAAAAATATACTAGAGACTAGTTTGCAGAACTCTTATCATAACTGTGCCTTATATCAAGTGAGATTTGAAATATCCAAGCACTTGAATGTGATGATACAAATTGCTAAGACATGCTTCTTAGAGTTGCATCCCCTGCTCATTCCTAACAATGAGATGGCTTTACTGTTTTCACACACGGTGACGCATTAAATTCCAATGTCAAAGAGGAAAGACCTTCTGAAACTGGCTGCAAGTTTCCTATTGTGTGTCATTTGACAACTATATATGCACATATTTTGAAAAAAAGAACCAAAGAACCACTGCCATTATTCAAAAGTACAAAATACGTTTTATATTTTGACTGGGACAGATTATATACCCAGTCCTCATTGTACTGCACAGCATGAGCTCTAGCACCTGGGCAAAATCACTGAAGCTAAGTAGTGCTGAGCCCTTCACTTCAAGAGGTTAAAAGACTCTCCTTCAGTAGACTGCGAATGCTACTGGATGGATTTAAAGAAATAGTCCATTTCTATAGATGTTCTATTCCTCCTATGGAAGAGTTGTGTTCCCTATAGTTTTAAGAAGCAAAAAAAAATACCCTGAGACTGGAATTTTGGCTCCCTTGCAGATGCCTCTTGAAAAGGAAAAAGGTCTTTGCTTACAATGACTCCTCTATGACTCCAGGACATAAAAAGCTGTTGTTTACTTTGCAATACAGCATCACTTTTATTACTTTTATCCCCTGAGGAAAACGAGGCATCCTCCTAACCACATGGGTATTGGACAATTACAAACCTAGGTTCAGAATGGCCAACACTTAAGTGCAATTATGACATTTTACTTCCCAATATGATGCAGAAGACTTATAAACAACAAGAAGAAATAAAATCACACAACACACAGACATATACACAGACATTCTGTGTGCAAACAGGAGTGCATATGAACTCAGAAGAAATCACAAGCTTCTTGCTGACGGACTTATTTTTTCCTCCTCTTTAAGAAAATGAAATGGAGATTTCACTACACCAGCATCATGTTCATATGCTGTAAAATATTAATGGTACAGCAGGTCTGATAAGTAACTATCATAGATGTTGGAAATTATTTCAATTAATTAATCAGAAAATATAAAAGAATGGTTTTAATTATTTAACAGGGCTTTTTACAAACAAAAAAAATTCAGCTACAAAACGTCTCTATTACAAGCACAATCAACACGTGAAGTACACAAAACCAGTCAAATAGACTTCGGCCTTTAGTTTAGCAATGGCTTGATTAATACAGTCTAAAAATACATGCAACCTCATTATGCATTCTGACTATTCATTATTTCACTTCGTAATATTATTTTTTCATTCTAATTAGCACCATATTTCATTAGCATGCTCATAGGATGTATTAAAATATGTACGTACCAAAATCTAAGTCCACGGGGACCACTAAGTGCAATAATCAAAGGTGACTTTTGCCTGTAAAAGCCCTTTCCTGTGGTTACCTCAGTGCAGTCGGAAGGGATATTTCAGCACCATAAGAAACAGATTTTCAGTTAGGCTCAGTTTTTTCTTCAGTTAAAGTGCATTAAATCTTGCTGGCAGAATTGCCCAGATTGTAGAATTCGACATCACTACAAGTCAATGTGTTATGTTACAGATCTTCTTAGCATATGATTAAAATGGCATGGAAAGTTTGGCTTTGAAAAAAAAAAAAAAAACAAACAACGCAGTGGAAAGAAAAGACAAGTGTTTGCTTCTTTAAATCCACATTCAGAGAAGAGAGGGTATGGATAATGGGAGGGTATAAACAACACCCTGCTTTGAGGTCCAGCAGAGAAGAAACTGGATGATTTTTGCCCACTTTACAACACAGACGATTACAGCACCATCATATGCACTAACACAGAGATTTCTAAGGTGCCTCATTTGAATATGTTCCGTGGAGACAAAAAGAAAGGAATATAAGGAAGAGCAAATATCCTATCCAAATGGCTTCTTGCAGCAAGGAAAGACGCTCGCTCGCTCATTGCCACTCAATACAGAAGGTCTGAAGCAGTCTGGCTTGTGGCATCGTCTCTCTCTCCCCCGTGACTACAGGCAGGCTTGCTCTCACCGGCTGCCTGACTCTGTTGGTGCTGTTGTTGATTAATCAGGAATTCTCAAACAAAGAGCAAGCCTACCTTCGGGTGCCAGCAGGACTGTGGGGCTCCTCTCCTGCTGCAATCCGGCTGCCCTGACCCCCCGCGCAGCCAGCATCATCCTAGCACCTCGGACAGCTCCGCCGCGCCGGGCCCATGGAGAGGCGGGACGGCGGAGCGGCGGCGGCGGTCCTGGCTCCGGGCTCGGGAGCTAGGCAACAGTCTCGCTCTTATCTCCACTGCACTGAAGTCTGATTAGCAAATAATCCAGTGGGGGGTAAAAAAAAAAATCTGCATGAGCAGCACTGTACATCACATGGAGTCTATAGGTGGGAAAGGATATGAAACAACGCCCTTTTCCCCCTCCTTCTCCCTTCCCAAAAAAGAGAAATTGTTCTTCCACGGAGATTGTGTAAGTTAACCTTTAGCCCATATTATGGCTCAAGGAAATGAGCAGCCACTTAAAAGGAACATCTACGCCTCAGTCTGATACCTCATATTGATGTATCTTTTGCACTCACCCTCACTGAAAAGCAGTGCAAGGCACACAATTACTGCTGACGCAGATGAGATTGCTGCTGCTTGGGGAAGGAGGGGAGGAGCTTCTCAACCCATCAAAACAACCTCCCACCACCTGCTCCCATTGCACGAGAACAAAACTACGCCGCTCGGACAGACTGAGCGTGACATTTATGCCGTTTTACTTATATTGATATGCACACTCCGGAAAGAAGCATTCTGTTTGAAAAGCATTCAGGGTGAAACTACACAGTTTAATGCTCATCCAGAATTTGTGTAATGGTTTGGAAGAAAACATTTCCTTTCTTCTGAACTGGATCAATCTACGTTATAGCTCCTCCTTGCAGAGTATGTGCAGTTTTGCTTTCTCTCCCCCAAACCTGCAGCCTGGACACAAAGCAAAAGCATTCACTCCCTGTGCCAAAGCCAGGAAAGGAGTGATGGCTGAATGTGCACAGATTGTGTTACCCCATTGTTAAATGCTATTTGATTCTTTCTCCTTTCTTAAGTTACAGGCATATTTTTCTCCAGCATAAACCTTGATTCTGATGTTATGATAGCAGTTGAATTTATTTCTAAAACTAATAACAGGAATTATAGTCACGGAAGGAAATGCTTTCAAAAGTAATGCATGAAAAGCTGTGCAATACAAAATAAGACCCTGCCTACAGAGCACAGGAGAACTTCCTGCAGATTTGTTTCCCCCCAGCTGGAATATCAATATTACCTCACATTCAACAGCCTTCAAGATAGCCACCAAGACCCATTGCAAAACATGGCGACCACCTTCACACATTGAAAGCAAAACCTGAAGAAAGCCTGATTCTAAAACTGTCTCTCATATTCATTAGTAATTCATTCCCTGTTCACTGTAATAGTTGCGTGTCCCAGCACACCTCTTGCCACTCTGTGAAACAGGACACTGAAACTTCCACATTACATCTCCAAGAGACCGTTTCAAAAGGGTTACTCTTAAGAAGGGTTACAAAGTCAGAAAAATAGGGCTTGAAGATATGGAGGGTTTTCCTTTGTGTCAGGAAAAAAGACCTGGAAGGGAAATACCTAGAATGTAGAACTGGAGGCAGTCCTGGGAAGAGAGTTCTTTTCCTAGCCCAGAGGCAAGCCTGCAGCTCTGCTTCTGATTTTTTCCTTCCTTGAAGGATACCTTAAAAGCAGTTGTGACCATGTGGTGATTGGGGAATTCTTTCATTTTGATCAACTGGAGATTCCTGTCACATGATATCCTCTTTTTTTCCAGTACTTCTCCAGGACCCTAACTCTGCCCCAAATCATGCACTGAAAACAGCGAAACTGCAGTCAAATTTGTTTCCAAGTTACTTTCACAAAAATATTACTGTAAAGTCATTGCAACTTCATAAGCAACTTGAAGAACTAGTAATTTTAATCTGAAAGTGTGAAACACTTGGTTATGTCTTCACCACATGGTTCATCCCAGCAATTGAACTTACTTATATACAATCATCTTCTAGACTATATATGGTATTACACCTTAGGGAGTGTCCACATTTATTGTTCTTGCACCAGGGTTACTGTGGACTATATCTCCATCAGCTGTGGGAGGAAATGTCCATTTTTTTTTCCCAATAGCACTATGGAAAGGGCACTGGGATTATATCACGACCTCTGCAAGGCTGGCAGTTCCATTCCTGGTTATCACACACAAAAGTCTCTTATTTGCTTCCATAGTCAGATAACATCAAGCCAGGAAAAAGCACCTACAGAATTGTTCATGGCACTTCCTGTGTGAACAACAGAAGGGCTGGACAAAAATTCAGGTAGCATGTTTTATGTTCTTCATTTCTATTCCCAAATTTCTTACAGCATAGTGCTATGATCACCCCTAAACACGTTTAATGACAACCCTAAAGAAGCCATGACTGGCTTTCACTCCTAGGTTATGAAAGAATCCTAATCAGTACAAATCTATGCACCTCCACAAATTATTACCTGTGTTCTCATGTTGCTTCCTGGCCTCCAAAGAGCTACCAGTGGAGAACCATTCATTCCTCACAGTAGCTGTGAATCCCCTCTCCCCATCTCCTTTGCTCCACATCCTTCCTGGAGCTTACAAACACATAACTCCAGTAGACGTAGATTACTCGCATTCGCTTTGAATTTCTGAAAAACTCGTGCAAAGCTTCATTACATAGCACATCGATTAACCTACTTCATTTATGTATGTGTATGTACATGCTCACATATATAACAAATATACAGACAGAGAGAGAGCTGTCACTTTGACCTGTGGCTGGCATTTGCACACCAGGAAAAGAGAAGATGAACAATGTGGAGCTGCACACTGGTAACTACTCAGTCTTAGACGAGTTGTGGGATACCCCAGCCTCTACCTGGCTGTGAGGAGGCTGGAGCACACAGTATATAACAAGGAGAGGGCAGACTGCTGCAGGAGGCTTCTTTGTCCAGGGGATGAGGAGCCCTTTCAGGCTCAATTGACATGCTCAGGATTTGCAGGGCTCAAGACTGCAGGCAGTGGAGAGACAAAGGGTTTTCAAGAGGAGGAGAATATTCATTTAAGATGCTAACAGACCACTTATTGACTGAGAACAACAGTCCGCCTGTCCCTGAAGGGAAGCTTGAGGACAAATGGATTGGAGTTCAGTGCCAGTGACTCAGTCTCTGTCCTGGTTTGTGAATGGAGAAGGAAGGCTCCCCAGGAAAAGGAAGCCCCACATTTCCAGGCCTGAACCTAGTAACACCTGACTTGATGCAGGGACTGTTATGTAATTATTTATGTTTATGAGGCTCAAAAAGGACAGGTTTCTTCTCTTTGAATGCACCACTCCAGACATCATCTAAAGCTTCTGCAGAGAAGGCAGTTCCATGACAGATTTTTATATCTGACCAGCAGGCCATAGATGAAGAGCTCTAAGAATGGAGATTCCACAGGGGCTAAAAAAATCTGAAATAAAAACCAGAAATTGAGGACTTAAACCTGGAGATTCCTGACACCTAACCAAGGGGAGAATTATATGAACTTACATTCCTGCACCCAAACTCCTCGTCCCAGTGAATTGGAATAGAGAGACTACTGAACAAGACCTGTCCATGCAGCAGCCAAATGAGACAGGGTTCCTATCAGTCAGGTTTTGCCAAGACCAAAGGTTCACCAAGCCAGAATCATCACAGTGGAAGCTAAGGGTGGGCAGTTTACCCACACTTAAAAATACAAGGCCATCAAGATGCTGACTTTGGCTGATTAACAAGTTGCTTGGCTAAGCTAACTTAAACTTGGTTTGCTTATTTCTCCTTTACTCTGCCTCCTTAGCTTCGATTGTTCTTTCCTGTTTCCTATGTGCTTAGTCCTGGCTCTTAATTTTTATTGCTGCCAGTCTGCAATTGCTCTCACCACTTCATACCCATTGTAGTACGGATTTATTGCCTGACCCCTGGCCACATCTCTTAGCCTAGACCTTGCTATTATTCTTGACCTTTCCAGAAGTTGCATTCAGCTTTTCTTGATTCTAGCACCTACCATCTGGTTCTAGTCACTCCCAACCACTAGGACCCATTTAAGTGTCTTAATTTCACAATAAAACAATAGTTTTCTCACAGAGACTATCATCGTCTCACGTGTGAGGCAAGTGAAATTTTCAATGACAGTCTTACCTGTGCTTCATTCTAAGTCTGTTTAGTAATCACTGTGATGTGCCTTTAGCACCAAATGAAAACAAAATCTCCTTAGATTTTTATTTGGATTTAAACTTGAGTTAATAAATATTTTTAAATAGAAGTGGGTTAATTCGAGGAAAGTGTATAGAAAACAAACTACATCCAAACCCAAGCACAGTGCTCACCATAACCTTGACCTTAAGAAACTGTCTCAGATTTTGTTTGTTCATGCTCTTAGTACCCACCTACCATCATGCTAAGCTCAGTGAACACTTAACGATCTATTTGCAATTAATTTTCAACATGACATGCTGAAATAAGTTGAGCCTTCAAGGTTGCTTTTCCCAAATAATTTCGTGCCATGCCCTAGATAAGCCTTAATGTTTGCACCTTTTCCCCTCAAGCATTCTTAAAACCCTGAGAGTTCTGCAGTTGCTCCCTTTCCCATCCACATTTGACTCCTTTTGCCCCTCTCTCACTCCTCACACACACACTGCTGCAATAACAAGTAAAACTACCCACACAATGAGAGTAAAGGAAGCTCTCATTACTTAATCTCAGCATTTGTTTCAGCTATTTCACATCCCTCTGTAGAACAGAACTCTTTCACTTCCCTGCAGCACACTGGTTCTATCCCTCCCACAACCATCATGCACATTTCTCTCTTCAGAGTTCTGAGGAGGATTCTTCTAAAGGTAAAACAGTAGAGGGGTCCCTACTCATGTGAAAAGCCAATTAAAGTTAAATGCTTAACTGCCATCTGTGCCTTTAAGAAAAATCTCTTAATTTTCCCCAGTGATCAATTTTTTTCACATGGGACCAATTTTACTGTTATTGCTTAGGCAAAATTCCCATTGAAGTCCACGGGGAACTTTGCCTGAATACAAAATATGGAGCAAAACCCTGCACTTATTTGCATAGACCACAAATCACAAAGATCATGCCCTGATGCAAGTGATTTATCCTACATGACAGCTAGTGCAACTGGGCTATTTTAAACCATGATTTGTTGTAAAATATTTCATGATATTTACCATTCAAAAGAGTCAATTGATTCTTTTTTCTTAAACCGGATGAGATTGAAAGATTCTGGCTGCTTTCCAACCCCATTAATTACTAAATGGTACATTTTCCACAGAAATGTTAAGCTATAAGTAGTTCTTCTGGAGCCAGTTAGCTCCTAGCTAAAATCAATTAAAGCTGGTAAAGATACATTTCTATGGTCAGGTCCCATATACAGACATCTGTATTTATAGCATAGTGGATGCTGGTAAAATCTCCCAACATAGATGCAGTTGTACTAGCAAAACTGTGCTTTCACTGTTCATCTCATACAGGGGATAGTAGGTGGGTTTGTTATTCCAGGATAAAGCCAGCTGTGTCAGTATGGTTGCTCTATTTCTGCTCTAGTAGACTCAATTTTCTAGCCCCAAAGAAGTACTCTTTTTCCTATGGAGTACAAAGGTTTAAGCTTGTTTTTTGCCTCCCCACCCTGCTGCTCATTCCTATTTGTGAGGCCTTGCAGGGAACTGGGTCATGGAAATGATCCAGAAGAGAAATAATTTTGGGTGAGAATGAGGGACAATCCAAAAAAAAAACAAAAACAAAGAGGATGGTTCTTTTCAACCAAATCACTTCCTTGCCCTACACAATGCAGAGGGCACTTCACAGCGTGAGAATGGTCCCTCTGCCAAGGTGGCCCCGTGACTTTGGAAGTGAAAAGTCCTCATGCTACCGACACTACCAGTGAGCTTAAGCTTCAATCTGAGTGACTCCAGTGCCCAGGCAGCATACATGCTGAAGCTGTGGCACTGGGACTTGGCCTGCTAAAGCCTCAGGAAAAAAGAAAATCCTGCAGGCAGTCAGGGAGCTGACAGGCAGTGCTCCCTGCCCTAGAAACTCCACAACTCTGACAAGCACATGCAACCGCTCAGTTGCTTTGAGGCAGGCAGAGAAGGGTTTGTACACAAATGTGGCCACGGATGCAAGTTGAAAAGTGCTTTACCAGAGCACTTGAAAATCTCCAGGAATTCCAAATTTGTGTAAGCCAGCACTGCAGCTAAAAAAGAACCAACCTAAGAACGCAGCTCTGCTTTTCCCCCACCCCCAGCTACTCCTTTGGCCTTATGCTGGCACAAATGCCACAGGGCCGTGTGGCGAAGCAGATTGGGAAGCTGATCAAGCTGAGAACTCGCCTGGGATTTTGGCACCACATGGATGTTGTTATTTGTGAGAGGACCACCCTGCCTGTGCGATCAGCGGGCAGCAAGAGACCCAGCACAGGCCAGCAGATGGAAGGCAGGCCTGTTGGGTCTCTCTCAGGAACAGCCAACTTCTTGCTTTCATCCAAGCTCCTCAGAGACTCAGCTGTGAACAAGGAGTTCCAGTGAGCTTCAAAGCATCTCTGAACTCTGAAAAAAAGGGTGCCTGGAACCCCACAGAGTACAAAATCTGTAAAAGCACCAACGATGATGTCTAGAACAAGAGGCTGTGGAATGAGAGATGAGAAACTCCCTTGAAACTTGAAGTCTCCTATCTGCACTCACTGATACAATCTGCAATTTTTCCCCAGCACTACAGGCAAATCAGTCCCATAATTCCATTAGGAAATGGGCAAAGATAGAGAAAGTCAGTTATTCACTTCCACCAGTAAAGCATCTGGATCACTACATGAAGGCACAGTAAATACTGAAAGGATGAAAAGACTCAGAGAAGAAATTGCAGGTCGTACTTTAGGACTGACAAATTGGTAAATTCCTCTATTAAAACACATAGCTGTGTCGTGTATGTTAAGATGGTATTTAAGAGTAAATGGTTGCTATTGGTTGAATTCTTTAAGGCATTAACTTTACAAAGAAATGAAAAGATGCTACTTGTACAATAAAATATACTTAGGGCTTATAAGCAACACACCTCTATCATTTTTCAAATGTTTTTGTTTTCAGTACTTCATAAAAATCCACATGAAATATTTTTTGCTACACACTTTAGGATGAGACAGGATTGCAAGTGAAGTATATGGATGAAAAAGCTGTTTTAGCATGAGAAAGCTTGCACAGCTCAGTGAAGGCAAGGGAAAAACAGAACCAAGGAGAAATAGGCAAAAAAAAAAAGGGGGGGAAGAAGAAAAGAAGAAAAAAAGAAAAAAAGGAAATTTGAGAATGCCAGGAAGATGACTTCAAGACAACAGAGAGATGGCCACAGCAGAAGAGACTGAGGCATGGATATCTGTTCGTTTCTTGGTTTGCTTTTCCTAATGAAACAAAGATTGTCTCATTAACTCTGGAGTTGAAGCAATGACCTCAAAGAGGAAGGCTTCATACAGGGCATTTTAAGTGGCAAGGAAGGCTGGTAACCTTGAGCTGTTCACATCACCCAAATCAGTGAGTCACACTTGGAGAGGCAGTAACTATGTAAGGTGCTGGGTGGGCTCTAAGCTTCCTTCTGGTCTGTGGGCAGCCAGCTTGAGGAGATGATCAGCCCCTGGAGCCCAGTCCAAGCATGGAGAGCTGCAGGCAGACAATGGAGACTGGCTGTCATGCAGTCAGTAGTCAGTGGAGGCAGCTTGCCGTGGTGGCACATGGCCAGGCTCCCCCAGCCCTCATTAGCTGCTCCTGGCTTAAACCCTGTGCAGTGATCCAAGGTTAAACAGCACAAGGGGAAGATTTTATTGTCAGAGCAGGCTGGTGAGAAAGTGAGAGGTAACATGGCAGCCCGAGCTGTTCCTCTGGTCATGGACCAACTAAGCCTCTTTGAGAGCAACAGGGAACAGAAGCCCAATTTGTTCCCATAAATAAGCCTCATTTTAGGTGTCTGAGTGGCTAGACATGGGCTGTGTAAGCATTCCCCTCACCACCTCAGACTGAGCAAAAGGAAAGACCAGTAGCTTCACTCCTACATTCAGAAAATCCTTATCTCCACAGAGAAAAGGGTTGAAGTTTGCAACATGTAAGTCACAGTTAACACTTTGACCAATGTAAGCTGTTTTTTCATGCTCAGATATAAAACAATTAAAATCAAAAAAATTGAATTCTTCTAATTACTGTGGAAACAATAATTTCCTACAGGCACTCCCTAAATAAATTCTTAGAAAAAATTCAGTTTTCTCCTCAGCTATAGCTGTCTAATCATCATATGTCAGTTAACATATTTCTGGTTTTCCCTCCTACTTGTATTCTTGGAGAAAATATTATGATCCTTCATATTCTATCAGTATAAACCCCATTCCTATCAGTGGATAAGCTCAAATTGCCACCACTTAGGAAGAAAGGAATGCAAATAAGGAATACCAATTAACCCCTTTACAATTAAAAATATCTCTCTCTATTATAGCACCCATTAGTGATACTCTAGTTAATGGTCTGTCAACATTTCCATTAGACCTTTTCCCCCTACTCCCACACAGAACTAAATCCTAGCTAATCACCTTGAATATACCTCTATGGATTTACACAATACATATACACAGCTCCGATGAGGCAAAATATAGATTTCTCAGTTATCTCGAGCCATTAAATTCTCCCAAGTACCTGTTTGCTAATGTGTCATACTAAATACTCTGTACTCTAAATACACTGAATAATTTTGCAGGATTTTTCTTTCCAGTGTTACAAATACTTCATATACAAAAAACTCCAAGTAATTGCACAGACCTGTCCTAAATATACACTGTGAAAATTATAGAGTGAGGTTCAGTTCACAGCAGATTCCTTTTGCCCAATATACTTCACAGTATACCATCTTTTTTTTACACTAGATGTGAGACAGCATGGTACATTTGGTGCCACGTACTGTAACACCTAGAAATGACAGGGTGAATTGAGGACAAAGCTCCAGCCTTAATAGCTTAAGATCCCCTGGCATCCTTATGGTCAAACCACGTTCTCCACACTACCATAATGCATTTTTTTTGTGTGTGTGTCAAATTCATTACAAATGTATCACATTCATATATATTGCATTTGTTAGTCCTTTCAACTCTCAAAATACACCAAAGCATTTTATAGTATGGTCATGATCAACAATACATAGTTAAAGAGCTGTCATATGAGGAAGAATAAGAACTCTAACTGATATCCAGATGGAAAAAGGGAGATGTATGCAGCATGAATCCAAAGCTATACTTTAAACCTTATTTTCACCACAGGATTTCTCAGTAAATTTATGATGGTATTGTTTAGTGTCTATATGCATCTTGGCACTATTTTGAGCAATGAGTTTGCTAACAGCAATTCATCTATGCCAGGTTTTCCTGGCTTGTTTATAATCCCCAAATACGGGATCCATAGCGCTGATGAAAACTAATTAAATACCTCTTGTACACAGACTACCCTTCAGAAACAAAACCTGCACTCTTGCTCACCACAGTTAAGTGTTTAATACAGTGTGACTGGCTTTTGTTTGGAATTACTGTTTGCAAACTCTCTAATTAGACTAAATGAAAATGACTCACATTTTATATACTACAGCTGATAAAATGCTGGTGGAAAAACTGTGTCTATAAGTATACAAACCAATGCCACCATGCTCATAAGTGCTACAATCACTGCTTTCTGGCAGCCATGCAAAGATGTCCTTAG
The DNA here is from genome assembly GCF_001715985.3 of Manacus vitellinus. Lineage (NCBI taxonomy): Eukaryota > Metazoa > Chordata > Aves > Passeriformes > Pipridae > Manacus > Manacus vitellinus. The sequence goes on along the minus strand of NW_021940603.1, from coordinate 5,498,701 downwards.
TTTTAGAGACTGTTTGAATTTACAGTACCCTGAATTCATGAGGCTGCTGAAGGTCAGACCATTTGTACATATGTAATGCCAATTCTACTCAATCTATATATAAGAATTCCACTACTTTTAGCATATGTTCAACACCAAAGTTTTTTTCTTTATCATCTAAATTCGACCAAGTATTTGCTAAACTACTCCAATCCGGAAAATAATAAACAAAAGTGCAATGGAAGTTCCAGTTCACATCTTCCAATGTAAAACTCCTGTAAAACTAAATGTCCTCAGCTTCCTGGAAAATGGGCCTTCCACCACTAAAGGCCAACCACAGAATTACATCTTTTTGTAAAACAATCACCTGTCTGTAGAACAGCCATAAACCACCAAATTTTTGCCCAGTCACATCAATAAGAAAAATAATTTTTTTTTTCATAAATATTCAGCATTACACATAATATGAAGAATGGTGTATTTAGCATTGTTACAAGGTAAATGCAAGAAATAAACAGGAATAACCTTGTCAGTCTTGAGTTTACACATTTAAGGGCCAGTTACTCTGTCCTTTCTGTAAATATATCAAAGTAAAAACCTACCAAACAACTAAGACATAGGCCAGGGAAGATGGAGGGGTGGACAGTAAAAATAAAAACCAAATATGTTTATCTTGGCTCCATCATGCACAAAGCCAACAATTAACTCTGAATGAGATTGAGACTTTTTCTCCTGTGCTATCAGTGCCATTTTACTTACTGTGCCACTGGGGTGAATAAACTGCTGGTGAAATTAAGAATAAAAATTTGATGCAACTCCTGTTACCTATCCCAGTACAAAGACACTGAAACACAAACTTATTTGTGAGAACAAGTCGAAGAGTAAGTGAATATTAAGAGGGTACCAAACAGAGCCAGTGAGAAATTCCATGTGAGGAAACTCTTCCGTGAGAAATGGCCCTGCCTTGTTCTTGCAACTGGGGGGGGGGGTGTATAAAAGAGAAGACATCAACATTTCCAGAAGGAGTGTGCTAGAAGGGAGAAAATGAAATGCAGACTTGACTCAATTTTTCCACCTTTCTTGATATGCAACTTATAAAAGGAAAGAGGAAATAAAGCTTCTGCCCTGGAAGTGAAGAGGAGAGGGCTGGGAAAACACAGTTTGGAGTATTTGTTGTCTTGGAACACAACAGACCCATAGCAAAAGGGATCCTGTCACCCAAAGACAGTAATGAGACGTTTCAGAGAATATATATTAACCTTAAATAATTAATCCTTTGCAGATTAATCCCTGAGAAAGAGGATCAAAAGGAAACGTGAAGTAAACTTGTGGCTTGCCTGAACTTATTTCAAGTTTCTAAGATCTAAAATAGAAGCATTTTGAAAGCCAGACAGTCACCATGATGAAAGAAATTACAAATCAGCACATTTACCCCAAATGTTTTGGCTTCCGTGAATCAACATTTTCCAACTGAAAAGGCATTTAATTAAAATCACAACCAGATCCAACTTACATGAGGCATAGGAAATCAGGAATATCACTTGAGAATGAGATGTCCTGCTTTTCTATGAGGGACATCTTTCATTTAAAGCTAGTGACTGTGAAGCAGTGGGCAGAAGTCACAGGCATTTCCGAGCTTTTTATTCTCAGGTGTCATTAACCATTTTTGATAGCTAAAAGATCAACATCAATGACTAAATAAGCAGGACATCCCCACAATTAGACAGTGATAATTAGGCCTTTTATTATCTAGGTGAGACATTCAAAATCCTCTTAAAACAGATGGTACTGCATGCCTCTACCTAGAGATCTACATAGATAATTCTGATTCAACCCTCAGACAACTTTTTTTCTTGAGGGATCTTAACTTACACATTCATTGTCAGGAGAATTCCATATTAATACTGTTTCAAAGGTTGTCTAGTGACCAAAGCAAAACTTAAAAAAAAAAAAAGCTTTCTTAAAAAAGAAGGGGAAGAGGAAAACTTGCTTCTGTTCTAACTCAAGAACAGTGACAATGGTGTAGCTCCTAAAAAAATTCCGTTACATAAAAGTCTCCCATATTCCACTTACTCAAACCATAACATGCAGTCAAAATGAGCTACGCAAACATGGTGGCAGCAGGCACTAAATTTGTTATTTTTCTTTGGCTGAGTACCTCTGCCCTTCCCAGGTTAACCTGAGTGTTCAGAAGCCAGAACCAATGCCTCCATATTTCTCTCTCACTGTGTCCCTGTCCACAGTGACTTACACAAACTTGCCCCTTCAGCGCACCATGCAGAATATTTAATACAATATTTACTCCTGCTTTCCAGATTGTTAAAAGCAACACCAGATAAACAGTACAAAATTAGCAATGCTACATATTCACAGTATTGGCAATTGTCAGCAAAATTCAGCTAAAGCAAAGGAGAAGAGGCCCACTGAGTTATAGTTCCAATGTGGTTTTCTCACATAGAAAAACAGATACCAGCTAAGAAAGCTGCATGGTAAGTCTCCAGATCCCTGAGATCTTGTGCTCATTGTTCACTGAGCTTTGCTTTTTATATTTGTCACAAACATACATTATCCATGAACACAGAATTGTCCCAGGCCAGTATCTGGGAAGCAATAAAAAGGAAACAGCTTGTGATATCATGTCAGCTATACTCACACACTGCTCAAAATGGGCACATCCAAGAAAAAAAATTGAGTCTCTTCCTTTATCCACACACTTCTTTAAGTTAAAGTGCACTAGCAAGCTCAGAGAGTTAATTCTTAATCTTTAGCAAAAGAGGCCTTGAAGTTTCTCATTTCCATAATTTAAACAACTCTGAGGACTCTTATCTGTGTGGGATTTTTTTCCTTAATCTTTCCTGTGACTCATAAATAGGATACAAAATAGTTAAAGGTGATGTGAACTCTTTTCCAGAATAGGCACTCCAGAATGAAAGTGGCATTACTGCTTCTTATCTTCTGCTTCTCATTATTCATCCGTTTCATGCCTCTTCATTGCCAAGATACTCTAACATTTCTGATGCTTCATATTTTACTGAGGTTTAATTGCAAATAGCTTCAAGGAGGAAGAAAAAAAGGCAATAAAGACAGACATGGGCTAAGGGATTTTTGCTTAAACAGTAAATGTTGTCACTGTACAATTTAATACAAATTAACTGGGAGGGTGACACAAAGGATTCAGAACAGACTTGACTGTAGGGATACATAGAATAGACACAGACTGACTTTCACATTAAATAAGGTAAAGTCAATGAATACATTTCCATCTGCTAAAATAGAAGGGTTTTACAAATATAAATGAGAATATAAGAGGGTTCTCAAACAACAGTCTCAACAAGTGAAGGAAGGAATACAGTACAGAACTCTGCATCTACACTAAACCTGAGCAGTGGGAATTCACTGGCAGTTCCATGGTGGATTCATACAGAAATTCCAACAGCCAGCTCAAGAAAGCCCCTTCTTTTCTACCACTGGTCAGTACAATGTACTCAAATACTACTATTAGCCACTTAAAAAAGCAGTGCATGGGATGAGATGCAGACATTGGTGTTGAGGTGAAGTTAATGACCATACTCTGTGCCATAAGTGCAGGCTACTGCTGGTATGAGACAACTGGCATAGGTCAAGAACTAAGAGCAAGTGAAAACTCTGTTTATTTAAAAGTAATTTCAAAACTGAACAATTTTTAATTACCCTTTATCTATAAGAAGCATAAATCTAAAGCTGTTAGATGGGCCTATTTCTTTGGTAGTATTTTCTCAGTGGTGAGTCATCCCTGTACTGAAGAACAAGAATAAGATCTTGCAGGTCTTCACACAGATTTAGCAATTTTACAATAAACCTTAATCCGTTTTTCACTCTCCAAATCTTCCTTCAGAGCAGCATCTGGTATTGCTGTAATATATAACTGCTCTAAAAATATAGTGCTGTAGGCAGCAACTCTGACAGTGAAGACCTGATGGAACACCACCAGTCCAGCCCCCGCCACGTCTCATTTCTGCTCACGCCTTATTTGCTCTCTACATCAACGGGAGTAAAGTGTACGGGGCTGCACCCACTCACAGTGCCTTCCTTAGACTCACAGTGACTTGCCAAAAATGTATTTACACTGTCTCACATACCACAAGAGTTCATAGCACTCCTGGGCAGATGGGCCAGAAGATGAGGGTTGTAAAAAAGCCTGAAATAGACTGTACATGCTGGTTTTACTGTACACCATGCAGTTTCCTTACATTTTGAATCTCAAGCGCTGGCAGTTTGATACTTTAAACTCAATTATCAGCATCAAGACAGGAAGGAGTGACTAGTTTCTTGCAGTAGCAAAGTGACTCTGCAAGCAAGTCCAGGCTAAGAGCACACAAAAAACAGCTCAACTTCATCTCCAAACTGAGACAGAGGTAGGAAAAGAAGGAAGCAGGCCTGACTGAAGTTACTTGTAACCTCTTCAGCTTTCTCACACAACTCAGAGAAACATAAACCATGCACATTTCCATCAAGGATCTTTTGAACCAAGATGGTAGAAATAAAACAGCAGGTTCTGTTTAGGCACCATTCACATCCCTGGATATCTGATGGACACATTTTCCAAAGTTCCATTTTCAGTGGCAGTAATTGATGCTACTCTTAACTTCAATCGCTGCCTTCAAATGTGTGTCCTGACTATTAAAACAAGAAAGTACAGGAAATATTAAAAGGAAATTTTTCCACAAAAGCAGGAGGTTGGCAATGCAGGAACAATACAATGGTTACTCTTTTATGTATCAGATGAAAAAATGCTGAATACCTGCAGATTGCTCCAGGAGTTAGCTGGGCTTCTATAGAAGAACTGAGTTTTCATGTCTCCACCATATTTTTCAGTTGTTGGTAGAATCTACTTATCTACTCACAAGCTTTCCTGAACTTTTGGTCATTTTTCACAACATGGTTGCAGGCAACAATGACATGATCACTACAGATGAAGTTGAAAGAGTTTCAGTATCAGCAAAACTTCAGACAACAGCAGTGCCATCAGGAAAAGCTGAAGCACGTTCAAAATATTGCTAACAATATCCCTGTGCAGAACTTTGAAAAAACCAAATCGATCAACCCGCCAGACTTCAGGTTAGGACATCTGGCCAAAATCTGACCTTGTTTTTTTGATTTGGGGCTAGGACCAATAAGTACTAAAACTTCCTTAACCACATTTTTGCTGAACTTTGATCTACTAAAACATATGCAAAGCAAGTTCAGATTTACCAATGCAAAAGCAATAGAAAAGAGACTCTGGCTAACAAACAAAGGACTACAGTAAGTGTATTTAAGGCACATATGTATGGCTGAATATTTTATTTTCATTTCAAAAGCCAATATTCAGCCATCTGGCTTTCCTTGAGGCATTTAATTTGTGGCTTTTTTTTTTCTTTCTAATAGACACTCTTCAATAGCAAGGCATTAAAAATATAAAAGAAAAGAAAACCACATTCTTTAGTGTGAACCACTGCAGGCTACCAACCACCACTGCATTGTTAAACCTACATGAAACATAACATCAAGAAAATTCCTATTTTCTAAAACGGTCCTTTATTATTTAAAATATTAATTCCCTCTTTATCCTACTAAATGTTAGTCTTAATGGCCATATGGCTGGACATTTATAATTAACAGCTTTTATCTAAATAAATACAGTGCTTTGAATATTTAATAGATTTGTCCATTAAGAACCCTCAATGAAAGGTGAAAAAAGCTCTTTCTAAAATAAGAACAGAGGGATATGAACTCCATGAGGTGCCTTCAGGCAGGAAGCAGTGGGTTGTATGTGACATTGACCATTCCCACTGAACAAGCACCACATGTCTGCACAGAAAGTTCAGTGTAAAGCAGATAAAAAACCCACATGAATTAAAAGGAGTTCCAGGTAATAAACAAACCACATGCGCAGATCTCGTACAATGCAGAGGATCTGATAGCTTGAATTTGCCTTGGAGACATTTGCACCCAAACATTAGTCTACAGCGCAGCACCGAGGGACCTCATTTTTTGTCTGACTTTACAATCTCACCACAGTGATTAAATGTGCTTTCTGTTTTTGCTATAATAACTGTGAAAGGCAGAGAATTACAGTAATTCCTCCAATCTTCTCACACCCTGGCACAGTATTGTGAACATTTCCAGTGGGACAGTGCATATTAGCACTGCCTCATTGTGGCAGGGCTCTCAGTTTTCTCTATCCATACTGCTGCAATGTTTTGTGCTGTACTAACAACCAAATTCTTGTTAAATTTCCACATCCACTCATTATTTCCTTTCCTTGTTTATATAAATTACCATGGCTTGTTATTTGTCAGGATTCATATCTGTGAATTTAATGGAACTGCACTTCTCAAAATCACCCACACTGTCAACAGCTCTAATTTGTTTATGTCAAATCAGTCTTTTTTTCCCCCCTCCCATTTACCCTTCTGTTTCATACCATTTATATTAGCTTGTCAGTTGGGATTTTATTTATTTATTTGCTTTGGAAGGTTTGCTTCTGTGAAACCCCCATGGCAGAACTGCACAACTCAAGGGACAAGTAATAAGATATAAATGCTTTCAACACCAAGCTGTTACTTCTAATTCAGTCCTGGTCAAGTGCAACAGAAGTTCTGGACAGTTTTTTGCATTTTTGAGAAAAACAGATGTGAGATGGGTTTGTTGGGGGGAGTTGTGTTTTTGTTTGTTTTCACTTTTTGGGGGGGGTGGCTTTTGTCTTTTTATTACTGTTGTTTGGACTATTTTTAGCTCTGCAGATTGCCTTTTCTTACTATTTTGCTTTCTATTTTACTAGCCACCACCTTAAAAAATGCTTAAGAAACATTAGCATGTAAGTGAAAATGTAGGCACCTAAAGACTTTATGAACTCTTCCAAACACCAGCATTGTAATATCTGAGAAAGATTGCAAGGCTCCTGATCTTCCACAGCAATCTAAGCACTAGGACCTTTTGTCTCAAAAAGGCATCATGTGAGAGCACAAAGAAAACAAATATTCATTCAGTAACTACTCCTACAGAGAACTTTGCAATGAGGTTACCACTAAGATATCAAAGCATGTACAAATTTTAATATGTACTGAGAAGAAACAAGAACCACTGGTGTGATATTGTATATATTGTGCTTGGTGTTGCAGAAAGCAAAAAGACAGTCACAGTTTGCACTGATTGTTTAGGAAGGACTGAAATAAGCTGCAACACAGCAAAACAAAACCCACTCCATGAAAAACTAGATGAATACTTGATCTTTTTTTTGTTCAGATTTAACACGAGTTTCTGCAAATATTTAAGGCTCTAATGGTTTAGAAGGGATTGGGAGGCAAGGGGAAAACTACAATATTCTGTTCAGCTGAATCCCTGATCCTTAAAAACTGAATTATTGACCTGAAAGGTGTTCTGGTGGTTGTGCAGCGCTCAGTATTTCCAAGTGAAAAATACATTCAACTCAAGCCATGCTTTTGGAGGGGCTTGGTCCATAATACCTCCTCCTAATCCATGGAGCAGCAGAGGCTGCATCACTCTTCCTACTGTGGCCTTCCCTGTACAAAACTGTGCTGACAGCCCCATGTAACAAAGGCAGTTGAGCATCTGGACTCTGCAGGCAGGCACAAAAACCTGCCCTTTCTCTTCTCCACCCATTCGTGTGCTGTACCAATTTAATCAAGCACTAAGCTACTTTTGTCAGGGCTCTTAGCAGCAGCCTGGCACAACACTTAATTTTGCTGGCCAACCTGCTTTTTAGACTTTTGACAATAGCTTAGCGCTGTGAATGCTCAACACATCATATATTGCTATTGAGGTGTTTCTGACTTCCATTTCATTTTGGGTACTGAATTTTTCCATTTGTGGCATGATTTACATGCTGGCAAAGCTTGAACAACATTATTAATGGATTAAAATTATTTCTGGATGGTATGGCAAAGTTGTGTTTAGAAAGAGAACAGAAGTCCCATGTTTCAGTTGTCATGCTGAAATCAACAAAACCCCTTCATATCTGTTAAAATATTTACTAGAATTTGTGTATTTTTACTTTCTGTAACTTTTCTCCTATAAAAAAAAAATCTTTAACTTCAGTAACTATATTAGTGTAACTACTGTGTCATCAGTACCAAAAGAAATTGCTATTTCAGGAGCTCATAGATCTTTCCAGATTAAAAAGAAATAAAAATGCCTTGGGCTAAATTTAGCTCTCAAGATTTCAGCATTTATGATGGAGAAGAAGGGACTTTGAAATCCTGGAGCATCTGAAGTCAGTGTGCTTACTTTCCACATTTCAACAGGACAGGATTTCTGCTTGTATTTGCTGAGCTGAAAAAAAAGTGCCATAATAATAACAAATATGTAGGATCAACAACACGCCTTCAGCCGCACATAAGGATAACATGCACTAATTTTACCAACAATTTGAAACTAATTTAAGCCCTCAATGAGAAATATTCCGAGTATCTCAACCGAGAGTTGCAATCATCATTATTCTCCTTGCAGCACACTGAGATGGGACTGATCCCATCTGCTCAGTCAATGAAGCCAGAAATCAAAGTTGAAATAATGCAAAATCTAGACTGTTTTTTTATGCTTGTAAAAAGGATCTAAACTTAGGGAAAAAAACTTGAGTGATTCTTGATCTCCTTAATAATATTATAACTAAGATTTGAAAACCTGCAGAAACAATTCAGCTAGACATTGAGATCATCACTTTAAAAGATTGCACATGCTACATGATTCACTGAAAATAAACCTAGAAAAACTATGTCATCCATTGCCCTGCCCCAAGTCATAATCCAACTCACACAGGTGCTTTTAACCTGTCATTAAAGGCTTCCAGTAATGGAAAACAGATCATGTCCTTGTGAAACCTGCCCCAGCCTGAAAATTCAGCTAACAACCTTACTCTGCTCTCAGTGAGAGACAGAATATCATAAGTTCACCTTTCTGTTTAGAACAAACTTTCACACACTAAATCTACTCAATTCTCATAGTTTGTGTTGTCTAAAAGAGAACAATGATCAAACAGAGAGCTTGAGTTTTTGTGCATATCTTTCTGGAGAACAGCTCCTAAAAGAGAACTTCCAGGACTCTAACAATATCTATTCATTCACCCAAGAGCAATTTTTTTACCTTTTTCAAGCAGCAGCATGGTACTGAAGCTTTACATTCGGTTTGTGGTCTGCTAGCAAGTATTTTCAGCAGTACTGCTGCCTACCCAAGTTTTCCTCATTCTGTATTTGATCATTAATCTGCCTTTTTCTTCTTATATGCAGCATCACCTGGGTGAGCTTGGGTGAATCTGGAGGATGTGTCATCATTACTCACTGATTCCCTTCTGATGTTGTGTGGGAAATTACTACTCTTGTAAACAGGTCTTTTATACAAATAGCCTACTTTATATCAGAAGCCAATGGTCCAAACAATCAAGAAAACAGCAATAATAGCTGTTGCCACAATAACTTTACTACTAATTCACATTAGCCTTACTAATGACTTTTCCTTTATTATCACTGTTCAATTGATATTAAGCACCAATTAAGCCTCAGTTCTTCACCAACAGAACCCTGAGCAGATGGTGAGGACACATTAAAGTGATAAGGCCAGAGCTGGCAGTTCTAAGAGTATAAACCGTATTCTGGAATAATCACTAAAAAGGAAATACTGCATTTATTTTCTGTCACTTCTGCTCTTCAGGGGGTAGTTACTCTGTTCAAACTGAGACAAGAGCCCATTGGAGTCAATCATTTATATTTGTGTATATAACCAGATTAGTTACTTCAACAAACTGACATCCATGCAGAAGCCTCAAACATAAAAAAAGCTTTGAGTTTTCCACTGGGCAAGAACCAAAAGCATTACACAAGGTTTAAAAACTTGCCTCATCCACGTTGCCTAATAGCTTGATAGTGCTGCAGTGGAGTCTTGAAGACCATGAACTGCAAGGGGAAGAAAGTAACAGCACAGAGAAGAGAACTCAAACCTCGCACTGAAAACCTTCCCCTATCAACACATGAGAGGTCTTTCAAGACAGAAGATCAAACGTGACTGGAAATGATGCTAACTACAGCAATTCACTGGCTTCTGCCAATTACAGACCTTGGCTGGCTTTAACCCAGAAAAGGCATGGGCATAACATTAGCTGCTTTTGACCAAAGCCATGAAGTAGTGCAGTTGCCTCCTCTTCCCCTCCCTCACCAAATATAGAAAAATAAATCACTGTTCTGGGGTTGCTTTACCACTCCAGCAAATTGATGATGCCACAGATGCTGGTATTTGAAAGCTACACAGAGTCCTTTCAAAAAGAAGACACTAGGAGATATGTCAAGTGTATTCAAATCAAGATTTAGACCTATATGAACAGAATAGGAAAGAATGCCTTTTACACTTCACTGTAGCTACTGAGTTTTACATCCTTGAAACATCATTATAGATTTTGAGAAGACTCAGTCTATTATATTTCCAGTGATACTATTAGCTTACATGGAGTCAAATAGGACCATAAAACAGGATGATCTGCCTCCTCATTTCAGAGACAACACAGCAGAGGTACAAATATTTGTTTTGTTGCCTGTAATATGGCACTTCAGTGACCAATTGAAGGTTTGTAGCACAGTTGGCACAGAACATTTCTATCCAATTGCCCATGCTAGTTACATATCCCTGTACCTGCTTCTAAGTTGGGTGTGTATGTGTGTATGTTGCTGTTCACCCACAGTACCCAAGTTCATTTATATTGTCACAAACACCACAAGAACAGCAGTCTGGTTATGTGGTTATCTTGCTGCTCTGTGAAATTTTATAACTAGATCTATGTTCATGCTTTAGATTCAAACATCTGCCACAGTTATCCCAGGAACTTTACCAGTTTTTGGGGTAGGAGTATTGAAAAGGGGCTCATTTCAAATACTCTAACAATCAAAAAAAATCAGGGCAGAACAGTACTTCCGAGTATTTACCTTTGAAAGTAAAAAAAAAATTTTTAAACAGCAACTAGTTGTAAAATTTGACGTACTATTTCTTCTTCATTTAACAGACAAAGCATTCACCTGAAACATCTAAGAGTTACATCTTGCTTCCAGCCAATGTCTGCTGTTTTCTCTGACTAAATGTATGCAATGTACTCCACGAGGAGATTCCTTGCCCATCAGTGTACAATCTGGGCTAACACACAACCCCTTGAAAACATCATATTTGATAACAATCATAAGGATTGATTAAATTGCCTCAGATAAGAGTATCTGCCTCCATCAGGTTAGCTACTTATGCTAACACCATGTGGCAGTGCTTACAAAGCAGATGAATTTGTGAAAATTTCTACAGAAATTTTGAGGATATTATAGCTGTCTCATTTTGACTTGAGATTAAAACACTTCCCTCCAACTGCTGAAGAGAATAGTTGTATAAATACATTAAAGCCAACAATTTCTATCTCCCTTTTCTGTTTAAAACTTGCTTAATTAAGGCATTTATATTTCCACAAATTACTGCAAAGTGATTGACCTAGAGGTTGCTCTGAAATTTGCAGATGAAAGAATTTACAGGAAATTCTTCTCAGCAGCTTTTTTCCAAGTTCATTTCATTTAAAAATCTTTTAAAAATATTTTTGATCATTATTGCTAAGTGAAATTGCTTTAGTTTGCCAGAATAAGAAAATACTATCTCACAAGGAATCTGTTCCTTAAAGTTGATTAGGTTCTACTTCATAACAGCTCTAAGCATTCAGTTGTTAGCAGTGACTCCCAAATAATCATGCTGGACATTTACAATGAAGCAAATTTACTTTAAAGCAAACAATTGCAAATGCAGCATGCTTTGGATATCCTAATGTCATTTTAAGTATTATTGCCTATTAGGAACAACAACAGCACAGCTGAAGCAGTTAGTAGAAATGAACACAAGTCACAGTTTTAATTGCAGCCTTAGAGCCATATTCATTAGAGATGAGCATGTTTCCTTCACACTGCAAGTAGAATGTCTGCATATGTGATTTCAAAAGCAACACACATCTGCTCAGAATATGACTCCTGTCTTTTCATAGCTATCTCATGTCTCTGATGAGAACAGGAAGGCTTCTCCCCTGAAGTTACCAGGTGTATGAAACAGTGAACACCTTAAAAAAAACCCCAAACCAAACCAACAAAAAAGCAAAAAAAAAACAAAAAACGAAACAAAATAAACCCCAACCAAATAAAAACATGTCCTTAAACAAGGCTTTAGAACAAGATGTAATTTTAAGTAATGTACACAGATACATGGACCTGTACTGACTTCCTATTATTACTGTATCTGTCCCATTTTAAGAAACTGTGTATTTCCAGTGGCAGATTTAAGAAAATTACACCTGTCAAGCAAAACCTTCTCCAACTCTCAGTACTATCCCTTGGAAATACCATAAGACACTACATGCTGTTATTTCCTGTGCTGGTAGAGGTCAGCTATTGCACAGGGCTCATTTACATCTCTGGAGGAAAAAAAGTGCTTGTAGGGCTCATAAAACCAATCTCAATGTCAGTTCACACAACCTTCAAGGATGTAACATCTTGTATGCTTCCTTAGAAGTCTCAAAGCAGAATTCTGGAACTACAGCTGGGAGCAGAGGGGCTGAGCAGCAAAACTCCAGGGAAGGGTGTATAAACTTGAAAAGGATGCAGTAAAGGATCAGAGTGAATGAAGTGGGAAATGAGTATTGGGCTGTTCTTAAACTATGGCATCTGTCTAAAAAGGAAAAAGTTTAAAATGCAGTCTAGAATACAACACTTCTTAGTGTGAGCTGCTAAGTGTCCACAAGCAAATTTCAGCCTTCCAATTGCTGGACATTAGGGAGGATCACATACAATGGATGCAGGGAAAGTAACAGACTGGCAAGCTCTTCAAATGAGAAGGGATCAAACTTTGAGAATGCCAACCCACAAGCAGAGAGAAAGACTGAATGCAGCACAGGCCAGAGATTCGTTCCACCCCTCCAAGCTTTAGAAAACCAAGATGAAACTCCAGAGTTCATGGGATTCCTGAGTTTCCCTTCACAGTGTATCTACCAATTGGAAAGCGTAAGACTGTTACTCTACAATGCTCAAGTATTCCACACAGTCAGAGAGTTACAAGAGAGTCTAACACAAAACAGTTACATTTTTTAAGAGGAAGCATTATACAAAGAAAAGCAATTAATCAATGTAAGGCTTATTTATTAAATACAAAGAATCATAGAATCACTTAAGTTGGAAAAGACTTTTAAGATCATCAAATCTTAAAATCTTAAAAAAATCTTAACCTGGCCCTGCCAAGTCCACAACTAAATGGTGTCCCCAAGTGCCACATCTACATGTGTTTTAAACACCTCCAGGGATGTGACTCAACTGCTTCCCTTGACAGCCTATTCCAACACTTGACAACCCATTCCGGGAAGAAATTTTTCCTAGTATCTGTTCTAGACCCTCCCTGCTGCAGCTATATAACTCTACAGCATATTCTGCACTTGGAACTATGAAAAAGGGCTTCTCTTGATGATTTACTTTTAATTTTCTACTGAAAGACATGACTAGATATCTTGTAAGGGTCAGTGCAGCCTGATGAATCCATATATTAACAATTACAGTACATTGCATTAACATGTCATCCACATAAAGTATGCTTTAAGGTTAATACAGTATGGTTTGTCATTTATTGATTAGAAGACACGTTGGATAATTTTATTCCTTCAGAATGAACACTAGTTTTCTCATTTGAAACTCAGTGAAAACAAGAAAGGAAAATACAAACTGCAGATAAAATATGCAACATATGCTGAAATTAAATTTGGCTGCACTACCAGAATATTTCAATGACTTGCAATTTACTGGAGACAACAACTGCCAATTTCACCTGGTGAAAATAATTCTCTTCCTGTTACTACTTCAGCTGACAGTTGCAGTGGCTTCACAGGTCCTGCCTATGAGGAGACTTTGGAGCCTTTGGCTCCAACCTCAATCACCCTTTAAAGGGTGGTCTCTGAGGAAACAAAGATGTTTTCAATTCTCAGCTCCAGCTCTTCATCTTCATTTATCCATAATGCATCCCCACCTGAACTGCTGAACAAGGAAATTATGCCAACAGTAACAGCACCACACATAAAAAATACTAGAAATAACCTGCAGCCCAACAACTAAAGTTTTGCTCCTAAGTCCTTTGCCTTTCTGTCATTGCATTCTAAAAAAAATAGGAGTTGAACTCTTTGGTTACCAAAACTCTACTTGAAATTCTGGCTTGAAGTTTAGACTCTACCTTCTTTCTCCTGAGTCAGGAAAAAAAAAAAAGTGATTTAAAAAACCCACCTTAAACTACACTGGAGAATTTTCCTTCAGTGACATAGATATACTCTGAGAGCACTAATCTATAGATCCTCTGTAATGACATTTAATATTCAGGAAAGCCATGGAACAACCCTGCCAACCAGTCTATCTTTCTCCTGATGTTTTTCCAATAATGAACAGTGTCCAGTTTATCCATATTTTATGGGGTTTTCTTGAGGCACAATTACAATTGATTCAAGAGCAACCAGAATTGAGAAGGTTCCCGGTGCTCAATTACAGAAAGTACATCACAGACATCAAGCTTACACAGCCAGTGTTTGGAAACAGCCTCCTCTGGGAAGTCAGATTTCATTTTTCTCACTGCAAAACTGCAGGCTCACTTGCTCCCTCAGGAAGCCTGCCCACCTCCTCAACAGATATAAAGAAACCATATTCAAAAATACAAAGGTGACACAGCTGCATCACAGAAAGAACCTGCCATTCTCACCCTCCACAGCCTTTCCCCTTCTCTTCACACCCATTTTTGATGGCAGCCTCCCAAGACGGAGAATTCTGCCTCAACATGAAGCATCAGACACTAAGTCTATGACACAGCATGAAAAGCAGCAACAGAAATTTCCAAATAGTGAAGTCAGAATAAAGGCAAGAAAGAGGAATCCCCACAGTTAGAATCCATTTTCCAAGATGTTCCCTCATCAGTTTCCAGAGGGAGCTCTGCATCCAGAGAGGTGGGATGGCTGGGCCCCCTGCTGCTCCCCAGATAGCTCATTGAAGCATTTGCCTCCTGCTCCCATTTAAATGTAATGCACAAATGCACTCTCACCAGCATGGCACCCTCCAGATGGTACATGTCTGCTCTAACTTTTTGTATTGGAGGGACAATTTCCTCATTAAACCTGCATGACCTACAGCAAACTGATTTGGTGTCTTACTCCAGCCTGGATTCTTGGTCCCTTTTTGTCAAGGTTTACCAGGTATTCCAGCCAGCAACCACTACTGCTTTTTTTTTTTTTATAATATGTAATAGCACATAGCAGCACAGTCTTTGAGAAATACTGGAAAGTAGAAGGGTAAGGCACCAAAGGGAGAAGAAGACAGAAAAAATGGTGTTTACAATGAGTAATTCACAGACCTGAGGCAAGGGACACACAGCATGACATTCACAACTACTGAAAAAGAAGCAGTCTTTTCACTGAGCATCTCCATGAAGGCCTCAGGTCAGTATGATAAATAGAGGATTAGAAACAGTTTGTTTAAGTGCTTAGCTGAATTAGAGCATAGGAATAGGTATCTTGGATCCTTCCCAGGCAAGTCACCGTCAGGGGTGCGGATGCACTGCAAAAGTTTGTACTTTTAAGAGGCCGGGGATACATTTTCCCTTGCAGAGGCCTTTACATAAGGAAATTACTTCCAAACCAGGAAATGTAGGTGCTGTGGTCTTCTGTCATCTCAAAGACAGTCAAACCCTTATTTCTAGTCCAAACTCACCTTAAAGCTTGATTATTTAGCTTCATCCACAGGACTAAAGAAATTCTCTTTGTCATCAACAGTCTGCCCATCAGAATTTGAGAAAAGGAGGGAAAAAAAAAAAGCTAGACATAATCTACTACTCCTTACAAGTTTTGGAGTTCTTTTATTTTTTAAAACATATTAGGTGTCATGTCCTTCTAGGTAAAAACAGAAATGGATACATGGAGAAGTAATTGAAAGGGCAATAAAATCACAGACTTCCCATTTCTTCTCAAGACAGTGGGGGAAAAGCAGTATGCAGTGAGGTGTTCTGTGGTCTTACAAGGATAACTAACAAATTGCAAAAAACACAGTT